>NW_006159856.1:1095739-1104649 GCF_000334495.1 Tupaia belangeri chinensis | reverse complement strand
GACGGGCGAGAGCCCGCGCCCTACAGCGAAAACCTCTCCATAAAAAAAAATTAAAAAAAAAAAAAAAATTCAGATTTCTGGTTTGTCTTAGAATCTACTTCATGGTTCTATCTCTAGGAAATCATGGGGCCAGGATTTAACTCCAAACCAATGTCTATGTTAATCATAACCACACTTTTCAAGATTGCTTGTTCTTGGGAACCAGCAGTTAGCGTAATGGCTATGTCGCTGGACTCCCACGTAGTCGACCGCGGTTCGCGTCCCGGACCCGGTGGCTTAAAACTCACGCCGGGCGCGTGTGCGTGCGTGCCCAAGATCCCGAGAGGAGAATGGAGGAGAAGGGATTGCGGCGTGACCATCCCCCCTGGGGGGTGATTTCTCGCTTTCTGTCTCTATGTCTCTCTCTGTCTGTCTGGCGAGCACACGCGCCCTACAGTGAAAATCTCTCCAAAAAAAAAAAAAAAAAAGATTGCTTGTTCTTGGGGCCAGCCGGTGATGGGGTGGTTTGGGCATTGGACACTCACATGGCTGATTGCAGTTCTAGTCCCAGAACTGGTAGCTTACTTTCTCACTTTTTCTCTCTGTCTCTCTGGTTAGGATACATGCCCTATAGCAAATAAAATAATAATAAATAAACAAAAATTATTCTTATAAAAAGATTGTTTAAAATAAATAGTTAAATAAAAATAATTCTAAAAAAAAAAAAGGTTGCTTGCTCCTATTGATATTTTTAAATTTCTCTTAAATCCTTGAACATATTAAACATATATATTTTAAATATATGGGACCAGCCAGGTGGGTAGTTAAGGCAGCTAGATCCCACACAGCCAACTGCACAATTCAAGTCCCTGGACCCAACAGATTGAAAAATGCACTGAGTACATGTGAGTGCATGCCCAAAATCCTAACAGGAGCATGGAAATGGGATTGCAATGCGGTCCTCCTCCAATGGCAGTCTTTCAGTCTCTCTCTGTTGAGTGCACATGCCCTATAGCAAATTAAAATAATAATAAATAAATAAAGCAATCTGGGTTTTTGTTTTGTTTTGTAATTTGCCAGAAGGTACATGCTCTTGCCAGAGAAAGACAGAGTGAGAAAGTGAGAAAGCATCTCCTATGGAGTATGGTTATGTTGCAGTCCCTTCTCCTCCATTTCTCCCTCCTCTCAAGACTTTGGGCACACACCCACACATACACCTGGAATGTTTTTCAAGCCTCCAAGTCTGGGACTCAAACTGCACATGTGGAATCAAGCCATTTCATCCGCCATGCCACTAGTTGGCCCAATGTCTAGTTTTTGTACATCTGTTTCTACTGTTTGTTGAGTTTTGGGGAGAAGGGGAGGATAGGTTGTTTTTCTGATTCATGGTGCTTGTTTTGCGTATTGTCACTTTTTTTCCTCTAAACCTAACTATGGGCTGTCATCTCCCTAGGATTTTACCTGTAGGAATGCTTAAAGGCATACCTCTCAGAGAGGATCTGCCTTTGCTTCACCCAGGATAGTACTGCTAGTCATTGACCACTTATCTTTTCTTCCTTAAAGTTTTCATTTTTACCAGTCATACCAATAAATTAGAAAACCTTCCAATTGCCTAGTATTTCCAGAAAAATACAAAATGCAACCAAAAGTAATCCAAGAAAAAGAACATGCTAGTAACTAAAGAAGAGCAAAAAAAAGTATCATGTCCAGAGAACTTGACTAGCTAATTTGACTATACCTTGAAGGAACAATCATTGTTACATTAGAGAAATCAGAGAAGTGTAGGTTCTTTCTTTCCTTCTTACTTCCAAATGGTACATGAACTTGCCAGAAAGAGACTGAAAGAGAGAGAAGGTACCCCTACCCAACAGGGCATGATCATGCTACTATCTTTTTTCTCCATCCCATGAGGATGGATGTGGGGCACACATACACACGTGCCCAGTATGTTTTTCAAGCAGCCAGGGCTGGGATTCCAACTATAGTCAGCTACGACGCTCCCTATGCATAGCACTTAACCACCGTAATATAGGGCCACCTCAGGCAGTAAGCTATTAAATGAAGAACAGCATATAGAACAATAATAAACTAATGTACCCACTACACTGAAAGATGGTTTTTAGCATTTTGTTACTTTGCTTCAAGTCTTTTGTTTTTTACATTTATCATTTATTTCCTGAGAGACAGGAAAGGAGGAAGAGGGAGAGAGTAAAGGAGAGGGGAGGGAACCCTGGCATGTTCAGGTCGACCCAGAATTCAGACTGGGTCTCTTCTGTGGCTCCAGTATCACACAGTGTTGCCTACTGCCTCTGCCACAGCACAGTCTTTTTTTATATGGAAGACAAAGAACTACAGACAATAACAACTACAAATTTACTACGTGCTTCCTCTGTGAGGCTCCTATTTTATTGTAAAGTCTCTAGACCTACAAACTAGGTGAGGAAATAAGCAGTGGTGGTAGCCAGACCTTGTGGGGCTCTCAGGAGTGAGAAATAAAAGTTACCTAGTAAGACTGCCTACCTCCACACCCCAACACTATGAGGCAAGCACAACTATTCACACATCAGGTATAGAATATGGCATCACATGACTTGAAAGCAGGGGACCAAATGCAAACAGTCTGCCTCCAGGTACTGCCTCCCACAGGTCTGTAGTGAAGAGTAAATGAACAAAACACAAAAAGATGAAGATCAGCCAAGTACAATGATACAAAAGAAATCAGCAGATGTCCTAATGGTTATGGTACTGGACTCCCACGTAGTTGACTTCAATCCAAGTCCCAGACATGGTGGCTTAAATCACGAGAGGAGAACGTAGAAGGGATTGCAGCATGGCCATCTCTCTTGGGGGTTGATTTCTTGCTTTCTGTTTCTCTATCTCTCTGGTGAGCCTATGCACCCTATGGCAAAAATCTCTCTTTAAAAAAAAAATCCTGGGGCCGGCAAGTGGCATGGTGGTTAAGGTGGCTGGATTCCTACATGGCTGACCATGGTTTGAGTAACGGACCTTACTTTCTCACCCCCCTCCCCCGTCTCTCTCTGGTCAACTCCAATCAATCAGTCAATCAATCAATAAAATAATGACAATGAATCAAATTAAATAATTTTTTTAAATCCTAAAATGCAAAACTGAAGTAAATAAAACCTAGCATTTCAGTGTTTAATTAATTAATTAATTAATGACAATAAAATAAAATTTTAATTCTAAAAAAAAAAAGGAAAAAGAAAAAAACCGATGTAAATCAAACTTAGCATTTCAGTGTTAAAAGAATAAGACAGGAATAGCAGGAGGCATGGTTGTTAAGACACTGAACGTCCACATGGCCAACTACAGTTCAAGTCCTGGACCTGGTGGCTTACTTTCTCACTTTCTCTCTGGTCAAATTTTTAAAAAAACAGGGAACCAGCAGTTAACGTAATGGCTATGTTGCTGGACTCCCACGTAGTTGTCCGTGGCTCGCGCCCCGGTGGCTTAGAACTCACGCCGGGCACATGTGCGTGCGTGCCCAAGATCCCGAGAGGAAAATGGAGGAGAAAGGATTGTGGCGTGACCATCCCCCCTGGGGGGTGATTTCTCGCTTTCTGTCTCTATGTCTCTCTATGTCTGTCTGGCGAGCGCACGCGCCCTATAGTGAAAACCTCTCAAAAAAAATTTAAAAACAATAATAATAAATAAAATTGATAAATCTTTTTTTAAAAGAATAAGATACCATCACAAAAGAGGGTTTGTTTATCCAGCAATGTAAGTATGATTCGACATCAGGAACTCTATTTATGTTGTCACCACCATGTTAACAGAATACAGAAAATTTCTGGTGATGAGGCTAAAATATTGCTTTAAAGGGAAAAGTGAGCTACTTTGCCTAACTCAAATTCTTCAGGTCTAGAAATGAAGAAACAGCATTCTGAGTCTTATAAGAAACAGGGTGCTTATGCGGGACCCCAGGATTTAAAAGCTGGCCTTGGAAGTTGGAATATAAAGCAGAAGCCTAGGCCTGATGAAGCTCCCTGCACAGAGCCTGCAGCAGGTCAGCAATACAGAGAAACCAGCTGCAGTGGTTAGGAACAGATTGCAGAAGCCACTGCCTGGGCTGGAATCTTGGGCTGCAAGACTGTGGGCAAGTGACTCCACCTCTTGTCCTCAGTCTATATCGTGGAGACAGAGAACTGAACTCATAAGGAACTTCCAAACATTAAAGAAGAGAAGGTAAGGGCCAGCAGGTGTTGTGGTGGTTAAAGTCCTGGACTCTTATATGGCCAACTGCAGTTCGAGTCCCAGATCTGGCAGCTTTCTTTTTCAACCTATTTCTCTCTCTCTCTTTCTCTCTCTCTCTCTCTCTCTCTCTCTCTCTCTCTGGTGAGCAGACATGCCCCATAGCAAATTTTAAAATAATAACAAAATTAGAAGGCTGTAATACAGGTAATCAAAACCTCCCTTGAAAGTATTAAAAGCAGATTAGATCATACAGAAGATAGAATCGCAGATGCAGAAAACAGAATCGCTGGCCTAGAAAAATTCACCACAAAGACTGATAAAATAGTCCAAAAAATTAGAATAATATACGAGAAATACTAGATATCATGAACCATCCAAACATCCAGATAATTGGTATCCCAAAAGGTTACTAATAAGGGCATTGATAATCTATTCCATGAAATTCTGGAAGAAAACTTTTCAAACCTAGAGAAGCGTTCAAAGATCCAGACCCCAGAAATACATAGGACCCCAAATAGAATCAACCCCAAATCTTCTCCAAGACACATTATAGCCACATTGACCAAAACCACAAAGACAAGGCATTCAGACTAGTGAGAGAAACAAGTCACCTACAAAGGATATCCCATCTAACAGCAGACCTCTCATCGGAAGCAATGCAAACAAGGAAAGAATGGGAAAATACATTCAAAGTGTTGAGTGAAAAACAATTTCAACCAAGAATACTCTATGCAGCAAGATTATCCTTCATATGGGAAGAGAAGACAAGAATATTCTCAGATAAACAAAACCTGAATGAATTTACCAACACCAGACCAGCTCTCCAAGTTCTGAAGGGAGTGTTATATCAGGAAAACTAAAGCCAGACACACAGAAATAACAGGTAAAGAATGTCTAAGAAAAGGGCCAGCTTAATGGTAGGGACAAGTCCAGAGTTGAATATTATCTTCTAGAATTCAAACAGAAAGCTTGGAACACAACAGAAGTTAGATTAAGTACATGAGACTGAGCTGATGAATAGAATTTTATGGCTTTTGACTAAAACAGTATTGATCTTTTTCTATGCTTTGTAG
Source organism: Tupaia belangeri chinensis (assembly GCF_000334495.1). NCBI lineage: Eukaryota > Metazoa > Chordata > Mammalia > Scandentia > Tupaiidae > Tupaia > Tupaia belangeri. Next base: position 1,099,382 of record NW_006159856.1, on the reverse strand, counting down.
TCCAGAGGTAAGGATTTTTGTCTTCTCTTGAATTGTAGACAGGTCCAGATAATTACTACTTGAACAGAATCCTAACCTGCTTCCTGGCTTTAAGTCTTAAGCAAAGTTCTCTTAACATTTTTTTATTTTGATTTATTAAAGATAAAACTGCCTTTCTTGAAATTAAAAAAACATATGAAAAAATACCTATTTGATGACCACAATAAGTTATATAGCCTCAGCTAGGTGCTGTTTTATAGTGTATTCATTCTACCCAGTTTCATGCCTAAAGTCAAACATTCGTTCACAGATATTTATATATTAGCTGAACTTGCTATTGAAAGTAGTTAGATCAATTAAGATATTTTGATATTTTGTTAACCGTTAAAATGTGGGAGAAAAAAAAAAGGAATGGAAAGCAACTGCAGAGACCAGAGATAGAGTGGGAGGAGGGTGAGAAATGAGGCGCAGGGGCGGGGGGGGGGATATACATATGAAACAAGAAATGAAAAATTGTGATAATAACATGTATGACTAAGCCACTATACAGTGTATTCTGGATGGGAAACTGCATATTGTATATTGTGATGATGTTCAGCAAATGAATGTAAAATAAATATCTTTTTAAATTTTAAATAAATAATTCTTTTAAAAAAAGAAGTTACTTTCAGATGGAAAATCACCAGATGAGGAGGTGCTATCACAGTGTCATTATCACCTGAGCCCCTCCAAACACGTTCCAGAGGCCACTAGGGAGACAGAATTACCCTTGAGAAATCTGAGCTCCAAACCTCTAGCTTAGAGACTGTGATGTCCCAAATCCTGAGTCAAGAAATTTATGTCAAAACAAGTCTAAAACAAGGAGGCTGGTAGGGCCCTGCAATGGCAATCAGGAAACTGTTCATGGGGAGCTTCAACGACCCAGAATACTCAGGAGATCCACCTATTAATAGATTTCTTGGGGTGGGGGGGGAGGTACACAAGCAAGTGCCATAGTGGTTAAGGCACTGGACTCTCATATGGTCAACCACAGTTCAAGTCCCAGATTCAGTGGCTTGTAAATCACACCATGTGCTTAAGTGCCCAAAATCCCAAGAAGAGAATGAGGAAAGAGGATTGCAGCGTGACCATCTCTCACAGAGGGGAGGTGATTACTCACTCCCCCCACCCTGGCAAGCACACACGCCTATTGCAAAAAAATAAAAATAAAAAAATAAAATAAATAAAAGCAAAAAGAAAATAAAAAGAAAGGAGGGAACCAGCAGTTAGCATAATGGCTATGTCGCTGGACTCCCACATAGTCAACCGCAGTTCGCGTCCTGGACCCGGTGGCTTAAAACTCACGCCGGGCGCATGTGCGTGCGTGCCCAAGATCCCGAGAGGAGAATGGAGGAGAAGGGATTGCGGCGTGACCATCCCCCCTGGGGGGTGATTTCTCGCTTTCTGTCTCTATGTCTCTCTCTGTCTGTCTGGCGAGCGCACGTGCCCTGTAGCAAAAACCTCTCAAAAAAATAAAATAAAATAAAATAAAATAAAATAAAATAAAATAAAAAAGAAAGGAGGGCCAGCACATGGTACAGAAGCTAAGGCAGCTAGATCCCACATAGCCGACTATGTGATTCAAGTTCTGGACCTAGAACCTTGAAAAACATATCCAGCATATGTGTGAGCATGCATGCATCCCAAAATCCCTAGAGGAGAATGGAGAGAAGGGACCATGGCATGGTTATCCCCCCGGGAGATGATTTCTCACCTTCTCTCTCTCTGTCTGTCTCTGTCTCTGGCAAGTGCGCACACAGTCTATAACAAAAATGTTTTAAAAAAAGAAAAAGGAAGGAAATTCTGACACTTGCTTTAACATGGATAAACCTTGAGAATATTGCACTAAATAAAAGAAGTCAGCCATAAAAGGGCAAATACTATACATTTCCACTTAAAAGAGCTCTCTAGATTAAGTAAAATTTGTAGACAAAAATATTGGGTCAATAGAGAAGTCATGATGCATTTTTGCATAGAAAAATATGTTATGACTTTTCCAACAACCCAACAGATGATTTACCAAGGACTACGGGAGAAGGAATGAGGAATTGTTTAATGGGGACAGTTTCAGTTTGGAAAATGAGAAAGTTCTGTGGATAGATGGTGGTGATGGATGCATAAAAATGTGAATGTGCTTAATGCCACTGAACTGTACACTAAAAAAATGGTTTAAAAGGTAGATTTAGTGTCATATATGTTACCACAACCCCAAAAAGTCTCCTAGACCTAGCCTAGTGATACAATTCATAACATACTGGACTGCAGTGTTGAAGTCACATAGCCAATCCCAGTTCAGATCCCCAGCCCAGTAAACCTGGGATGCACTAGTGCACACATGATGCCCAAGATCTGAACAGGCCAGAGGAAGGGAAATGCAGCATGCTCAAACCCTCAAAAAATACATCTCTCTCTCTTTTTCTCTGTCCTTTGTATGTATATATGTGCTCTCTACCATGAATTAAAAAGAAAAACTACCTTCGAGGAGATTACTTTTTTTTTCTGAGAGAGATTTTTGCTATAGGGTAAGTACACTTACTAGAGAGACAGAAGGAGACAGGGAGACAGAAAGCAAGAAATCACCCCGCAAGAGCATGACCACATGGCAACCCTTTCTTCTCCATTCTCTTCTCAAAATTTTGGGCATGCACATACATACACCTGGCATAAGTTTCAAGCCATTGGATAAGCCATGTGGGATTCTAGCACCTTAACCACTGTGCCAGCTGCTGGCCCCTTGGAGATTACATTCTAATGGAGCTCTAGGAACAGAGACTAGAGAGGCTGGAGAAAGGCAGTTTTCAAAGGGATGAAGGCTTTTCCAGAGATGGAGGAAAACTGGGTATTCAGAGTAAAAGAGCCCCCTGGATTCTGAGTAAGATAAATAAAAACAAATCAATATGTAAACACATCTTAATGAACCTACAGAATATGAAGGATAAAAAGAAAATCATGAAATCTAAATACCTATAAAGAATAAGTTAACTGTGGAACTTCAGCAAGAGGACAGAAACAATAACTACAGACCTTTGTATCATCTCAATAGAATCTACAAAGCATTAAAGAAAAAAAAATAAACTGCCCACCATGAACTTCATGCCCAACTAAAATTATCATTCAGATGTGAGCTGAAATAAATTTCCTGACATGCAAAGATTAAGGGAATTTAATATATGTACCCTGGGTTGGCCCCACAGCCTAGTAGTAAGGGAACCAGATCCCACAAGGCTAACGACAATTCAAATGTGAAAAACATGCTGGGCACAAAATCTTGACAGGATGGAGGAAAGGAGCAGAAGGTATTGTGGCATGCCCACACCTCATTACAAAGTGCTTTTTCCCTCTCTCCTCTTCTAATTCTTTCTCTGGCAACTGCATGCGCTCTCTAAAACACAAAACACACACACGCACACACAAATGTATATGCATATGTATACACGCATACAGAGTCCTTTGATAAAAGACATTCTGAGAAGGGAAAAATAAGATGCAAAAAAGGAAGAACAGCTGGTTATTCTAAAACAATTTTAATATTTAAAAAGAATTTGAGGTTTCCTCTTTTATTTCTTTAATTGCCAGAGAGCATGTGTGCTTGCCAGAAAGTTAAAGAGGGAGAAAGCACCCCCAA
>NW_006159856.1:1088382-1091349 GCF_000334495.1 Tupaia belangeri chinensis | reverse complement strand
TCTCTCTGTCTGTCTGGCGAGCGCACGTGCCCTGTAGCAAAAACCTCTCAAAAAAATAAAATAAAATAAAATAAAATAAAATAAAATAAAATAAAAAAGAAAGGAGGGCCAGCACATGGTACAGAAGCTAAGGCAGCTAGATCCCACATAGCCGACTATGTGATTCAAGTTCTGGACCTAGAACCTTGAAAAACATATCCAGCATATGTGTGAGCATGCATGCATCCCAAAATCCCTAGAGGAGAATGGAGAGAAGGGACCATGGCATGGTTATCCCCCCGGGAGATGATTTCTCACCTTCTCTCTCTCTGTCTGTCTCTGTCTCTGGCAAGTGCGCACACAGTCTATAACAAAAATGTTTTAAAAAAAGAAAAAGGAAGGAAATTCTGACACTTGCTTTAACATGGATAAACCTTGAGAATATTGCACTAAATAAAAGAAGTCAGCCATAAAAGGGCAAATACTATACATTTCCACTTAAAAGAGCTCTCTAGATTAAGTAAAATTTGTAGACAAAAATATTGGGTCAATAGAGAAGTCATGATGCATTTTTGCATAGAAAAATATGTTATGACTTTTCCAACAACCCAACAGATGATTTACCAAGGACTACGGGAGAAGGAATGAGGAATTGTTTAATGGGGACAGTTTCAGTTTGGAAAATGAGAAAGTTCTGTGGATAGATGGTGGTGATGGATGCATAAAAATGTGAATGTGCTTAATGCCACTGAACTGTACACTAAAAAAATGGTTTAAAAGGTAGATTTAGTGTCATATATGTTACCACAACCCCAAAAAGTCTCCTAGACCTAGCCTAGTGATACAATTCATAACATACTGGACTGCAGTGTTGAAGTCACCTAGCCAATCCCAGTTCAGATCCCCAGCCCAGTAAACCTGGGATGCACTAGTGCACACATGATGCCCAAGATCTGAACAGGCCAGAGGAAGGGAAATGCAGCATGCTCAAACCCTCAAAAAATACATCTCTCTCTCTTTTTCTCTGTCCTTTGTGTGTATATATGTGCTCTCTACCATGAATTAAAAAGAAAAACTACCTTCGAGGAGATTACTTTTTTTTTCTGAGAGAGATTTTTGCTATAGGGTAAGTACACTTACTAGAGAGACAGAAGGAGACAGGGAGACAGAAAGCAAAATATCACCCCGCAAGAGCATGACCACATGGCAACCCTTTCTTCTCCATTCTCTTCTCAAAATTTTGGGCATGCACATACATACACCTGGCATAAGTTTCAAGCCATTGGATAAGCCATGTGGGATTCTAGCACCTTAACCACTGTGCCAGCTGCTGGCCCCTTGGAGATTACATTCTAATGGAGCTCTAGGAACAGAGACTAGAGAGGCTGGAGAAAGGCAGTTTTCAAAGGGATGAAGGCTTTTCCAGAGATGGAGGAAAACTGGGTATTCAGAGTAAAAGAGCCCCCTGGATTCTGAGTAAGATAAATAAAAACAAATCAATATGTAAACACATCTTAATGAACCTACAGAATATGAAGGATAAAAAGAAAATCATGAAATCTAAATACCTATAAAGAATAAGTTAACTGTGGAACTTCAGCAAGAGGACAGAAACAATAACTACAGACCTTTGTATCATCTCAATAGAATCTACAAAGCATTAAAGAAAAAAAAATAAACTGCCCACCATGAACTTCATGCCCAACTAAAATTATCATTCAGATGTGAGCTGAAATAAATTTCCTGACATGCAAAGATTAAGGGAATTTAATATATGTACCCTGGGTTGGCCCCACAGCCTAGTAGTAAGGGAACCAGATCCCACAAGGCTAACGACAATTCAAATGTGAAAAACATGCTGGGCACAAAATCTTGACAGGATGGAGGAAAGGAGCAGAAGGTATTGTGGCATGCCCACACCTCATTACAAAGTGCTTTTTCCCTCTCTCCTCTTCTAATTCTTTCTCTGGCAACTGCATGCGCTCTCTAAAACACAAAACACACACACGCACACACAAATGTATATGCATATGTATACACGCATACAGAGTCCTTTGATAAAAGACATTCTGAGAAGGGAAAAATAAGATGCAAAAAAGGAAGAACAGCTGGTTATTCTAAAACAATTTTAATATTTAAAAAGAATTTGAGGTTTCCTCTTTTATTTCTTTAATTGCCAGAGAGCATGTGTGCTTGCCAGAAAGTTAAAGAGGGAGAAAGCACCCCCAATAGGGTATACATGCCAGCAATCCCTTTTTTTTTTTTTTTTTGAGAGAGAGGTTTTTGCTATAGGGCGCATACGCTCACCAGAAAGACAAACACAGACAGAGAAACAGAAAGCGAGAACCACCCCCCCCCCCAGGGAGGAGGGCCACACCACAATCCCTTCTCCTCCATTCTCCTCTTGGGATCTTGGGCATGCACGCACACACGTCCATCATGAGTTTAAGCCACCAAATCTGAGACTCAAACCGCGGTCAACTACATGGGAGTCCAGCGACATAGCCATTATGCCAACTGCTAGTCCCGCCAGCAATCTCTTCTCTTCATTTCTCCATTCTGTCAGGATTTAGGGAAAGCATACATACATGGAGTGCTTTTTAAGCAGCCAGGCCAAGATTACAACTGCAGTAGGCCATGTGGGACCTGATTCCCTTAAACATTTGACTAGAGTACAAGCCCAAGGCTGTTTTCATATTTATCTACACTCCTTCCAGAACCCCCAATTTAAATGACAGTAAAAGTGTAAACTCACAAGGACAAAGAGAATAAAAGGATGAGAGAGATGTCAAACCTGGGACATTCATTTAGATTAATCCAATCTATATTAGAGAAATGTTCTTGTTCTTCTAATAATTTCTCTTGTTTATAAATGTTTTCCCTCTTAAAATGTCTTAAAATTACAAATGGAGGAGAGCTGGGAACGACCTGGCCGGTGCCCCTCCACTCCGGGGGGGGGGGGGGGGGGGGGCGCGATAACATTTTCAT
>NW_006159856.1:1078721-1087408 GCF_000334495.1 Tupaia belangeri chinensis | reverse complement strand
AAAAAAAATTATAATAAAAAAATAAACTATAAAAAAAAAAAAAGAGAAGAGGATAGAGAAAGATAGCAAGTGAACAATAGAGGGGATGTTAGTGAGAAACAGATATGGTTTATTATCTGTTGAAGATGACGTGTATAGTATTCTCAACTGGACTGGTCTGGGAAGTATTTCATGATGGGTGAAGTCTTTTAACAAGCAAAATGAGAAATAGTGATTGACTGTTTTAAAAAATTATAATAATAATAATTATTGGGAAATGCATGGAAAAGACTTTGAATGATAAAGCGGGGAGATCAATGCCTCTGTATTGACTGACATGCATGGCATTCCCTTTTGAAAAAGCAATGGAAGTCAATGTAAAGTTATATGTAATCCAATGTAATATAAAGATTATGATTTAAAAAAAAAATTACAAATGGAAATATAATCATTGTAAAAAGGAATGAAAATACTGAAGTACTAAGTGAAAAACAAAAACAGAGATCAAAAAAATGAACAGTTCAGCATTACTAGTGGCTTTCTAAGAAGAGCAGAAACAAATTTGGGAAGAGTTAAGCACCATATTGCCTTTTTTTTGTTTTTAAACAAGCACTTGAAAATTATACAAGCAATTATTTACATTTCACAGAATGCATATATTCAATAATATGAACTGACAGCAATAATATGAACTGACTGGTGACTGAGGCTAAGCAGTGCCTATAAGGCTACACAGAACTGGCAGCAGGTGTCTTCACCATGAAAGGAGGATTGCTCTTAGAAAATGAGGAAAGGACCTGGACAATAGTCAACATTCACACTCATTCAGTGAATACAGGTTCAGTTTCAGCACTTGAAAATAGAGCAGTACACAAAATGCAGGCCTTATTCCTGTGGAGCTCATACTCCAAAGGAGAGAAACAGAAATTAAGAAATATAGATATAGGGAACAGCAATTAGCATAATGGCTATGCCACTGGACTCCCATGTAGTTAACTGCGGTTCGAGTCCTGGACCCGGTGGCTTAAACTCATGCCAGGCTAATGTGTGTGCATGCCCAAGATCCCAAGAGGAGAATGGAGGAGAAGGGACTGCAGCATGGCCATCCCCCCTCGGGGGTGATTTCTTGTTTTCTATCTCTCAGTCTACCTCTGTCTTTCTGGCAAGCGCATGTGCCCTATAGCAAAAACCTCTCCAAAAAAAAAAAAGGAAAGAAATATAGACATAATATGTTAGGGAAGAAGAAAGATGGATAGACGGTAGGAAAAAGGCAGAAAAATCATTCCTTCTTAGTCTAGGTAGAGCAACGCTCAAAGCTGGATTCTACCAAGCTCTAGTACCTCAACACACTGCCTCTGACTTCCCCATTAACTTAGAAGTCAGCAACAAACCACTCTAATATAATAGAGCAGAATCACTTCAGGGAGACTTTAACACTGAGACAGTAATGAGGCCTTCAGGCATTCTACAGAGCCAGGCCATGCGAGGGAAAAAGCTCCAAGCCATTCTTTCAGAGACAGAATAGAGATTTCAATGGAGAGCCCAAGTTTGCGAATATGATTTCCACACGCCTAAAATTCTTAATTTTCTAACATTTCACACTATCAGAAATAAATTTGATCCTGCCATCACTGAATTACAGTAGAACCTCTGTTCTTACATAAATTAATTCTGCATAAGAAATAATGGAATTGATGTAGAGCTTCTATAGAACAGGGTCCAAGAACACTGAATACTCCATTACTCAAAAATAGATCTCTAAAGCCCAGCCACAGCAGTGCAGGCAGTAGAGCACTGTTACACAATATTAGAACACACTGGAAGGTATGGAGTTTGGATCCCAAGTGGACCTGAGCGTGCCAGGCACACTCAGCGCAAAGGCTGGCGGGAGGATTGTCTCTCCCTGGTCAACTTCAAGAAAAATAAAAAATGAAATAATGACAATGAGTAAAATTAAACAAAAAAAAATTCTTTTTTTTTTTTTTAATATAAACATATAGTACTAGTACAGCTTTGGAGGTGCAGGCAGTAATGTAAACTGCACTACTGAAAGCCACATGGCCAACCACGGGTACAAATTCCTGGCCTGATCTACCTGAAACACCCTAGGCACATGCACATGTGCCCAAGATCCTGACAAGCTGGAGGGCTTAGAGAAGGAGATCACAGGTTGACAAAATTCTGTCAAGGGACTTTCTCTCTCATGCACATGTACATGTTCTCCTGAGTAAAATAAATTTTAAGGGGCAAGCTGGTGGCATGGTGGATAAGGTGGCTAGATCCCACATGGATGACTGCATAGTTCGAGTTCCTAACCAGGCAGCTTGAAATACATACCAGGTATATTATGCACGAATACCCAAAACCCCAGGAGGAGAATGGAGAAGGGACTGCTGTGTGGCCATCTCCCCAGGGGGTGATTTCTCCTCATTTTCCTTCTCTCTCTCTCTCTCTATCTGTCCCTCTACCAGGGAGTACATATGCCCTATAGCAAACTAAAAAGGATGAACTTTAAAAATATAAAGAGTTGGGACCACCAGTTGGTGTAATGGCTATGTCGCTGGACTCCCATGTAGTTGACTGCGGTTCAAGTCCTGGACCTGGTGGCTTAAACTCACGCAGGTCCTGTGCGTGCGTGCCCAAGATCCCAAGAGGAGAATGGAGAAGGGATTACAGCATGGCCATACCCCCTGGAGGGAGGTTTCTCACTTTGTGTATCTTTGTGTCTTTCTTTCTGGCAAGTGCACAGAACCTATAGCAAAAAACTCTCAATGAATAAATAAATAAATAAATATAGCAAAAACCTCTCAATAAATAAATAAATAAATAGAGTTGCCATGTGCCCTGCAATACCACTCCTAGTATAAAACTCTGTACAAGAATGTTAACAGCAGCACTATTCAGAATATGAAAAACAACTCAAATGTCTGATTAATGAATACACAAAATAAGGCCTATCCATACAATGGAATAGTAACTCATTCATAAAATGAATAAAGTACTGATTTATGCTATAACATAAACAAACATAACTTGAAAACATTATGCTAAATGAAAGAAGCCAGACACAAAAGACTATATGCCTTATGCCTCCATTTTTATTTATTTTTTTAGGTTTTGCCATAGGACACATACACTCATCAGAGACAGAGTGAGGGATGGTGAAAATCAACCCCAGAGGGGATGGCCATGCCACGATCCTTTCTCCTCCATTTTCCTCTTAGGATTTTGGGCAAGTGTACACATGTGCCTGGCATGATTTTCAAGTTGTCAAGTTTAGGACTCAAACCCTAGTTGGCCATGTGAACTCCAGGGCCTTAACCACCATACTACCTGTTGGCCCACTGTATGACTCCATTTATGTGAAATGTCTAAAACAAGCAACTCCACAGAGATAGAAAGCAGAGTGGCTACCAGGGGCTGAGGGAGAAGAGGATAGGGAGAGACTGCTTAAAGAGATGATAAAAATGTTCAAGAGTCAGGTAGTGGTGGAGCCAGCAGGTGGTTTAGTGGTTAAGGTGATAGACTCCCACTGTCTGACTGAGGTTTGAGTCCCAGACCAGACAGCCTGAAACTCAAGCTGGCTATAAGTGTATGCATGACCAAAATCCTGAGAGAGCTGGGTATAAGTGTATGCATGACCAAAATCCTGAGAGAAGAAGGGACTGTGGCATGATCATCCCCCTGGGGAGTGATTTCTCACTCTCTCTCTCTCTCTCTCTGGCAAGTGCATATGCCCTATAGCAAAAATCTAAGAAAAATTTTTTAAAAAGAGTAAGGGTTGGACCAGCAGTTAGTGTAATGGCTATGTCACTGGACTCCCATGTAGTCGACCATGGTTCAAGTCCAGGACCCAGCGGCTTGAACTCACACCGGGTGCATGTGCGTGCATGCCCAAGATCCCGAAAGAAGAATGGAGGAGAAGGGATTGCGGTGTGGCCATCCCCCCGGGCGGTGATTTTTCATTTTCTGTCTCTCTGTCTGTCTCTGTCTTTCTGGTGAGCACACGTGCTCTAGAGCAAAAAAAAAAAAATGAGGGGTGATCTTTGTACAATATGATATACTAAAAAAATGTGAATTATATACTTTAAAATGGTTTAAATGGTGCGTTTTATGTTATGTGAATTTTAACTCAATTGTGCTGTACTCCCACATTGCTGACCATGGTTTGAGTCCCAAATCTTGCAGCTTGAAAATCATGCCAGGCTCATGTGCATGTATGCCTAAAATTCCAGGAGGAAAACAAAGAAGGGACTGCAGCTTGGCCACCTCCTTTAGGGGGTGATTTCTCACTTTCTATTTCTGTCTTCCTTTGGAGAGCACACATGCCCTATGGCAAAAACCTTAAATTAAGTTTAAAGGGGTCAGTAAGTTGTGTGGTGGTTAAATCACTGGATTCCCATGTGGCTGACCATGGTTTGAGTCCCAGACCTGGTGGCTTGCTTTCTTACTCTTGCTCTCTTTCTCTCGCTGTCTCTCTCAGGTCAAATTAAAATGATGATAATGATAACAATAATAATAAATTAAATTAAATAATTTCAAAAAAATAATAAAATAGATTTAAAAAAACAAAAAGGTAAAGTCTTGGGCTGGCCCTATAGCCTAGTGATTAACCAAGCCAGATACACATATAGTCAACCATGGTTCAAATTCTGAGTTGGTAGCTTGAAAAACACATACTGCACATATGCTCCAAATCCCAACAGGGTGGAAAAATAGAGGAGAATGTATTGCAGTATGACTACACTCCACTGGGAGGTGTTGCTCTCTCTCGCTTTCCCTCTGGCAAGTGCCCACACCCTCTAGCAATTAAAAAAAATTTTAAGCAAAATGTTTGGTTGAATGGGAAAAGTATTAATATATTAAGCTGTATTACTTACATTTTTGTAAGATCTTTTCTTTTCACGCAAATGCAGACTTAAAGCATAATTTTCTAAATATAGTAAGAGAACCTGCTCTAAAAACAGGAAATTCTAAAACTGATCAGACTTAAAGTCCACATAAAATGTAATCACAGCACTGTCCCTGTTCCTTACAGCCTAGAAGACAATCATGCCCTGATTAGAGCAAGACTGAAGGTTTAATCTAGAGTCTGAATATATTGAAGAGATCATAGCTGATATGGAAGGGGCATATGAAAGCAGTGAGATTATCTGCAAGTCCAGTAGTGAACTCTAAGACTTCTAGCTGCTCAAGGCAGCCAGCCAGAAGACACTTGTTATGACCCAGGGGAACTACCTACTGACACTGTGAAGTCCCCCAACCCAGGACTCATCAGCTCTTGAGCCTTCATTGGTGGTGTTTTTTAGTTTGCTAGAGGGCAATGTGAACTCACCAGGGAGAGACAGAGAAAGACAGAGAGGGAAAGTGAGAAATCACCACCCAGGAGGGATGGCCATTCTGCCATTCCTTCTCCTCCACTCTCCTCTTGAGATTTTTGGCCATGCATGCAGTTTTTCAACCTGCTGGTCCCAGGACTCGAACTACACAGTTGATCATTTGGGATCCAGCTGCTTTAACCTCCACACCACCTGCTGGCTCCCAAGTCTCCATCTTAATCATCAGCTAATCTTCTCCTAATTTTTTTTTTTTGAGAAGTTTTTTGCTATAGGGCGCGTGCACTCGCCAGACAGACAGAGACAGAGAGACAGAAAGCGAGAAATCCCCCCCCCCCAGGGGGGTGGCCACACTACAATCCCTTCTCCATTCTCCTCTCAGGATCTTGGGCACGCACACACATGCGCCCAGCATGAGTTTTAAGCCACCAGGTCCGGAACGTGAACCGCAGTCAACTCCGGGGGAGTCCAGCAACATAGCCATTACACTAACTACTGATCCCGTCTTCTCCTAATCTTAAAAAAAAGGAGAGGTTTCTTGTTTTTATGTTTTTTGGGTTTGTTTTTGTTTTTGCTATAACGTGCCTATGCTCATCAGAAAGATAAGAGAGAGACAGGGAGACAAAAAGCGAGAAATCACCCCCAAGGGGGATGGCCATGCCACAATCCCTTCTCCTCCATTCTCCTCTCAGGACCTTGGGCACACACGCACAGGCGCCCAGTGTGAGTTTAAGCCACCAGGTCCAGGACTCAAATCATGGTCGGCTACATGAGACTCCAGCGACATAGCCATTATGCCAACTGCTGGTCTCCCTAATCTTAATTTTAATGTCACCAGGCATCTAAGGAAAATTTACTACAAGACACAAAAGCGAGTTTAAAAGCAAAACAAGGGCCAGCCCTGCAGCACAGCAGTTAAGTACTATACTGAGGGAGTCAGACACACATGACCAACCATTACTTGCATCCTACCTAGTAGCTAAAAAATCATGCCATGCACGTGGATGCATGCCCAGAACCCTGACAAGATGGAGAAATGGAGGACAAAAAGAATTATGACGTGATAAAGCCCCGCTGGGGGCGGTGGGTGATTTCTCTCTCTTTTCCCTCTCACCCCCCTCCTACCCACTCCCTCTTCTGTCCATAAGCACATGCACTCTCTGGCATTACAAAAGAAAAAGAAAAAACAGGCCCAGCCTGATGGCATAGTCTATAGCAAAGTAAATCACAGGCATACTTGGCTGACTATGGCTTCAGATGCTAGGGTCAACTTGAAAACACAGTGAGTGTGTGCATATGCATTCAGGACCCTGAGAAGCTGGAAGACTTGAGGATTATAAGTGTGACAAGATGCTGTCAAAGATGCTTCTCTATCTCTCGGTGGGTGGCTGAGAAAAGGAGTGGTAAGGAGATTTTCACACCATACTCTTAAATCTCAGGCATGTAATATATTATAGTTTTTAGTTTTTCAAAGAAACATTATGAAAATGTAAAATATTTCCACAATGGGACCAGCAGATGGCATAATGGTTACATTGCTGGACTACCACATGCCCAACCACGGTTCAAGTCCCAGACCTGCAGGCCTGAAACACACCAGGCATGTATGCATGCATGCACAAAATCCTGAAAGAAGAATGGAAAAAGGACTGTGGCGTGGCTATCCCCTGAAGGATGATTTATCACATCCCCCCCTCTGTCTCTCTCCAATAAGTGCATGTGTACTATGTAAAAATCTAAAAAGAAAAAATTATGGCACTCAAGGGTCTAGCAAGTGGCATAGTGGTTAAGACACTGGATCTTACATGGCTGAGAGTGTGGTGCTAGTCCTGGACCTGACAGCCTAAAAAAACACAGCAGAAGCATGTGTTTGCTTGCCCAAAATTCCAAGAGGAAAATGGAAGAGATGTGACTGGGGTGTGGCCATTACCCATGAGGGGTTATTTCTCACTTTTCTTCTCTCTCTGTCTCTCCAGCAAAAGCACATGACCCACGACAAAAATCTAAAAAAAAGAAAAGAAAAAAAAGGGCATTAAAGGCACTGGACTCTCACATGGCCAACCACAGTTCAAGTCCAGAACCTGATAGCTTGCTTTCTCTTTTTTTTTTTTGGAGAGGTTTTTGCTATAGGGTGTGTGCACTCATCAGACAGACAGAAAGAGACAGAGAGACAGAAAACAAGAAATCACTCCCCAGGAAGGATGGCCACATCACAATCCCTGCTCCTACATTCACCTTTTGGGATTTGGGGCATGCACACACATGGACAATATGATTTTCAAGGCTCCAGGACTGAGACTCGAACAGTGCGGTTAGCTATGTCAGATACAGCACCCTAATCTCCATGTGACCTGCAGGCCCCATAGTTCAGGAATTTTTTTTTTCCAAGAATTTTATTTATTTGAACCAGCAAATGGCATCATTGTTATATCGCTGGACTCTCACATAGTCAAATACAGTTCAAGTGTCACACCTGGCAGCTTAAAACTCATGCCAAGAACATGTGGATGCATGCCCAAAATCCCAAGAAAAGGGATCAGTAGACGACATAATGCTTACGTCACTGGACTCCCATGTGGTTGATCACAGTTTAAGTCTTGGACCAAGAGGCTTAAAACTCAGGACAGGCGCATGTGCGTGTGCCCAAGATACTGAGAGGAGAATGGAGAAAGGACTGTGGCATGGCCATCTCCCTGAAGGGGTAATTTCTCACTTTCTTTCTTGCTGCAAGTGCATGCATCCTATCACAAAAATCTCTTTTAAGAGAAAAAAAAAAAAATCCTGAATGGAGACTGGAGAAAAAGGAATTGTGGCATGGTCATCCCCTGGGAAGCATATATACAAGAAAAATCTCTTAAATTTTTTTTTACTTGGGCCAGCCAGTGACATATGGTTGGGACCTCTGGACTCCCACATGGCTGACTATGGTTCAAGTCCCAAACCTTCGCCTGAAAGATATTAGGTGGTTTGGTTTATACAACAAATAAAACTCAGTAGGTGAAAGAAAAAAAAAAAAGAAACAGAAGATAACAAACTTATGAAAGAAATAATTCAAGGGCCAGCAGGTGGCTTAGTGGTTACATTGCTGGATTCCCACACGGTCGGCCATGGTTCAAGTCCCAGGCCTGGTGGCTTGAAAGTTATGCCAAGTGAGCTTGCCCGGAGCGGGAGGTCACGAGGGAGCGATCAGAGGTTTCAGAATGACTTCCATCTTGACTTACACTTTTAAAAATCTTCCCAGTACATCAAAATGGGCCCTCAGATTTTCGATAAGACCTTTGAGCTGTTCGCCCCAGCTACATGCTGCCCCAGCCGTCCAGACTAAATCAAAGACATTAGCCAAACCTAACATAAGGAATATCGTGGTAGTGG
>NW_006159856.1:1075848-1078554 GCF_000334495.1 Tupaia belangeri chinensis | reverse complement strand
AGGCGGCCCTTGGAGCTGGCTTCTCTGACAAAACCCCCGCCCACACGGTCACCATGGCTTGCATCTCCTCCAACCAGGCTATGACCACAGATGTTGTCTTGATTGCCTCTGGCCAGTGTGATGTGGTCATCGCCGGCGGTGTTGAATTAATGTCCGACGTCCCTATTCGTCATTCAAGGAAAATGATGCTTGATCTCAATAAGGCCAAGACACTGGGCCAGCGATTGTCATTACTCTCTAAATTTAGATTGAATTTCCTATCACCTGAGCTCCCGGCAGTGGCTGAGTTCTCCACCAGTGAGACCATGGGCCACTCTGCGGACCGCCTGGCTGCCACCTTTGCAATCTCTAGGCTGGAACAGGATGGGTATGCGCTGCGCTCTCACAGTCTGGCCAAGAAGGCACAGGATGAAGGCTTCCTTTCTGATGTCCTGCCCTTCAACTTTCCAGGAAAAGATACAGTTACCAAAGACAATGGCATCCGTCCTTCCTTACTGGAGCAGAAAGCCAAACTAAAGCCAGCCTTCCTCAAGCCCTATGGCACAGTGACAGCTGCAAATTCTTCTTTCCTGACTGATGGTGCATCAGCAATGCTGATCATGGCAGAGGAGAAAGCCCTGGCCATGGGTTATAAGCCAAAGGCATATCTGAGGGATTTTGTGTATGTATCTCAGGATCCAAAAGATCAGCTTTTACTCGGACCAACATACGGTACTCCAAAAGTTCTAGAAAAGGCAGGATTAACCATGAATGATATTGATGTTTTTGAATTTCATGAAGCTTTCTCAGGTCAGATCTTGGCTAATTTTAAAGCCACGGATTCTGACTGGTTTGCACAGAACTACATGAACAGAAAAACCAAGGGCCATGCCATGATAGTGGAAACATATCCAAAATAATTGATCCAGACGAGGTGACCTGAAGTTTCTGTGCAACACTCGCACTAGGCAATGCCATTTCAATGCATTACTAAATGACATCGATAGTTCTAGCCCCCTTAGGAAAACAACTCCTGTGGCCTTCTGTTAAATACTTTGCAATTAAGCCTTGCCAGTGTTTGAGCTTTCCAGTAATGACAGCTTACTGCTCTTTCAGGGATTTCTAAGTCACCAGAATCTCAGACAGGTTGACGTGGTGGTTTTGGTCTGTTGTCAATCAAGACTAAATGAATGGTTGCAGTTTAGGAAAGAGGTTAACTGAGATTTGGATTCAATTTTTGTAGCATTTGCAAGTTATACTTGTTCCTGTCTGTGTCCTGAAGATAAGTATTTTCTATATAATATAAACCAATGTGCCTAACCTAACTAAATGATGGAAAAATAATCCAGAAGCTAAACATCACTGAAAACTTGTAATGAATGTTTGAATACGTGAGTGCCATGTTGGCCAACCTTAATAAAGTGGAGAGGGACTGGAGAAAAAAAAAAAAAAGAAAGAAAAGAAAGTTATGCCAAGTGTTTATGTGTGCATGCCCAAGATTCCAGGAAGAGAATGGAGGAGAAGGGGTTGCAGCATGGTCATTCCCACTGGGAAGATTTCTCATTTTCCCTCACTGTCTCTGCCTTTCACTCTCCAGGGAGCACACACATCCTAAGGTTAAAAAAAAAAAAAAAAAAAAAAAAAAAAAAAAAAACCTACACAAGACTCTTAATCTCTTTTTGCACCAAAATAAACTCATACTTTTATCCGATTTTCCACAAACTTTCTGAAGTCTCTCATAATGGTAGTACAAAATCCCAAGAGGAGAATGGAGGAAAAGGGACTGCAGCATGACCATCTGCCCTGGGAAATGATTTCTCACTTTCTGTTTCTCTGCCTCTTCAGCAAGCACATGAGAGCCCTATCAAAAATCTCTCTCAAAAGAAAGAGAGAAAGAAAGAAAGAGAGCAAAGGAAAGAAAAGAAAAGAGAAAATACACATGGGAGGCTCAGAAACAATGATGCAATGCCTCCAAACTTCTGAGGGAAAATATTCCCAATCTAAACATACATCAAGTATCATTAAGTGTAAGCATAAAACAGATAATTTTGGCACATAAGAGCTCAAAAAATGTTGCAATTTTAAAATAACTAACAGAAGTTGGGACCAGCAGTTAGCGTAATGGCTATGTCGCTGGACTCCCATGTAGTCGACCGCAGTTCCCATCCCAGACCCGGTGGCTTAAAATAACTAACAGAAGTTCTATCACCAAACGTAAAGGTAAATCAATAAAGACATGAGCCTCAAGAAATGGTCTACCTCAGAAAAGAACATGACCAGCTGAGCAGCTGACTGTAAAGGAAGCCAGTGGAGAACAGGAAGACAAACAGCTCCAGGAGAAGAGTCATCAATAGAAAAAAATGAAAATGCCAATGTTCAATGTAAGTGATCATCCCAAAAGGCACTTTATACAGTTCATATAAAAAAACCTTAGGCTGGATTACTCATATATTACATAGGAAACTAAGCAAACACAAAAAATTACCAGGAAAACAAATCACATGAAAGTATTTATCAATCACAGTATATAATTTAGCTAAACAATATTAGCATAAAACTAAATATTCATTTAAACCAAAGCTATATAAAAGTATGGTAGATTAGGACCAGCAGGTGGAGCGCTAGTTAGGGCACTGGACTCCCATTTGGCCAACCACAGTTCATTCCCCAGACCTGGCAGCTTTGCTTTCTCCCTTCCCCCCATCTCTTCCATTCTGTCCCTCTCTC
>NW_006159856.1:1062160-1075543 GCF_000334495.1 Tupaia belangeri chinensis | reverse complement strand
TTTTTTTTTTAAAAGTATAGCAGATTTAAAATAGTCAACAATTCTTTATTACTTTGCCTACCAAGATATGAAGTCTATTTTCCACTCCCTTGAATTTGGCCTAAGCTTCTGGCTACTTTCACCAACAGAATATGGCAAAAGTGAAACCATGGCAATTCTCATCCTAGCCTTCTTTTTTTTTCCTTTAATTTTTGCCATAGGCTACATGAGCTCACCAGAGAAAGGGAAAGTGAATAGCCATGCCACAATCCCTTACCTCCTCTCAGGATTTCGGACATACATGCACATGCACTTGGCATGTTTTTCACACTGCCAGGTTCAGGACTCAAACAGGGGAGGTCAGCCATGTAGGATTCAGCACCTTAACCATCACACTACCTACTGGCCCTCACCCTAGTCTTTTGTTTGTTTGTTTGTTTTTTATTTTTTCAAATAATTAATTTTATTTATTATCATTGTTTTTAAATTTGCTATAGAGCATGTGTGCTCACCAGAGAGAGGCAGAAAGAGAAAAATGAGAAAGCAAGCCACCAGGTCCAGGACTCAAACCACAGTTAGCCATGTGGGAGTCCAGTGCCCCAACCATCATGCCATCTGTTGGCCCCCATCCTAGCCTTTTTTTTTTTTTTTTGGAGAGGTTTTCGCTATAGGGCACGTGCACTCACCAGAGAGACAGAGAGAGACATAGAGACAGAAAGCGAGAAATCACCCCCCAGGGGGGATGGTCACACCGCAATCCCTTCTCCTCCATTCTCCTCTCAGGATCTTGGGCACGCACGCACGCACACGCACCCAGCGTGAGTTTTAAGCCACCGGGTCCGGGACGCGAACCACGGTCGACTACGTGGGAGTCCAGCAACATAGCCATTACACTAACTGTTGGTTCCCAGTCCATCCTAGCCTTTTTAAAAGCACTGGAAGATTTTACTTCCTCCTTCATGGAGTCACCATGCTGCAAGGAAGCAGTCTCATTGGACAACCCATAAGGAAAAACAAAGCCATTGGCTAACAGTTCCTATTGAATTCCCAGAAAGTGCCAGTATTAACAATCCGGTCACATGAATGAAACAAGTTGATGCTACATCAATTTGACACCATGTCTAAATTACAAAACTGCAATCATATAAATGATATATTTTCAGCCACTAAGTTCTAGTATAGAAAACCAAACCACCACAATATTGGGAATGGTGAGAAGAAGTGGGGAAGTGAAACAGGAGACAAAGAAGTGAGGATGGGAAGGGAATACATGACACCAAATGTCCACCTTCCACAGAGAGAACTTAATATATAATACACAAAATTTGTAAGTTCTAAAGTCCACAAAATAAACAAGTTTCTGTTTGTTTGTTTATATTTAAGTAGAGATAAGTACCAGAAGATATAGCTGGAAGAACAAAGAGTCTGCCTTGGCAGAGCAGAGACAGAATGAAACAGAGTACTTAACCTTTGATTATGAGCAAACTGTCCTCAGTGTACATGTTCTAGCTTGATAAATGGAAATACAAGGGATCCTCAAAGAGTTCATAGAAAATATACAGTATAAAAACACTGGGGGCGGGGGGAACAGCAGGTGTCATGGTCATTAAGGCACTGGGCTCCCACATGGCCGACCATGGTTTGATTCCTGGACCTGGTGGTTTGAAAATCCTACCAGGCACGTGTGTATACGTGCCCAAAATCCCTGGAAGAGAATGGAGGAGAAAGAATTGCAGCATGGCCATCTTCTGGAGTTTGATTTCTCACTTTCCCCATCTGTCTGTCTGTCTCTCTCTCTCTCTCTCCAGCAAGCACTATGCTCTATGGCCAAAAAAAAAAAAAAACTTAAAAAAAAAAAAATACAGAACAGCAAGTGGCACAGTGGTTAAGGTGCTGGATCCAACATGGCCAACTTTGTGCATCAACTCCTAGACTAGGTGGCCTGATAATCACATGGGGCATGTGTGCACCCACATACAAAGTCCTGAGAGGAGAATATAGAAGGGACTGTGGCATGGCCATCCCCCCCGGGGGATGATTTCTCACTTCTCCTTTGTCTCTCTCTGATGAGTGCATAAGCCCCATGGCAAAAAATCTAGGGACCAGCAGACAGCATAATGGTTACATCACTGGACTCTCACATAATCGGCTGCTGTTTGAGCCTCAAACCCAGCAGCTTAAAACTCACACAGGGCACATGTGTAAGCATGTCCAAAATCCCAAGAGCAGAATGGAGGAGAAAAGATTGCCGCGTGACCATCCCTCCTCAGGGGGTGATTTCTCACGTTCGGTCTCTCTGTTTGTCCCTGGAAAGTGCATGAATCCTGTAGCAAAAATTCCTCTAATAAAAAATCTAAAAAATAAAACTGTCCTTAGATTTGAGTTTTTTGTTTGTTTGTTTGGTTTTTGCAATAGGGCAGAGACTGTGAGAGGGAAAGTGAGAAATCACCGGCGGGAGGGGGGAAGAGGGAGGAAAAGATGGCCATGCTGCAGTCTCTTCTCCATCCTCCTCTTGGAATTTTCAGAATGGACACAAACGTGCTCAGAGTGATTTTCAAGCCACCAGGTCCAGGACTGAACCACGTCAACCATGTGGGAGTCCAGTTACTTAACCACCATGCCACCTGCTGGCCCCCAATGCATAGATTTTGAAAAAACTTTTCACAGGGTCAGCAGGTGGTTAAGGGTGTTGCATTCACACATGGCAAACTGCAGTTTGAATCCCAGACCTGGTGGCTTGCTTTCTCACTTTCTCTCTTTCTCTGGTCAAATT
Source organism: Tupaia belangeri chinensis (assembly GCF_000334495.1). Taxonomy (NCBI): domain Eukaryota; kingdom Metazoa; phylum Chordata; class Mammalia; order Scandentia; family Tupaiidae; genus Tupaia; species Tupaia belangeri. Next base: position 1,072,791 of record NW_006159856.1, on the reverse strand, counting down.
AAAAAATGTTAATAAATACAGTTGAATAAAATAATTAAAAGAAAAACTTTTTGTGCCAAAATAAACTTTTACTTAAATTCTATTTTTCTTCCCCCCCCCTTTTGTCATAGGGCATGAACACTCACCAGAGACAAACAGAAACAGGGACAGACAGAAAGTGAGAAAGTATCTCCTAGGGATGTGGCCATGCTGCAATCCCTTCTCCTTCATTTTCCTCTTGAGAGTTGGAGCGTGCACACAGGCACACCCAGCACATCTTTCAAGCTACCAGATCTGGGATCCAAATTGCACAGTCGGCCATGTGGGATCCAGCCTAATACACCATGCCACTGGCTAGCCCCTTTAATTCTATTTTTCTACAAACTTTTTTAAGTCCTTTTGTATACCTAAACATTTCAGTTGGTGAGAGTATACTTATAAGTATCCTTCTACTTTTCTGTATTTTACCAATTTTTCATAAAATGTATATATATATATTTTTTTGGGGGGGGAGGTTTTTGCCATAGGCTGCGTGCATTCACCAGAAAGAGAGAGACAGAGAGACAGAAACCGAGAAATCACCCCCCAGGGGGGATGGCCATGCCGCAATCCCTTCTCCTCCATTCTCCTCTCGGGATCCTGGGCACGCACGCACACGTGCCCAGCGTGAGTTTAAGCCACCGGGTCCAGGACTCGAACCGCAGTTGACTACATGGCAGTCCAGCAACATAGCCATTACACTAACTGCTGGTCCCATAAAATATATCTTATGATTACAAAACTATTACTTTTTAGAGGTTTTTGTTGTTGTTTTTGGGGGGGGTTTTTGCCTTAGGGCACTGTGTGCTCTCCCGGGCAAGAGAGAGAGACACAGATACAATAAGAGGGGGAAAAGTGAGAAATTACCCCTCAGGGGATATGGCCACACTACAATCCCTTCTCCTCCATTCTCCTCCCGGAATCTTGGGCACATATGCACACACACCTGGCATGATTTTAAAGACTCCAACTCTAGGATGTGAACCTGTCAGCCACTTGGGAGAGTCCAGCGATGTAACCATGTAACAACCACTAAGCCATCTGCTGGTCCCTATGATTACAAAGTTATTAAAAATAATAATTAAGCTTTTTATTTTGCAATAATGTATCAAGAAATTGCACATACCTGAAAATAAGACATAGAACTTCCAACTAGGTTTATGCTACAACATTCCCGTGAGGGAAACTCACATTTAGAAAGAGGAGAGTGTTGTGAAAGAGCAAGGATCAGGGCAGCTCTGAGGAACCAGCTCCAAGATCTCTGGGTGACAGTAGGGAGTAGAAACAGTCGGTAGATACCAAGAGAAGCAATAACAGCTCCTATGAAACAAGGACGACCCACAAAGAAGGTACAGTTAAGAGCAGGGGACAGCTTGAGGAACCAGCAGCTCCCTCAAATTCCCAGTGTATGCCTTCACACTCTGGCATTATGCTCAGTCCCAAGAGGCCACCTAGGACTCCACCAAAGGCAGAACAAGGGGGCTAGCCAGTGGTGTGGTAGTCTCTACCAAACTAACACTCCAGCTCCCTTCTGCTCTCTGCTACAGCATCAATGACAAGGAAATCTTTCCTGGCACTGTCACAAATAACTTCCCTCCTAAATGTGCAGAGATCTTTTCTTTCATGATTTGTTTTTTGTTATGGGAAATTATGGATATATATACGGGTGGAGAGAAGGCCAGTTCTATGGCCTAGTGGTTAAGAGAGCTAGGTCACACAGGGCCAACCACATGGATTGAATCCTGGCCCTAGTGGCATGAATATGCTGGCACACGTGCCCAAAGTCCTGACAGGATGAGGAAATGGAGAAGGGATTGCAATGCGACCACACCTTATCAGGGGATACTTTCTCCCTCTCCCTCTGTCTCTCTCTGGCAAGTTCACATATCCTCTGGCAATTAAAAAAAAATTAATCCCTTGGAGCCACATGGTGGTACATTCATAAAATGTGATGCATTATGAGATTGACCCACATGGGGAAGGTTCTAGATTCACTTCCAGAGATCACTCCGAGCACATCCATCTGGGGCTAGACGAAGTTGGAATGGACTGAAACATCAGGACCCTATAGGAGGTGTTCTCTCTCTCTCTCTCACTCATGAAAAAAATAAGCTTAAAAATAACAGGCTGGTCTGGTTAAGGGAGCTGAAACCCTTATGGTCAAAACACAGTTCAGGTACTTGCCCCAGTGGCTTGAAAAAACACACTGAATATGCGTGGGTGCATGCCCAAAATCTTGACAGAGTAAAGAAAAGGAAATGGGATTGCAGCATGACCACACCTCATTCAGGGTGCTTTTTCCTCTCCTCCTCTCTGGAGGGTACACACGCCTTCTGGCAATTAAATAATAACAAATGTAGTCAATATTACAAACTCTAGTTGTCTCAAATATCATGAGGTCATGTCTCTAACTAACTAGACGCAAATAAGCCCCACATATTACAATTCGTTAATGTGCCTCCAATTTTTGTTATCCACAGCATCCCTTCTTGCTTTCCTTGAAGAGAATAGCTTATTGGTCTTATAGTTTCCCATGTTCTGAGTTTGCCAATGGCAACCCTGTGGTGCAGTTTAGCACATTCCTTTCCCCCTGTATTTCCTGTAAATTGATTGCTCAACACAGACACTTGGTCAGATGAAGGCTTGCTGTTTTTTGGCAAGACTATTTTACAGGTTTTTGAAAAATAAGATCTTTTGTCCACTGTCTCTCCCCTGTTTCACTCCCTGAGAGATCTATAAACTCCATGAGCTCAAAGACATGAGACTTGGTTTATCACTGGCTCTGCACTCATACTTATTTGCTGAGTGAATGAAAAAATGATGGGCTGAAGTATACTGTTATACTGACTGAAAATACAATGATCCACCCTTCCACCCATGTGTAGAAAATTGTATGTTAGGGCCAGCAGGTAATATGGTGGTTTATGGTGCTGGTCTTCCACATGGCTGGCCACAGTTCAAGTCCCAGACCTGGTGGTTTGAACATCACCAGGCACATGTGCACATTTTATGTGCTTAAAATCCCATGAGGAAAATGGAACAGAAGACACTGCAGTATGGCCATCCTCCCTGGGGAGCAATTTTTCACTTTCTCTCTCACTGCCTCTTCATGTTTCTCTCCAGTGAGTGCATATCTCCTATGGAGATATGGGAAAAACTTTTTTTTAAAAAAAGGAGGGGAAGGAAACAGCAGATGGCATATGTTGGTTACGTTGCTGGACTCCCACATAGTCGACCGTGGTTTAAGTTCCAGACCCAGCAGCTTAAAACTCACGCCAGGCACAAGTGCATGTATGCCAAAAGTCTTGAGTGGAGACTGGAGGAGAAGGGATTGTGGTGTAGCTATCCCTCCACAGGGTGATTTCTCACTTTCCATCTGTCTCTCTGGTGAGTGCACATACCCTACAGCAAGTCTCTCTACAAAAAAAGAGGGACCAGAAGTTAGTGTAATGGCTATGTCGCTGGACTCCCACGTAGTCAACCGCGGTTCGCGTCCCAGACCCCGTGGCTTAAACTCACGCCGGGCGTGTGTGCGTGCATGCTCAAGATCCCAAGAGGAGAATGGAGGAGAAGGGATTGCAGCGTGGCCATCACCCCTGGGGGGTGATTTCTCACTTTCTATCTCTATGTCTCTCTCTGTCTTTCTGGGGAGCGCACGCACCCTTATAGCAAAAAATAAAACAAAACTCTCAAAAAAAATTAAAAATAAGAAAAAAGTTATAGCCAGAGGTGGCATGGTAGTTAAGGTACCGGACTCCCAAATGATCTTCTGTGGTTCAAGTCCCAGGCCCAGCAGCTTAAGAAATCATGCTGGGTGTGTTTGTGTTCATGCCCTAAGTCTCAGGAAGAAAGTGGAGAAGAGGGGATTGTGACGAAGCCATCCCCCAAGGGAAGTAATTTCTCTTTCCTTCTTTTAAAAATAAAAAGTTTTAAAAATTCCCTGATGGGCCGGCCAGCAGGTGGCGTGGTGGTTAAGGTGCTAGACACTCCCACATGACCAACCATGGTTTGAGTCTCAGACCTGGTGGTTTGCTTTCTCACTTTCCTTCTCTCTGTGTATCTGTCTTTCTTTGGTCAAATTAAAATGATTAAATGAATAAATAAAATTAAAGGGACCAACAGTTAGCATAATGGCTATGTCACTAGACTCCCATGTAGTCAACCGTGATTAGAGTCCTGGAACCAGTGGCTTCAACTCACGCCAGGCATGTGTGAGTGCATGCCCAGGATCCCAAGAGGAGAATGGAGGAGAAGGGATTGCGGTATGGCCATCCTTCTGAGGGGTGATTTCTCACTTTCTGCTGCTCTTTGTCTTTCTGGCGAACGCATGTGCCCTACAGCAAAAACCTCTCAAAAAAAAAAAAAATTAAATAATTCTTCAAAAAAAATTTCCTGAAAGAACTGTAAGTATCCAGAGTATAAGAGGTCAAACCTCACAGTTCTAATTCCATAGCCTTGTAACTTTTAGCCAGTTACCCTTTTTTTTAAGAGGGATTTTATTTTATTTATTTATTTTTTTTTTGCTATGTGTCACATGTGCTCACTGGAGAGACAGAAAGACATAAAGTGAGAAATCACCACCACCCCCAAACGAGATGGCCATACTAGAATCTTTTCTCCATTCTCCTCTAGGTATTTTGGGCACACACAGGCACCTGGTGTGAGTTTTAAGTTGCCAGATCTGGGACTCGAACCGTGGTCTACTATGTGGAAGTCCAGCAATGTAACCATTACACCAACTACTGGTCCCCCAGTTACCCATCTTCAAGACTCAATTTCTTACTGTAAGGATTTAGTGAGATGATATACAGACAACTCACTGCTCAAAGTTGTACACAGAAAAGCTGTACACAGATGGCAACTGCTTCAAATCTTTTGGGGAGAAGCAATATAGAAGCCTCGTAGTCCTAACATATTTTAATAAAACATCTAAGAATTCACACTTTATTTTATCGCCAGAGGTCATGTGTGCTCATCAGAGAGAACAAAAACACACAAACACACATCCAATGGGGCATGGTCATGCTACAATCCCTTCTCCTCCACCTCTGCATCCCTGGGCACACACATGCACCCAGCATGCCCTCAAGCCTCTGGGACCAGTATTCAAACCTTAGTTGGTCATATGTCCTTGCTTAACAGGGTCAGGCTGGAATTAACACTGTTTTTTAAAGAATTATTTTATTTATTTTTTTTTTAATTTGCTATAGGGTATGTGCACTCACAAGAGAGAAAGTAAGAAAGTAAGCCACCAGATTAGACACTCAAACATGGTCAGCCATGCGGGAATTCAATATCTTAACTACCGCACCACCTGATGGCCCCAGAATTCACATTTTTATGAAATAAAAATCTTTATGAAAACAGAATACCCAAAGCCTATCTTCACTTGTTAAATGAGTGCCTTCCACACACATGGGCACTAAGGACAAGTCAGAGGACCTTCACTTTGAAAAATTCACAACCTGTAGAAGAGGACAGGGCAAGAGCTTGTGCAAGATGAACTGACTGAAGGCAGTAAAATTGGAGTCAGAGGGCCAGTTAATAAGAGTAGAGGTTAAGGTGGCTGGATCCCACGTGGACAACTGTATGGTTCAAATCCCAGATCCAGCAGCTTGAAAAACAAACTGGGCACATATCCATGCATGCCCAAAATCTCTAGAGGAAAATGAAGATGGGATTGCAGTGTGGTCATCTCCCCTAGGGGTGCTTTTTCACTGCCACCTCCTACCCCATCTCTGTCGACTCGTATACAAGCATACAAGTGCTATAGCAAAATTTTTTTTTAAAAAAAAAAGAGCTTCTAACCCAGTTGGATATTGATGCTCAGCAGGCTCAAGTCATGTAAGAGACCCAATTTGATTTCCAGCCCACCCTCAAAAAAAAAAAAATCTGGGCAGAGGCATGTATCTATAGTCTCAGCTATAATAAAGAGGTTGAGGCAGAAGGACTGAACATAGCAAGATCTTATCTAAAATAACACCATGTGTGCACGCACAAACACAAAATTGAGTTTCCAACTCTTTCAACAAAGACAACAGTTTTCTACACACTTATTAGGGTGGTCTCACTACTAGGGTTTTTAAGCTATAGCCCATCTTTCAGCTCAACAAACACTTCGCAATTTCTATCCTTGTATACTTTGTTGAAACCATTAATATTACAGAAATTAAGATGCTTTGAAAATTCATCCACGGCCATTTGTTTTTCAGAAGGCAGATTCAAGAACAAACTAATTTGGGACCAGCAGTTAGCATAATGGCTATGTTGCTGAACTCCCATGTAGCCGACCACAGTTAGAGTCCTGGACCAAGTGGCTTAAACTCAGGAGAGCGCATGCCCGTGCGTGCCCAAGATCCTGAGAGGAGAATGGAGAAAAAGGGATTGCGGCGTGGCCATCCCCCCTGGGGGTGATTTCTCGCTTTCTATCTCTGTCTCTGTCTTTCTAGTGAGCACATGTGCCCTATAGCAAAAAAAAATTATCAGGGACCAGCAGTTGGCATAATGGCTATGTCACTGGACTCACATGTAGTCAACCGCTACTTTCCATTTATCATTTAGTTAGCTATGCTATGCAAAGGAAATCGCCCTATTTGGCAGTCTTGGCTCAATTAAAGTAGAGTGACTAGCCCTTTCCATACTCAGCTTCTTCCCTAGAGGGTCCCTTTTCTGCTCCCAATTCCTGACTCACAAAAAAGAGGCAAATAGGCCAGGTGTTGGCATTAAAATAGTGTGTTAGTTTCCCCTAAACCATATATCCACTATTCAGTCTTTACTGAGTGCCTGCCATGAGAAGGTACCAAAAGAGCTGAGGCCATGACAGAGTCCTACTACTAAGAGCTCATCCACAGGAAAAAAGGTCACATGTGGCTGTTAAAGGGCTGTATACTATGCTCAGAAAGAGAATAAATGGTGATCCACACCCAACAAGGCCTCACAGAGGTCTGGAATCTGGAAAGGGTACCATATATTTTGCTCTCCTGTATTTGATAACAAGAATACGTTCACCACAGTCAGGCAAAAGAATTTCAGGAGACCAAGCTATGCCCATGAGCAATCCACAAAAAGAACCAAAACCTCTATATCAGAATATTTGAGCATAAAGCTTTACGTCTTCAATTCCTATTGATTAATTAAAGCTGTTATTGGGTCGCCAGGAAAGTCATGATGCATTTTTGCACAGAAAAACACATCATGACTTTCCAGATGACTTAATACTTTAGAAACACTGGGGACCAGCAAATGGCATAATGGTTATGCTGCAGGACTCCCATGCAGTCCACCATGGTTCAAGTCCTGGACCCGGAGGCTTAAAACTCACACCAGGCACATGTATGTGCGTACCCAAAATACCAAGAAGAGAAGGAACTGCAGCATGGCCATCCCCCCGGGGGGTGATTTCTCGCTTTCCATCTCTCTCTGGCAAAGCGCAGGCTCCCTGTACCAAAAAATGTCTAAAGAAGGAAAAGAAAGGTTATTTGCCCGGAATAAAAAGGACAGAGCAGAGAGGCTGGCAGGTGGCATGGTGGTTAAGGGTGCTGGACTCCCACATGGTTGACTGTGGTTCGAGTCCTGGCCCTGGTAGCTTGTTTTCTCCCTTTCCCCCCCCCCTCTCTTTCACTGTGTCCCTCTTTGGTCAAATTAAAATAAATAAAGTTAAATAATTTTTTAAAAAATGAAAGAGCAGGGACCAACAGTTGGCGTAATGGCTATGTCACTGGACTCCTAGGTAGCTGACCGTGGTTCAAGTCCTGGATCCAGTGGCTTAAAGTCATGCTGGGCACGTGTGTGTGCATGCCCAAGATCCTAAGAGGATAATGGAGGAGAAGGGATTGCAGTGTGGCCATCCCTCCTGGGGGGTGATTTCTCGCTTTCTGTCTCTTTCTGGCAAGCTCACGTGCCTATTACAAAACCTCTCAATAAAAAGAAATAAAGGACAGAGCAAAATAAATTTGGATTGTACACATCAGCAGTTTAGCACATCCATAATTTGTTTGTTCACAAATACCTACAATTGGAGGGACCAGCAATAAGCGTAATGGCTATGGCTATATCACTGGACTCCCATGTAGTTGACTACAGTTCAAGTCCCAGACCGAGTGGCTTAAACTCATGCCAGGCGCATTGCGTGCCAGGCCCAAAACCTGAGAGGAGAATGGAGGAGAAGGGATTGCGGCATGGCCATCCTCCCCGGGGGGTGATTTCTCACTTTCTGTCTCTGGTCTCTCTCTTTCTGGCGAGCGCACATACCCTAAAGCAAAAACTTCTCTCAAAAAAAAAAAAAATTACATTAAATTAAAAAAACTTACAATTCACATGACACATTTTTTTTAAGAGAGGGATTTTTGCTATAGGGGATGTGCACTGGTCAGAGAGACAGAAAGTGAAAAATAAAATCACCCCACCCCACCCCACCCCCGCTGGTAGGGGGTATAGCCATGCTGCAATCCCTTCTCCATTCTCCTCTGGGATTTTGGGCACGCACCAGTATGAGTTTTAAGTCACCAGGTCTGGGACTTGAACAACAGTTAACTAAATGGGAGTCCAGCAACGTAACTATTATGCCATCTGCTGATCCCTATACCACATATTTTATAACACTATTTTCTATCCTTTTACCTGTACTTCTTAGTTAAGTCTAATTCCACCTACTATTTTTTTTTAAGACAGGATTTCATTATAATCCTGCCTCAGTCTCCTGAAGTCACTGGTATCAGAGGCACATGCTACTATCTTTAGATTGGACCAGTAATCAAATCTGGGCGGAGGACAGAATCTTAGCAGCACACACCAATGCAGCTGGGCTTTCACCTACTTTTACATGTTTTACACTGTAAAAAAGGAAGAAACTAATGAGCTCACATTCTACCATGCGAGTAAGCCTTCTAAAGTTTGACCACTTACAGAAGTGGAAAGACAGACCCACCACTCTTCCTCAAGGTCTAATTCCTGATTTCCTCTGCAATTCCGACTTACTTTTCATTTGATTCCTAACTTTTCAGCAGGCCCTGTATAAATTGATTACATAAAAACAATAAACAGGTGGGGGCCAACAGGTGGCGTAGTAGTTAAGGCACTAGATCCCAATTGACTAACTCTGTGGTTGGAGTCCTGGACCTAGTGGCTTGAAAAACACCCTGGGCAAGTGTTTCAGCATGGCCAAAATCCTGAGAGGAAAATGGAAAAGGGATTGCTGCGTGGCCATCACCCAAGGAGTGATTTATCACTTTTCCTCTATGGCTCTCCAGTGAGCACACAGGCCTATAGCAAAAAAATCTAAAAATAAACAAACCTAGTAGCCACAATTACAGCCTGTTTATCTTTTTGTTTTGCTCTATGAATCACACAAATTTCAAGTAACATTAATTTTTGTCTTACATATGAATATACATGTGCAATCAAAAGGGTACCTTGTCCCACCACTCTTCAAAATTCATAAACTTAAATATCAAAAGTTTAAAAAAGGAATATTCATCATTGGAATCTAGAGCCAGACTATTGGTAGTAATGCAGGAAGAAGTGTGGATTTCTGTACTGACTAGATTGGAATTCTTCACATAAAACTTACACAAGCTAACAACCATGTATATAATAAGTTCTCACTCTACTAACCATCAGCCCAAACTGTAAACTGCTGGGTGGCTGAGAAAATGGAAGGAAAGAAAAGGAAATGACTCAAAGTAGTCGTGCTTAAGGCATGAGTCCTCTTCACTTACAGTCGGCAGTTTAGAGTTGAACTATCATGAGTTGTGGGAAATAAGAGCACACGCAAAGTACACAGGAAAGGACTGTACTCACAGGACTTGTTTCATGTTATTGTTTGGAGTTGTGTTTTTTTAATGTTGCTCTCATCACAGTAAGATATGTAACTAGGACATTTAAAACATTTGGGAAAGTAAAAAAATCTAGTCCCAAATTCATAAATGGGGTGGCTCCAAGCTTATTCTTCATGTTGATAATCTTATCAAAAATACCTAAAATAGAATCAGTATAATATCTATGTGATCTTAATATTTAACTCATTTGAGAGTTAAGGCCTGGGAGAGCTGGCAGTACTGAAGAACTTTACACATCAATTATCTACCTACAAATGACCAAAGTCAGAACATCGGTTTGATAATAAGTTTCAACTTGAGTGTCAAACCCCGTCCTGGGCACATGGAGAAGAGACTGGGGCTGAAATGGGTTCTCATCAATTTTCTTTTTGTAAGAACTCAAAACCAGCATTTTTTTAAATGCTGAGATTTTAAACCACCATTCGTGAGTGGGACTAAACCAGCCATTCAGTTGCCAGGGTCCGTGCACTTCTACATGTCCTAGTGTCCCACGGCTTCAAGGACTACCGGTCTCTATCCTGGGGGTGAGGGGAACATCCTCTGCGGAGGGCGCGGCGCGCGCCGACAGCCCACCGGGCGGGGTCTCTTCACCCAGCCCACCCGCGCCTCCACCTGCCAAGGCCCAGACCGCGGCCAGACTCTCCTGGAGGGCGCCCACGCTGACCAACGGCCTAGCGCTGCGAGTGTCAACGCCGGACACCTTCTGCGAACAAAAAGCGCCCCCATCAGCCCGACCCCTGCCCCCGGGGCCAGCTCCGAGACCCTGGCCCGCCCCTC
>NW_006159856.1:1061679-1062056 GCF_000334495.1 Tupaia belangeri chinensis | reverse complement strand
CAGGCCCCGGCTCTCTCCGCCTGTCCCTCAGGCCTCTGCAGGCCTCTCTGGTCCTCCCAGGCCCTCAGGCTACACGGCCCCCGCAGCCCTCCCGGTCCTCATCGCCGGCCTCCCAGGCCTCCGTGGTCCCCCCGGGTCTTCTCAACCCCTCCGGCCGCCCGGCCACCTCAGGCCTCCGCGGTGCTTCCAGGGCTCGCGTTCCTCTCACAGCTGGCCTCTCTGGCCTCCCCGGCTCTCCCAGTCCTCCTCCGGATCCCGGCCCTCTCGGGCCCCCTCAGGCCTCCCCGGCCCTCCCCGCGCCCCCTCAGGCCTCCCCGACCCTCTCGATCCTGGCGGTTGGCGGACGCGACGGTTGGGCAGGCGCCCAGTGACCTGTG
>NW_006159856.1:1049605-1061448 GCF_000334495.1 Tupaia belangeri chinensis | reverse complement strand
GAGGGGCTCGGTGGGAGGGAGGGGCCGAGGGACCGCGAGCCACCTCTGAGGAGCGCCCGGACGCGCGCCCCACTCCCGCTATTCGCTAGGCGCGCGCAGACGGCGGCACGACTCGAAGCCCGGTCGCGGGGCCGCGCGCGGTGACGTCATGGCCTCACGCCCAATCGCCGGGAAGAACCGGCGCTGCTTACCCTGGACGCGCGCTGCGGCCTCTGGTCTGGGTGGGTCTGCGCTGCCCGCGAGCGCGCCGCTCTTGTCCGCGGAAAGGCGTAGGGGGAGTTCTCACCGTCCTGCAGGGCTCCACCGGTGTTAGGCGGTAGTTTCCCTCCTTCTTTTTCTTGCCCGGACCTACAATCTTGGCCTAGATGGTCCGAAACAGCTATAAGGGGCAGGCCGGAGAGCGGACAAGACCTAGCCAGGACCCATCGGCACAGTGGCGGAGGCCCCTTCCTGCAGAATATCTGCAGGCTGTGGATTAGTCGGTCCTTTCTCCACCCCACACCCCCAGACTGGGGTCTGGCTTGGAGCTAGGTGCGGTAGGGGATCCCAGGGTCAGAGGCGGGACTGCTGGGGGATGTGTCATTGTAGAGAGACTGAAGTAGGGTGGAGGGGCAGAAAAAGCCTGTGGACGGTGGAGTGGTAAGAGGCCAGCTTTCGGAAAAAGCCCTGGATGTGGTGAACGTGGAAAATGTCAAAAGATAAAACTGTACACTAGTTCAAGTGGTAAGGATAAATTTTCGTCAATAGTACACTAATGCACTAGAGAAGAGCCCACCATCAAGGGAACTTAAGTGTGTACATAGGTGACTGGAGTTTTAAAGGGAAAATGAGGGACTAGGGAAGGGGGTGCAGGGTTCAGCAGAGTCAGGGAAGTGAACACTTACAAAAAGCAGGAAGTGGAGTTGGTCCATGTGAAACCCATCTGGGTTTGCTAACTGACAAGCTTATGGAAGTTAGGTTCCTACCCTTCTACATAGGCCTGCAGCTGGTGGGGAGGGGCTATTTCCAGGTGTTGCTGAAACAATAGGGATGCAGCCTTGAGCTTTAGAAACTAAATTAGTGTTTGTTCAAGTCTTTATATTACAAGCTTAAGGCATAGTCAAGAAGAGAGCTCAGAGGAGCCTAGTTAGAGTTTGGTCAGACAGAGTATTTGTTGGGGCCAGCAGGTGGTGTGGTGGTTGGGGCGCTAGTGCCCACGTGGCTGATTATGGTTTGAGTCCCAGACCTGGCCGTTTGCTTTCTCACTTTTTCTCTCTCTGTGTCTCTCTCTGGTCAAATTAAAAATAAATAAATAAATAAAATTCAATAGATAATTCTTCTTAAAAATAAATAGAATTTTTTTTTTAAATTTTAGAGAGATTTTACAGAGAGACAGAAAGTGAGAAATATCGTCCCCCACCCCCAGGATGGCCACAGGGCAATCCCTTCTCCATCATTCTCCTCTCAGGACTTTGAGCACTCATGCACACAGGCCTAGCATGAGTTTTAAGTCCCAGGGTCTGGGACTGAACCACAGTTAGCTAAGTAAGAGTACAATGACATAACCATTACGCCATCTGCTGGTCCCAAATTAAATAATTCCTTTTTTTTTGTTTATTTCATTTTATTTATTCACTCATTTATTTTAATTTGACCAGAGAGAGACACAGAGGAGGAAAGAGAGAGAGGGAAAGTGAGAAAGGAAGCCACCAGGTCGGGAACTCGAACCGTGGTTGGCCATGTGGGAGCGTTCAGCACGTGGTTGCCCATGTGGGAGCGTTCAGCCCCTTAACCACCACGCCACCTGCTGGTCCCAAATAATTCTTTTTTTAAAAAAAGAAATATTTGTCAAAATGCACCCCTCTCTGCCCCCCCCATCCTCTAGCTGCCAGCTCCTCCAGTCTGCCTTAGCTGCAGAGAATCACCTTGCTCCAAGTCATGAATCCCCTTCCTCCAAGGCCACATCCAGCAGCTAAGGAGATGCGGATTTGTAAGCCTGGTCAGTTCTGCAGTGCAGGACTCCAACAGGCAATACTCTTAAGAAAGACTAACAAGGGTATGGATAGTTAAGGCGCTGGACACTCCCACATGGCCAACCATGGTTCAAGTCCCAGACCTGGCGGCTTGCGCTCTCTCTCTCTCTGTCTCTCTGGTCAAATAAAAATAAATGAATGAATAAATAAAATTAAATAAATAATTCTTTAAAAAAAAAAAAGATTGACAAGGGTTTAAATCCGCTTCTTGCTCTCCCCAATCCCACATATAGGTCCTGATATTGGGATGAATTATGCCCCACCCAAAGAAAGATATGTTGCTTCAAGACTGATTAAAATGCTACACTAGGCAAGAGATTATAGTATTAGTGCAAAAATAAGGAAATAGATCAGTAGAACAGAATAGAGAACCCAGAGACAAGACCATATAAATAGCATCAGTTTTGGTTTTGTTTTTGTTTTTGTTTTAATTTGCTAGAGGACATGTTTGCTTGCTGGAAAGAAAGAGAGAGAAAGTATCCCCCCATAAAGGGTAGTCAAGCTATAATTCCTTGTTTTCCACATCTTCCTTCAGGCTTTGGGCATGCATGCATTTATATCCAATGTGTTTCTCAAGCCACCAGGTCAATGGGTCTCCAACCACATAGTCAGCCACCTTGATCACCTTTCCACCAGCTAGCCCAAGTAAAATTATTTTTGGCAAAGGATCAAAGGCGATATTAAAGAAAAGATAATCTTCCTTATTTTTTTTTTTGAGATGTTTTTGCCTTACGGCTCATGCACTTACCACAGAGAAAGACAGACAGTGAAAGGGAACGGGCGAAATCACCCCCAAGGGGGGATGGCCACACCAAAATCCCTTCTCCTCCATTCTTCTCCCAGGATCTTGGGCACACATGCACACGCACGTGGCATGATTTTCAAGCCACCAGGTTCAGGACTCGAAACTGTGGTCAGTCATGTGAGAGTTCAGTGATGTAACCACTACACCATCTGCTAGCCCCAAGAAAAGGTCATCTTTTCAATAAATGTTACCAGAACAACTGGACATCCACATACAAAAAAAAAAAAACTAGTCTAGTCCCAATTACAGTAGCACACCATGGCTGCTGCTATTCAATAGGTTGAAGCCATATTGGAGGCCTGGATTTAGTTCTTCATCCACCCTAAAATCGAAAACAACAAAAACCTGGGCTCAGTGGCATGCACTTGTAGTCTAAGCTACTTGGTTGGCCGAGGCAAAAGAATCAAGACATAGTGACAGGCCAGCCCTGTAGCCTAGTGGTTAAGGGAAGTGGGTCCCACATGGCCAATTGTGGTTCAAATTTCAGCCTGGCTAGCTTGAACAAATATTCCAAGTGCATGTATATGTATGTCCAAAGTCCCGACTGGATGGAGAAATGGAGAAGGGTTGCAGCATGATGCCACATTGGTGGTGAGGGAATGTTTTCTCTGTCTCTGATAAGTACACACACCCCTGACAATTAAAAAAAAATAGAGAGAGTGGTGCGGTGATTAGAGATCTGGACTCCCAAAATGGCTCCTGATCACTGTTCGAATTCCAGACCTGGCAGCTTGCTTTCTCACTTTCTCTCCCTATCTCTGTCTCTCTCTGGTGAGCAGGAGCCCTATAACAAATTAAATAATAACAGTAGCAACAAATTAATTAAACTAAATTTTTTGAGGTTTTGGCTATAAGGCATGTGCGCTCGCCAGACAGACAGAGACAGAGAGATAGAAAGCGAGAAATCACCCCGCAGGGGGGATGGCCACGCCTCAATCCCTTCTCCTCCATTCATCTCTCAGGATCTTGGGCATGTACGCACACACGCCTGGCGTGAGTTTTAAGCCACCGGGTCCGGGACGTGAACCGCGGTCGACTAGGTGGGAATCCAGCAACATAGCCATTACGCTAACTGCTGGTCCCTAAACTAAATATTTTTTAAATGATTTTATTCATCATTATTATTTTTTAAATTTGATTGGAGAAAGAGAAAAGGAAAGTGAGAAAGCAAGCTGCCAGATCTAGGACTCATACTGGGATTGGCCATGTGGGAGTCCAGCATCCCATCCAATATGCCACTTTCAGCTCCAAATAATTCTTTTTTTTTTTTTTTGGAGAGATTTTCACTATAGGGTGCATGCGCTCGCCAGACAGACAGAGACAGAGAGATAGAAAGCGAGAAATCACCCCGCAGGGGGGATGGCCACGCCTCAATCCCTTCTCCTCCATTCATCTCTCAGGATCTTGGGCATGTACGCACACACGCCTGGCGTGAGTTTTAAGCCACCGGGTCCGGGACATGAACCGCGGTCAACTACGTGGGAGTCTAGCGACATAGCCATTATGCTAACTGCTAGTTCCCAGCCCCAAATAATTCTTGAGGCCAGCAGGTTGCATAGTGGTTAAGGCACTGGATTCCCACATGGTTGATCTCAGTTCTAGTCCTGGAACCAGCAGCTTGAAACTCACACCAGGCATGTGTTTGTGCATGCCCAAAATCTCACAAGGAGAATGGAGGAGAAGGGATTGTGGTGTGGCTATCCTCCCAGGGGATGATTTCTCACTTTCCCTCTCACCGTCTCTGTCTCTCCAGCAAGTGCACACACCCTATGGCAAAAAAACATTTTTTAAATTAAATAATTACTTTTTAAAAATATATAGAGAATAAGACCCCATCTAAAATATCACCATGCATGCATGTGCACACACACACACAAATCAACAGAGACACAAACCTTACCCTGTTCACAAAAATTAACTCAAAATACATCATAGACCTAAAGTAAAATGCAAAACTATCAAACTCTTGGAAGATAACAAGAGAAAATCTAGTTGACCTTGAGTTTGGTAATGACTGTTTGAGTATGACAACAAAGGTACAATATAGAAAATAAACAATTGATAAGCTAAGTTTTATTAAAATCAAAAACCGCTCCATGTGGGGAACCAGCAGTTAGCGTAATGGCTATGTCTCTGGACTCCCACGTAGTCGACCGCGGTTCACGTCCTGGACCCGGTGGCTTAAACTCACGCCGGGCGCATGTGTGTGCGTGCCCAAGATCCCGAGAGGAGAATGGAGGAGAAGGGATTGCGGCATGACCATCCCCCCTGGGGGGTGATTTCTCGCTTTCTGTCTCTATGTCTCTCTCTGTCAGTCTGGTGAGCGCACGCGCCCTATAGTGAAAATCTCTCCATAAAAAAAAATACTGCTCTATGAAAGACACTGCAAAGAGAATAAAAATACAAGTCTCAGACTGGAAAAAAAAATATTTGCGAGAGACACATGTAATAAACAACTGTTATGGCCAGCAGATGATGTGGAGGTTAAGGCAGCTGAACCCCACATAGCTGACTGCGCAGTTCAAGCCCCATACTCGGTGACTTAAAAAACATGGCAGGCATGGAAGTATGTGTGCCCAAAGTCCCAAGAGTAGAATGGAGAAGGGATTGTGGCATGGCCAACCTCCCCCAGGGGGGGTGATTTCTCATTTCCCCTCTCTCTCTCTCTCTCTCTCTCTCTCTCTCTCTGCTTCTTTCTAGCAAGCCTACATGCCCTATAACAAACTAAAATAAAAGACTGTTACTCAAAATAGACAACACTTAAAACTCAACACTAGAGCCAGCCCAGTGGTTAAGTGCTATGTGTAGGGAGCCAGATCCCACATTTCTGACTACAGATTAAATCCCATCCTGATCTGAAAAACATGCTGGGCATGCGTGCATGTGTATCCAAAATCCTGACAAGGAGAAGTGGAAGAAAGGGATTGAAGCATCTCCACACCCTATTGGGTGGTCTTTCTACCTTCTGGCAAGTGCACACAACCTCTGACAGGGAAGGAAGTAAGGGAAGAAATTAAAAATGGGCAAAAAAACGAACTGGGGACCAGCAGGTATCATGGTGGTTAAAGCACTGGACATTTCCACATGGCCGACCACAGTTCAAGTCCTGGACCTGGTAGCTTGCTTTCTCTCTTGCCCTTTCTCTCTCTCTCTCTGTCTCTCCCTGATCAAATTAAAATAAATTAATAAATAAATAATAATTTTTTTAAAAGGGCAAAAGAACTAAATAGACAACTCACCAAAGAAGATATGCATATGGCAAGTATACATTTAAAAAAGATCTGGGGATCACCAGTTGGTATAATGGCTATGTCGCTGGACTCCCATGTAGTCACTCGTGGTTCAAGTTCCAGACCTGGTGGCTTAAACTCACGCTGAGTGCATGTGCGTGCGTGCCCAAGATCCCAAGAGGAGAAGGGATTGTGGCATGGCCCTCCCCCTTGGTGGGTGCTTTCTCGCTTTGTCTCTGTCTCTGTCTTTCTGGTGAGCGCACTCACCCTATAGCATAATCCTCTCAAAAAAAAAAAAAAAGATGATCTGTATCATATGTCATCAGGGAATCCACGAATTAAAAAATTAGATAGTCTATCTATAGTGGCACAGCAAATAGTGCACAGTCTGCAATGTTGAAAGCCATACGGAAGTTTGGGGCCCAACTCCCAAGTGACCACACAGGTGCACACATACGTTCCCATTGGTTCTGGCTGGGTGAGTGGTAGGGTTCATACCATGAGAGCCCAATGAGAGTGCTTGTCTGTCTATCTTTCAAAAGAAAGAAATAAAGAAAAAGAATTTAATGAACTAAAATAGAGAAATCACTATGCACCTAATTAAATGACCAAAATCCAGAACTCTGACAACATCAAATGCTGTGAGGTTGTGGAGAAACAGAACTACATTCGTTAGTAGCAGAAATGCAAAATGGTACAGCCCCTTTAGAAGACAGTTTGGCAGTTTCTTACTAAACTGAATGTACTTGGGTCAGCCAGCTCAACAGTTATGGTAGCTGGATCCCACATGCTCAACTGCACAGTTCAAGTCCTAGATATGATGGCTTAAAAAGGAAAACACAAAACTAAATAAAAATTAAGTATAGTCTTACCATATGATCCAGCCATCATGCTCCTTGATATTTACCCAAAGGAACTGAAAATCTCTGTCCACACAAAACTCATGTACAGATATTTGTAGCAGCAGTATTCATAAGTTCATATTATATGTGTATATATATATATATATATATATATATACACACACACATACAGACATATATGTTGAAGCTCTAGTCCTCTACTTCACAAAGTGATTTTTTTTTTAATTTCCTATAGGACATGTGCACTCCCTAGAGACAGAGAGAAGGAAAGTGAGAACCATCCCCCCCACCAAAGGCCATTCCATAATCCTTTCTCCTCCATTCTCTTTGGATTTTAGGAACACATGCATACACATCCAGCCTTTTCTCAAGCTGCTGGGTCCAAAATTCCATCTGTGTATGTAGTAGGCCACATGGTATCTAGCCATCTTTATTTTTCTTTTTTTTTAGTAGGAGAGGTTTTTGCTATAGGGCGCACGCACTCACCAGAAAGACAGAGAGAGACAGAAAGCAAAAAATCACCCCCAAGGGGGGATGGCCATGCCATAATCCTTATCCTCCATTCTCCTCTTGGGATCTTGGGCACGCACGCACACACGGTTGACTACATGGGAGTCCAGCGACATGGTCCCAGTATCCAGCTGTCTTAACCACCAAGCTACCAGCTGACCTACTTCACAATGTGATCTTATTTGGAGACAGGATTCTGAGGTATCAGGTTAAAATGGGGTCATTAGAATAGGCCCTAACCCAACAAGACTAGTGTCCTAAAAAGGGGAAATGTGGAGACATACAGAGAGACTGTCACATGAAAATGAAGGCACAGGTTGGTGTGATGCTTCTACATGGCAAGGAACACCATGGATTGTCAGCAAAGCTGGGAGGAGGTTTGTTACAGCCTCAGAACAAAACAACCCTATCTATATTTTGATCTTAGATTTCCAACCTGCAGAGTTAGGAGAGGATAAACTTTGATTGTTTAACCACCCAATTTGTGATGCTTTGTTATGGCAGCCTTAACAGAGAGTCCTTAATATGCATCTGGCCCTTCAAACCCTATCTCAACCTCTGCTTCTGGAAAACTGGACCTTTGGCAGCTAAAAGGAACTGAATCATTGGGGGACACCAGGGAGAGGTGCAGGGCATCAAAAACGGCAGCCCTGGAATCAAACTGTGCGGCATCTGTAGGACTCAAGGCTTGGGCAACCATGAGCTGCGGCAGGAAGTATGGTTTCTGTCTTCCCCAAGCTCCCCAGGCCTGTCCACAGCAAGAGGCACAATCTTGGGCACTCAGAGCCACAGGACCCAGGCAAGACCTTCAAACCCCGCCTCTGCCACTGCCACCGCTGAGGTTCAGCTGCTGTCTGTAGGATGGGAGGCATGTGGCAGGAGACAGCCTAGGA
The DNA here is from genome assembly GCF_000334495.1 of Tupaia belangeri chinensis. Lineage (NCBI taxonomy): Eukaryota > Metazoa > Chordata > Mammalia > Scandentia > Tupaiidae > Tupaia > Tupaia belangeri. The sequence continues at coordinate 1,053,135 of NW_006159856.1, read as the reverse complement.
GCTGGACACCTGGTGCTCAGTCTGTGTTCACCTCCTTCCAGACTCCTGCCCATGCTTCAACTCTAGGTGCTTCTATGGGTAGCAGAAAGGGTACTGAGGACTAAGACATGGGTTCTCTGGCCCATTGCAGCAGCCTCCAGGCAAGGCCATGCACGCACAGTCCTGGTTCCTGGGCCTCAGACACCCCAGAGTAAGGGAGGCCTGCAGCACTCTGCATAAGACCTGACAGTGCAGCCTGAAGATACAGCAGACTGGAAGATACAAACAGGCACCCAGCTGCACTTTGGTATTGAGACTAGGTGCTATGGCTCAGAACTCAGAACACTGCTCCAGCACCCCAAGCCTCCAGGTCTTCCTAGCCTTTCAGGGATGCTCATAGTGAGTGTTCCTTCTGCTCTGTAAGTGTTCAGAAAGAGGCCCCCAAGTCCAGGCAGGATCCATGAAAATCAAGTAGGATAGGGTAAGGGGAGCAGGGCCCTAGGAGTAGGTAGGTCAGAGGACAGGCTTGCTGGAACAGACTTTCCATTGCAATCACCACAAGCTCATCTGTTTCCCACTGGAGCAGGGACTGAGCTGTCGGGAGTTACAAGGCCTTCCCAAGGTTCTCGAGGACTGGACGAGATTGCCAAATCATTTACTCTTTATCCAGACATTAGACGGTAAGGCTCTACTGGGTCCTGTGAGGGCTATGGGGGCAACAGCAACAGTGAGAAGAGATGCCCTACTCTAAGGAATTTACTGCCAGGACTCACCTAGAGTCCCTGGGAGCCCCCGGAAATTGTCCCACTGGGAAGTGGCTAAACTCTTCTGGCTGTGTGGATGAGAACAGGTGACCTCTCCAGGCCCTGAATCCCTCTGGAAATTGCCTGCCTCCCAGCCCCTTTTAAATCTCTGTTGCATATGACAAATAGCACCACATCTCACTTGATTTCACAGACTTGGAATTAGGGCTACTTTTCCCAGAAAAATCTATATTTAGAATAGTGTAATCAACATGTAAATTTATTCAAAACATGTTCGAGTGTGTTTTGATTTTCTTAAAGAAAGTTATTTGGGGCTTGCTAGTCTTTTCCCGCCCAGCACATGCCTCCCTAAGCCCTGCCGTGCTATTGCAGGATGTCCTGAGCTCCTTTCAGTGAGTCTGGCTAGCCAGCTCCCCTCATCTCCCCCCACCAGGCCTTGCACACGCCAGGCAGGGTGTGTTGGAGCTGTCAAGGGCAGAAAGAAAGAGAGCCACGAAGGACGTCTCAGGCGGATTCTGGGGAAAAGAGGAACTCATCTGCAGATGCTAGTCCCTGGCAGCACTCCTGAGTGGGCCACTGCCCTCGGGGCCCAGGTCAGTGTCTGTCCAACGGGACAACTGTTCAAGCAGGCACAGCACACTAGAAGTTCTAAGAACCTGGGCTGTTTCCCTGACTGACAGACGGAGAGCAAAGTTATGCTAGGAAGGCAGGCCTCAGGGCAAGTTGATGGGGGCCTCACAGGGGAGGCCAGATCCTGGCTGGGTCCAGAGTGGTGCAGGGCACCCAAGGACAAAAGCAGCAGCGGACTGAGCTTTGTCTTGGTCTCTTTAACACTCTTATCCTGGGAACAGCAGATGGCATAATGGTTACATTACTGGACTCCCACGTGGTTCGAGTACCAGATCTGGCAGCTTAAAACTCATACCGGACACATGTGTTGTGTGCCCAAAGTCCTAAGAGGAGAATGGAGAAGGACTGTGGCGTGGCCATCCCTCTGAGGGGTGATTTCTCGCTTTCTGTCTGTCTCTCTGTCGAGCACATCACCCTATACTAAAATTAAAAAAAAAAAAAAAAACTGTTAATGCCACACTCAGCTCCGCCCAGTCAGTACTACCCACCTGGAGCCAGTAGGTACAGGTACAACCCACTCTCCCTCTGTGTGGCCCTTGTTGGAGTCCTACGGCCTCCCTGAGTCACAACCACATGTCTGCCATCTCATGGCTCAGACCTCCCTGTAAGAACTGCTAATGCCACGGGTAAGGCTCAGGCCTCTTCACCAGAAGATCCCAGAGCCCCAGCTTAGCCTTCCCATCCCCCACCAACCTAGGGTCCCAGAGGGGCCAGGCTCATTGCTGTTTCCATGGAGATGTATGCACTCTGACCCCAGCCTTTCTCCATCTCAGGACAAATAAAGAGGGCTTCCAAGTGGAAACCAGCAGTCTCAAGCTGCCCCTCCTCCTGGACCCCAGGTGGCCCCTGCCTCTAAGGAGGGGAGGGGAAGGGAAATCTACTCCCTCAGCTCAGGGCCAGCAGTCCCAGAACCCAGGCAGAACTGTGGCCAGGGCCAGAGGAACCTTTCACCCTCTGGGCCTTTCCGATATTCCCTTCACAATCCTGACCACTCTGCTCTCCAGGCTGGAAGACTGCCCTTCACATTTCCTGGGCGTGCCCTGCTCCCACACAACAAAGACTGTATTGCTTGACTGGACAGCCCAGGGAAGCAGCAGCCTACCAGGGGCCAGCAAACAGCACTGCAAGACTCCTCAGGGCCACATGAACCAACCTTCCACTGAGCTGGAATCCTGGCTGGACAGAGGAGATGAAGGCGTGGACTGAAATCTGGGTGAGAACACCTCCCACCCAAGTTACCACTGATAAGCCTGAAGAACCTGTTATCAAAGCCCTAAGGGTCACCTCCAGGAACAAATCACAACGTGGGACCAGTTTCAGTTCTAGAGGCAACTGCAGACCAATCTTCCTGCAAGGCTACTTCCCAGAGAGTCCCCTGAGCCAGCAGGCTGAGGTCTGAAAAGCAGACCCTACCCCAACCCTGGGTGTTACCCTGTGCAGGTACCACACTGGACTTCTCTCCTCTCTCTCCCCACGCCAGGCCTTAGCTAAGAGAAGCCTTTCTTGACTCCCTCTTAGACTGGGCTGAGTCCCACTGGAGGGGACTCATAGCCCCATGTTCACCCCAAGTGGCAATAAGGCCTCTGGAGTTGGACTGTGGGCTTCCAGGCCTGGTTTCCCTTCATACTGGTTTCTTACAGCAACAATACAACAGAAAGTTACTCTCTCACCGTACTAGAGGTTAGACACCCCAAACCAAGGTGTCCACAGACCAGAAGCTCCGCAGAAGGATCCTTCTTGCTTCTTCCCAGCTTCTGGTGGTGTCTGGCACTCTGTGGTGTTGCTTGGCTTGTGTCAATATCCCTGTTATGTCTCCTCTGTCTGTAAAGGCCTGTCCTTGTGTGTCCAGTAAGCCCATCAAATGATCTCACTTTAAATTTTTTTTAAGAATTATTTAAGTTTTGGGGACCAGCAGTTAGCGTAATGGCTATGTCGCTGGACTCCCACGTGGTCGACTGCGGTTCGAGTCCCGGACCTGGTGGCTTAAACTCAGGCCTGGCGCGTGTGCGTGTGTGCCCAAGATCCCGAGAGAAGAATGGAGGAGAAGGGATTGTGGCGTGGCCATCCCCCCCGGAGGGTGATTTCTCACTTTCTATCTCTCTGTCTCTCTCTGTCTGGTGAGCGCATGCGCCCTATAGCAAAAACCTCTCCAAAAAA
>NW_006159856.1:1048111-1048785 GCF_000334495.1 Tupaia belangeri chinensis | reverse complement strand
TCAAAAACCTCTCCAAAAAAAAAAAAAAAAAAAGAATTATTTTAAGTTTTTGTTCTTGTTTTGTTTTGTGTTAATTTTACTAGAGAGGGACAGAGAGAGAGAGAAAGGGAAAGTGAGAAAGCAAGTGGCCAGGTCCGGAACTCGAACTGCAGCCGCCCATAAGGTTAAGCACCCTTAATCACCATACCACTTGCCGGTCCCTCTCACCTTAACTTGATTACATCTGCAAAGACTATTTTTAAATGAGGTCCTAGTCAAAGGCATGGGAGTAGGCCCTGAAAATACCTTTTTGAGGACACAGTTTAAACTACAACCTCTCTTACCAGTTGCTCGATTTTGAGCTGGTTGTCCCGACTCTAGAGACAAAATGAAGACAAAAAGCATGCAGTACGTTTCCGGAGGCAGCTGCAATGAAACAATGACTTTCAGTCAGGTCAGAGCCCCTCCCCTAACAACGACCGGTCAGTCGTGTCAGAGCCTATCCAAGTCGCTGGCTTTCACCTGCCTGCCCTCCCCACTAAATTGCCCCGGAGCCTGCGGAAGCGCGTCCTTCCAGAATACTCGTGGAGTGGGACGTGCGCAAGGGGCCTCGAACTAGACTGGCGGAGCCACGGCAGGCAAGGGCCAGGCAAGTTCGCACATTTCGGTAAAGGCACATTAAGGACGGTCAGCAG
>NW_006159856.1:1044565-1048080 GCF_000334495.1 Tupaia belangeri chinensis | reverse complement strand
CAACTAGGCGGGCTGGCCTCCAGAGTTAGAGACCTACCCAGCCCTGCGACCTCTCTGGGTCCGTGCCCCGGCTCCTCTTCCCAGAGTCTGCCCCGCCCGCTTCCCTGGCCACGCCCACAGCTCGCGCCGGGACTGGGCCGTTCAGTACCCGCCTGGGCCTCGCTTCTCAGTAAGCCCTACCCTGCCCCACCCCGCCGCTCTCGTCCGCCAGCCTCTAGTTCCTCCGCGCTCCGAGGCCGGGGTCCGCCGGACTGCTTGATGTTGGCAGCTCCGGTTCTCTCCTAAGGTGGAAAGAAATGCTTGAGGGCCCCAGCCTCCTGGATCTTCACCAGCGATCTTCACCAGGAGGTGCCCCGCATTTCCATTCTCCCTGGGGGAAGGGTGGATGGCCAGGGCTGAGTACCACCTGGGCAAGGCCCAAGGCCAGTGCCGCCCACACACTTGGGCTTTGACTAAAGAAACGCTGTTTTATGCTAAATGAGCACTTCTTTTTCTAACCACGAAAGTGGCAGCAGTTGGTGTAATGGCTATGCCGCTGGATTCCCATGTAGTCGACTGCAGTTCGAGCCCCAGACCCAGTGGCTTAAATTCACGCCAGGCGTGTGTGCGTGCGTGCACAAGATCCTGAGAGGAGAGTGGAGGAAAGGGGATTGCGGTGTGGCCATCCCTCCTGGGGGGGGGGGTGATTTCTCGCTTTCTGCCTCTCTCTCTCTCTCTGTCTTGCGAGCGCCCATGCCCTAAAGCAAAAACCTCTCCCCCCCAAAAAATGTCCTTCCCAAGCCCAGTGCCTGCAGTGAGCACTTTAGGCCACTTCTTTTCTGGACAGCCCGGGTTAGTGACTGAAGAGGGACATCAAGAGCTGTGGCCCAGAACTAGTCCAGGCGGAGTCACACAAGTTTCCAAAGTTGACAAAAATATTGACTTAAACCTCTAAGAAATTTAGTGAAACTCAACCACAGTGTGCACGGGGGAATGCAAACCACACTCAAATAATTCTAGCAAGTCAGAGAAGGCAGAGTGGAAAGAGATAGTGGTCTTAAACCAATAACAGTTAAGGGGTCACCAGATTCGCTGCACTCCCACATGGCCAACACAGGTTGGAGTTCCTGACCAATGGCCTGAAAATCACGCCAGACGCATGAGTCTGCATGCCCAAGATTCCAGGCAATGGAGGAGAAGGGGTTGCAATATGGCCATCTCCCCTGGGGGTGATTTCTCACTTTCCCTTTCACTGCCTCTGTTGCCCCTGCCAGCACACACTTTATGGAAAAAAACTCTAAAAAAAAAAAAATAGCGGTTAAGGTAGTTTTTGCAGACCATCAGGTGGCATGGAGGTTTAGGTGCTGGATCCCACTTGGCACACTGAGAGGATGGCATCCCGGACCCTGTGGCTTGAAAATCACCCCCAGGGCATATGCAGGCAGTGGCCAAAATCCTGAGAGACTGAAGGAGAAGGGATTGCAGAGTGGCCATTCCCCCTCAGGAGGTGATTTTTTTTTTTACTTTTTTTTTTTTTTTTGGAGAGGTTTTTCGCTATAGGGTGCGGGCTCACCAGACAGAGAGAGACATAGAGACAGAAAGCGAGAAATCACCCCCCAGGGGGGATGGTCACGCTGCAATCCCTTCTCCATTCTCCTCTCGGGATCTTGGGCACACACGCACACGCGCCCGGCGTGAGTTTTAAGCCACCGGACACGAACCGGGGTCGACTACGTGGGAGTCCAGCGACATAGCCATTACACTAACTGCTGGTTCCCCCCACCCTCAGGAGGTGATTTCTCATTTTTCCTCTTTCTCCACAGGGAGCACATGAACCCTATAGAAAAAAAAAAAAAGCTTAAAAAAAAACTAAAAAAAATGGATACCTTTTGCAAGTTTTACCAAATAAGAAATCACCGATGTGAATATAATGAGGGTGTCACGCTAGGGGAAAGGCATTAGCTGTGTGGTGAAGGTGCCTCTCTGACCAGGACTAATGGAGAGTGTGGCAGTGCTTCCACAGGGAGCACATGAACCCTATAGAAAAAAAAAAAAAGCTTAAAAAAAAACTAAAAAAAATGGATACCTTTTGCAAGTTTTACCAAATAAGAAATCACCGATGTGAATATAATGAGGGTGTCACGCTAGGGGAAAGGCATTAGCTGTGTGGTGAAGGTGCCTCTCTGACCAGGACTAATGGAGAGTGTGGCAGTGCTACAGGGAACAGCTGGCCAATGAAAGAAAAGGAAAGAGAAGATGAAGTCTAGAAGCGGAATCACGCATTAGTGACAGAGGGGCATGGCAGATTGCTGAAAAAGGAAAGTCTATCCCATAAGAGACTCAGAACTGTTAACTCAGCTGTTACCTACATGATAATAAAATGAACTTGGGGGTGGGGACCAGCAGGTGGCATGGTGGTTGGGGCACTGGACTCCCACATGGCCTACCTAAGGTCAAGTCTGGACTTTGCAGCTTGCTTTCTCATTCTCCTCCCCCATTTCTGATGACTATAACAAGTTATTTTTTAAAAGAGAGAAAAAAATAGGTAATTCTTTTTTAAAAGAGGGTTTTTTTCTTTTTCTTTTTTCTTTTTTTGCTATAGGGTGTGTATGCTCACTGGAGAGACAGAGACAGAGAGACAGGGAGCAAGAAATCACCTCCCAGGGGATGGCCATGCTGCAATCCCTTCTCCTCCATTCTTCTGTCAAGATTTTGGACACACACACACACACACCTGGTGTGAGTCTCAAGCTGCCAGGCCCGGGACTTGAACAATGTGTGTGCTCACTGGAGAGAGACAGAGAGACAGGGAGCAAGAAATCACCTCCCAGGGGATGGCCATGCTGCAATCCCTTCTCCTCCATTCTTCTTTCAGGATTTTGGACACACGCACACATGCACCTAGTGTGAGTCTCAAGCTGCCAGGTCCGGGACTTGAACCATGGTTGACTATGTGGGAACACATGCACACATGCCCAGTATGAGTTTTAAGCCCCTGGGTCCAGGACCCGAACAGAAGTCAACTATGTAGGAGCCCAGTTGTGGGAAGCTGCACACCAGCGAGTCTGCCGAGGTTTCTCAGAGAGCAAACAATTACCATGATTGGTTCCCTTCCAAAAACCTGACCTTCGAAACCTTGCTCTGATTGGCCACTAGAATCCCTCAAATTTGCATATCTGGCACCTCATGATTGGTCCAAAAGCAACCAATCACAGCCCACCGTTTACAACCAATCAGGGCCCACTGTTTACAACCAATCATGGCCCACTGTTTACAACCCACCAGAGTGTATATAACCACAATGCCTGGCCCACAGTAGCCAGACGACACAGACGACCGAGAAGATGACACAGACGACAGAGAAGACGACAACGACCAAGACGACAACGACCAGGAAGACGAAGACTGAAGAGCCTGAAGAGCTGAAACACCGCGCAGTCTCCAGACGACCCTGAAGATCCTGAAGAGCTGACACTGCATCATCTCCAGACGACTTGGGAGACCCTGAAGAGTTGTAACACTACATCGTCTCCGGA
>NW_006159856.1:1031891-1043023 GCF_000334495.1 Tupaia belangeri chinensis | reverse complement strand
TTGGCCCATTCATTGCCTTTTTAATTGTTTGCTCACTGGTACCTGTTATATTTAATAGGCGCATGCCATTCCGCAAACAACAAATTGACCCCTATACTGGTCTCGCCTGAGGCACTGAATCGGTTAGCCAAAGACGGGTAAGAGAGTCTGATGAACCCAATAACTGTTCAGTCCTTCCACCTAAGACAGGAAGCCCATCATAGCTATGGGACTCTCCAATGACGGGTAAGAATGAACTTATGGTTCCATAAACGACTCCAACCTAAGACAGGCACGATTCCCCCAGGCCTTTTCCTCATCTCTCAAATTAAAACAGAGAGGAGGGACCCAGTGATGTAACCATTATGCCATCTGCTCATCCCCAAAACGAATGATTCTAAAGAAGAAGAGGAGGAAGAGGAAGAGAAGGAGAAAGAGAAGGAGAAGGAAGAAGGAAGGAGGAGGAGGAGAAGAACAACTTGGGTATTTACATCCTACTACTTGCAAAAATTCCTTTAAAACTCTTGAAAGATCAAGGCCTTAAGTATTAAAAGAAAACCCTGGGGGCTAGCCAGGTGTGGTGGTTAAGGTGGGTAGACCCCACATGGCCAATTACATAGAATTGTATGGTTTGAGTCAAGACCCAAGACTTGGAAAACACCCTGAACACCTGTACATCCAAAATCACAAGAGAAGAGGGATTATTGTGTGACCACTCCCCTCGAAGGGTGCTTTCTCCCCCTCCCCCCAGCTAGATTATTCACCCTATAGCTAATTTAAAAGAAAAAGAAAACCTTGGGCTGGCCCTATAGTCTAGTGGTTAAAGGAATTGTATCACATATGGCCAACCACAGTTCATATCACAGCACCAGTAGCTTGAAAAGCATACAGAATGTGTGTGTGTCTGTGTGAGCGTGTGTGTGTACACAGGATGGAGAAATGGAGAAAAGATTATAGTGTGACCAGATCCCACTGAGAAACACTTTCTCCCCCTCTTTTTTTTCTTTGAGAGAGGTTTTTGCTATAGGGCATGTACACTGTACACTCGCCAGAAAGACAGAGAGAGACAGAAAGACAGAAAGCGAGAAATTACCCCCCAAGGGGGGATGGCCTCACGGCAATCCCTTTCCCTCTCAGGATCTTGGGCACGCATGCACACACACCATCATGAGTTTAAGCCACTGGATCCAGGACTTGAACCGCTGTCAACTACATGGGAGTCCAGTGACATAGCTATTACCCCAACTGCTGGTCCCATCTTCCCCTCTCTCTTTCTTTCTCTGTGTCTCTCGGGGGAGCACACACACCCTTTGGTAATTGAAAAAAATTATTTAAATCTTTTGGTAGAATGAACACCTTCTAGCCTTAGGTCAGGAAAGATTTTACTAAAAAAGCAATGGAAAAAACATTAGCTATCAAAAGGAAAACATTAGGGGCTGGCAGATGGCATGGTGGTTAAGAGCACTGGACTCCCACATGACTGACCATGGTTTGATTCCTGGACCTGGCAGCTTGCGTTCTTACTTTCCCTCTCTATCCCTCTTTCTCTCTCTGGTCAAATTAAAATAGATAAAATAAATTTTAAAAATTAAGTTAAATAAAATAATTCTAAAAAAAGAAAAATGTTGTAAGTTTGGTTTTTTAAAGAATTATTTTTATTGTATTTATTCATTCATTTATCTTAATATGAATGAATAAAGAAAGAGAGACAGAGAAAGAGAGAGGGAGGGAAAAAAGTGAGAAAGCAAGCCACCAGGCCCAGGACTCAAACCATGATTGGCCATGTGGAAGTGTCTAGCGCCTTAAGCACCACACCACCTACTGGTCCCCCCAAATTTTATAAGTTTGACCATACAAAATTAAGAACCTTTGTTCACCAAAGGACACCAAGTACATCCAACAAGCTGGAGGTCTAATAGCACCATATATCAAGTTCCAGTTATAAAGGTCCAGTGTTTAAAACCATCTGCTGTTGGTTCGGGTATAACCCAAAAGTCCAAGGAATAAAATAGAATCCACACTCCTTGGCTCATGGCCCCAAAGGTAGTGTGAACATAAAGTTTACCCAGAGGAGAGATTGCTCTGCTAAATTAGAGGGAAAAAAAGGGTGTTTGCTCACAGTATGCTTATTGGTTACTCCCTGTTGTCTCTGTGTCTGACCATCACAAAAATATTCTTTTTCACGATAGAAACTTGTACTAGACCCCTTTAGAGTTGGCCACAAACTTGCTGACACAAGAACTATACGTTACCCTACTGTCAATAAACTGTTCCAGAAAATTTCTAATGGACTTTTACCCAATCCTACCCCTTCTGCCATCTCCCCTTGACCTTCCTCTCTTACTTGTGAGCAATCTGCACTCTTCCCAAACAACTGAAACATTTCACATCTTTAAAAATATATATTACCCCTCTTTGTGGAATAAGTAGACACAGGTGGCGCTGAGCTCCAGGGGCCCGCTCTGCTCCTAACTCACCGCTATTCACTCTCGCTGAGGAATAGGTCGGTCAGGAAGCCACGCCGCAGCCATGGCTTTTAAAGATACTGGAAAAACACCCGTGGATCCAGAGGTGGCCATTCACCAAATTAGAATGACTTTAACCAGCTGCAATGTAAAGTCCCAGGAGAAAGTGTGTGCTGACTTAATCAGAGGTGCAAAGGAAAAGAATCTCAAGGTGAAAGGACCAGTTCGGATGCCTACCAAGACTTTGAGACCTATAAGAAAAATACCTTGTGGTGAAGGTTCTAAGACTTGGGATAGTTTCCAGATGAGAATCCACAAGCGACTCATTGATTTGCACAGTCCTCCTGAGATGGTTAAACAGATTACTTCCATCAGTATCGAACCAGGAGTTGAGGTTGAAGTCACCATTGCAGATGCCTAAGTCAACTATTTTAATAAATTGATTATCATCTGTGAAAAAAAATACATTGTCAAAGGATGCATGCACTCATCAGAGACAGAGACACAGAGAGGGAAAGGGAGAAAGCACCCCCTCCAGTGGAATGTGGTTACACTACAAACCCTTCTCTTCCATTTCTCCATCCTATGAGGATTTGTGGCACACATGCACATACACCCTTTGTGTTTCAAGCTATAAGGACCAGGACTGGAACCACGACTGGCCATGTGGGATTCTCATGGCCATGGAACTGGCCTAGTGTTTCTGTTTTTCAATTTTTTTTTGGAGGGGGGGAGAGGTTTTTGTTTGTTTGTTTGTTTTTGTTTTTGCTACAAGGTGCGTGCGTTCACCAGACAGACAGAGACAGAAAGCAAGAAATTACCCCCCAGGGGGGATGGCCACACTGCAATCCCTTCTCCTCTATTCTCCTCTCAGGATCTTGGGCACACACGCACACGTGTCTGGTGTGAATTTTAAGCCACTGGGTCCGGGACACGAACAGTGGTCAGCTACATGGGAGTCCAGCGACATAGCCATTACGCTAACTGCTGGTCCCGATTTTTTTTTTTTTAAGACAGACTTTTGCTACAGGGTGTGTGCACTCGCCCAAGAGACAGAAAGCGAGAAATCACACACACCTCTGTGTGGGGGCGGTGTGTGTGTGTGGGAGAGATCACCATGCTGCATTCCCTTCTCTCCCATTTTCATTCTCCTCTCTGGACCTTGGGCACACATGCCCACCACGAGTTTTAAGACCCTGGGTCTGGGACCTGAACAGAAGTCGGCTATGTGGGAGCCCAGTGATGTAATCATTATGCCATCTGCTGGTCCCCAAGATTTTTCTTTATTCATGATAAAATGTGTGTGTGTGTGCACATGGGGTGGGGGAGAGAGAGAGAGATGAGCACCCTCTACAGGATCTGGTCAGACCATAATCCCCTTCCTCCAGCCCTCCAGTCCTCCAGCCCATTGGATCTTGGACATGCATGTAATTCCTGGTGTGTTTCAGGCTGACCTGACTAAAGATTTGAACATGGACACTAAGTACATCCAAAACTATCCTGAAGAAAAATTAGCTGGCAGTCTGACAGCACTATATATTAAGCCCAGTTGTAAAGCTACCACTTAGTTGCCATGTGGGATCAGGCTTCTTGTGAGCAGTGCATTGTCGTTGCACCACAGAGATGACCCGTTTTTTTGTTTTTGTTTAAAAGAAGCTTGTCTGGGAGCCGGTAGGTAGTGTGGCGGTTAAGATGCTGGACTTCCATATGGTCAACCACTGTTTGAGTCCTGAAACTGGTAGCTTGCTTTCTCACTTTCCCTCTCTCTCTCTCTCTGATCAAATTAAAAATTAATGGGGACCAGCAGGTGGCATGGTGGTTAAGACGCTGGATACTCCCACATGGCCGATCACGGTTCAAGTCCTGGACCAGGTGGCTTGCTTTCTCACATCCTCTTTCTCTCTCTGTATCTCTCTCTGGTCAAATTAAAATAAATGAATGAATTAATAAAAATAAACAATTTTGAAAAAATAAAAAAGTAATAATAACAATAAATATTAAATTAAAAAATACTTCTTATGTAAGAAAAAAAGCTTGTTTGGCTGAGCCAAACTGGTGTGGTTGTGGCTTAATGCTTTTCAATGCTGGTGGCCACATGGAAGATCAGGGTTTCTCAAGCCTCTGGATTAAGTCACAAAATACTCTCACCAAAGAAAGAGATTAAATCATTAAAATCAATAACTTTTTTTTTAAAGAATTCTTTTATTTAGCTTTATTTATTTTAATTCAACCAGAGAGGGACAGAGAGAGAGAGAGCAAGAGTGAGAGCGAGAGAGAGAGAGAGAGAGAGAAAGCAAGCTGCCAGGTTCAGGACTTGAACCGGAGTTAGCCACATGGGAGTCCAGCACCATTAACCACTATACCACCCACTGGCCCCAAGAATTTCTTTTTTTCAAAAGATATTATTGGACCAGCCCTGTGGCCTGCTGGTGAAGGGAGTTGGATCCCACATGGCCAACCACACAGTTCAAATCCCAGCCCTAGTAGCTTGAAAAACGTGTCCAGTACATATGCGTGTGTGCCCCAAATCCTGACAGGATGGAGAAATAGAGGAGGGACTGCAGCATGACCACGCCCCATTGAGGAGTGCTTGTTCCTCTTCCTCTCTCTCTGAGTGCACCCACTTTCTGGCAAATAACTTGAACAAACGAGCAAAAAAGACGTCATCAGCAGTCCACTGACTGGGAGAGCATACTCAAAATATCTGACTAAGGACCCATATTCAGAATATACCAAAAACTGCTATAAATCAGTAAGAAAAGGACAAATGACCCAACAGAGCAATGGTCAAAGAACTAGACTTACACAGCACTTCACACAGGAGGAGGTCCACACGGTCAAAGCCGTATGAAAACTTTCCTCAAAGTCCTCAGTCATAAAAGAAATACAAAATGAAACCATAACTCATCCCTTGCTCTCCAGGATGATTAAAATCACAATCACAAAGCCAAGTGTTGGTGGAGATATGGAATGACTAAAGAGCTTCTACTCTGCAGGTGGTAGGGTGAGCTGGAAAAATCACTTTGGAAAACCATTTGACAGTACCTATTTAAGCAAAACTTCCACCCTTCTAGAAGGCATGTGTATGTTTAACAAAAACCATGTTGTTCCTAACTAATGTTATTCTTCTTTTTCCCTTTCTTTAGGTTTTTGCCATAGGGCACATAGAGACAGATAAAGGAAAAGTGAGAATTCACCCCACAGGGGGGATGACCTTGCTGCAATCCCTTCTAAATGCAATCCCTTCTTGCATTTTCCTCTCTGAATTTTGGACATGCACATACACCCGGCATGATTTTCAAGCAGCCTAGTCTGGGATTCAAACTGAGGTCAACCCTCTGGGAATCCAATGCTTTTACCACCACACCACCTGCTGGCCCCACCAATGTTATTCTTAACTGTCAAAAAATGAAGATCCATCAATCATAGTACTGAAAAACAAATGGTGGTGTATCCATACAACGGGATGCTGCGTAGCAATGAAAAATAGCAAATACTTTACATACAACAACATAGATGAATTTGACAAATTTAGTGTTTTGGGTTTGTTTGTTTTTTTAGAGATTTTTGCTATAGGGTATGTGTGGTCGCTAGAGATGCAGGGAGAGACAGAAAGCGAGATATCACGCCCCCGCTCGGGAGGAATGGCCATGCTGCAATACCTTCTTCTCCATTCTCCTCTTGGAATTTTGGGCACATATGTGCACACACACACAAGCACGGCTTGAGTTTCAAGCTTTCAGGTCCAGGACGCCAACTGCGGTTGGTGATGTGGAAGTCCAGTGACAATCATTGCGCCATCTGCTGGCCCCGACAAACTTGGTGTTAAATGAAAGAAACCAGAGAAAATATATACTGTTCAATTCCATCTGTATAAAGTGAAAACAACTGGCAGAAGTGATGTTTGATGGTAGGTCAGAATACCGGTTATCTTTGAGAAGGGGTGATGTTAGAAGAGAGAATAAGAAGGTTTCTAGAGAGCCTGCAGACTTTGACCTTGACTGGAACAAGGATTTCATCACAGGAAAATGCTTCTGATTATACACTTAAGACTTGACCACTTCACTTTATGCATGTCAAAGGTTTATAAAAATATACATCTGCAGGGGCTAGCAGGTGGCATGGTGGTTAAAGGCACTGGATCCCCACATGGCCAACTATAGTTCAAGTCCCGGACCTGGCAGCTTGCTTTCTTGCTTTTTCTTCCTCTGTCTCTCTCTCTATCTGGTCAAATTAAAAAATAATAATAACAAATGGAATTAAATAAAGAACTCTTTTAAATATATATACATCTGAACTCACTCTTTTTTTTGTTTTTTGTTGGAGAGGTTTTTGCTATAGGGCCCGTGCGCTCACCAGACAGACAGAGACAGAGAGACAGAGAGACAGAAAGCGAGAAATCACCCCCCAGGGGGGATGGCTACACCACAATCCCTTCTCCTCCATTCTCCTCTCGGGATCTTGGGCACGCACGCACATGCGCCCAGCGTGAGTTTAAGCCGCTCGGTCCGGGACTCAAACCACGGTCGACTATGTGGGAGTCCAGTGACATAGCCATTATGCTAACTGGAGTCCCTGCCTTCACTCTGACCCAGTAATCCAACAGCCTTTCCTCCCCAGCTCCTCAAAAAACAGTGACTGAAGAGATGTTTTCTTGCTCTTATGTAAAGCAAGCCCCAAGTAGGAAGCCCAGGCACCTTCTTCCTACTTCCCCCAGTGGCAGTGCGTGATAGGCAGAAGGAAGCAGAAAGGGTCAAGTGGACCACTCTCACTTCAAAGACCTGTCACTCAAAGTCCCAGAGATAACTGAGAGAGAAGCCAGTGAACTGTTGTAGCCAAGTCGTCCCAACCAAACCAGAGATGTGTTACTTAGGCGTAAGGAGAAAATATGGGGCGAGGCCCTACCCCAATCCACAAATATCAAACCTAGGCTCTCTCTCTATTTTTCTGTTTTTTAAACCTAGGCTCTCAAGACCCAAATGTAAATCCAACCTGGAGCCTTGTGCTGTTCTAGGTTCACTGAATCCTTTGCATCTTCAGGAAGCACTCGCCACCCCCGGCAAGTATCCTCCCTTGTCAGCCCAATCACTCTGCTACCTGGCTCTGACCTCTCTTCAGCCCGTAGGCCGGTGAGCCTGCTGCCTTCCACTACCCCAGGCACCCCCTCAGGTTCCCCTGCTCCCCAGCTGAAATTCCCTGGACAAACCTAACAGTCCCTCTCTGGCACATACCCTGGACCCTGCTGTCTCTCTCCTCCTTCTCACACCTTCTGGCAAGACCCCCCCTAGTTTGGCACCTGAGCATGGTCAGGTGCACACAGCCCTGCTGTCGTCCTCTGGCACTCTGATCACTAATCTCTCTCTATCCTGATCCTGATCCCCAGCCTTCCCCTAACCCGATTCCCTAACCCCCTGCCTAACTGGGGCCTGTATGCTACCTGGACATCCCACCACTTCCCCACTCTGCTGTGTAAATACAGAGTGACTGTGGACTATGGGAGGTTATATATAGGTTATGGGGTGCATAGTAAAGAGAAACGGAGAGTCCCAGAAATAAAGAGAAAGAAAAAGGCTAGAGTCCATCATATTAAAGCAAACTGTTACAGGGGCCAGTAGGTGGCACAGAGGTTAAGGCGTCGGGCTCTCACATGGTGGCCTGGGCAGTTTGCACACTGGACCCGGCAGCGTGAAAAACACATTCAGGCATGTACGAGTGTGTGCCCAAAATCCCAAGAGGAGAATGGAGAAGGAACTGCAGAGTAGCCATCTCCCCTGGGGAAATGCTTTTTCTCTTTCTCTGTCTCTCCAGTGAGTGCTCTCGCCCTACAAACAAAATGTGCTGTGGTTCTGTGCACTGGGACTTCTGCCTAAGGGGAGGGAGACACGAGGCAGGAGGACAGCCATTCATGGGCACAGTAAGCCGACAGGATGCCAGATTTCTACTTTTATCTTTACTGAGTTTCATAAACTTGCAATGGCTACACTGTGCATGTGTTCTTTAGATAATCAAAAACATATCAAAAGCTATTTTGACTGTTGAGATGTGAATGTCTCTAATATCCTACCTCCCCAGGCTGCCCAAGCATTACAGACACCCATTCTGCCATGTTGACCCTATTAGCTCCTCGCTCACCCCATCCGGCTGGGCATTCCTCTTTCTGGGCCAAAAGTGAGTCATCCCAACTGTGGGAGCAGTGTGTTGCTACATTTCCTCATGCCTGGAACTTCTGTGAGTAGGGAGCTTCCTCCCTTGTCCAGTGTCCTTCGAAGTCTTGCAAACAAACACTTGTACACATAGGGTTGGGATTTCATAGCCACAGACAGGGACAAGAACTAATTCTCACCCCCTCTCTGCAAGGTCTCCCTTTCTATCCTTTCATGGCATCCAGGCAGGGCCATCCAGAGCTCCAGCCCAATGTCCCTAGTAGCACTAGGACAATCTCCTATGCTTGGGGTGGAAAATGGCCAGTCCTGTCTAACCCTAAGCACCTGTTTGCTCTAGCTCAGGCCTGACCTTGGGTGAGGGGACAGGATTGTCTCTCTCTCTTTTTTTTTTTTTTTTTTTTTTTTTTGAGAGGTTTTCTGCTATAGGGCACGTGTGCTTACCAGAAAGACAGACAGAGACAGAGAAAGAAAATGAGAAATCCCCCCCCCAGGGGGGATGGCCATGCCGCAATCCCTTCTCCTCCATTCTCCTCTCAGGATCTTGGGCACACATGCACATATGCCCGGTTTGAATTTAAGCTTCCGAGTCTGGGACTCGAACCGCAGTCGACTACGTGGGAGTCCAGCGACACAGCCATTATGCCAACTGCTGGTCCCTGGATTGTCTTTTCTTATCCCCCTTTGCTTCTTGGGAGTGGGTGGAAAGCGAGCCCCTTTATGGTTTGTTGGCAGCAGAGGTCTAGATTCCGATCATGCCTGTGCTTAGATTAACTCCCCGTTTGATGTCTACAATGTTCCCTGCCCAGTGAAGATACAGGAATTTCTGGACATCTTCAAAGTGCCCTGCAGTAAGTAACATTACCCTTGTCCACCTGAGATAGGGAACCAGGCCCACCGTCTGACTCTGAGGGCTCTGGCTCTTTAAAACCTGGCTCCTTCTTCCCAATTGATGAAGGTTGAAGGGAAAGTGCAGGGCAGAACTCCTAGGGACCTGCTCATTCAGCCAGCCTTTGTGATGGAGGGATCAGGAATTCCACACTCAAGCACCCAGAAAAGAGGAGTGTAGACTGTGTCAAGAGGTGCCCTGGGATTATATTCTCGAACAAAACAGAGTAGGGCAGGGCAAGAACGATGGAAAGACCTCTGGGCCAGCCAAGAGCCTGAGAGAAGCAAATGCTGAGAGGTGACGATCCCCAGGGATGGTGCCCTTAAGTTTGGGGTGCAAGCCAGAAGGGGGGGATCCCACTGGGAATGATTTTGACCAGCGAGAAAGGACTGGAGTACAACTGGTCTCTAAGTGCACCGGATCCCCACATTTTTCCCAGGTTTCTTTCCCTGTCTCACCTCATCTTTCTTCGAACTTTGTGATCCCTATGTTAAGGCAGGAAGTGGGAGGTGGCTCAGAGGTCTCTCCCTCCTGAAGAGGATTCGAGCTCCCTACCCAGCTGGATGCCTGAGCAGTTTGCGCGCCCAGCCTAGCTCCCAAGAGAATCCCAAAGGCCCCAAACCAGTCTCTGGCTAGTGGACTAGGAGGTGGGGCAGGCTGGGCACCCGCCGGAACACTAAACCTAGCAAGTTCGCAGCGCCTGGGCCCGCTTGGAGGTGCTCCAGGCCGAGCAGCACGAGCTCGGCCCCTTTGGGGACCTAGGTTCTCGTCTCCGCAGGGACGGGAAAACGTGGGGCGCGTTCTACCAGCTTAGTTCACCTTCTTCAGGGCAGACTCGGCCTTGTCCTCCAGGACAGGACCCGCACTCCCATCCATCCAGTGGTAGCCAGCATCCCCGACACCCGGCCGCTCAGGTTCTGGGGAGGGCGCTCCCGCCCACCTGCAGCCCACCGGAAGCAAAGTCAAGATCAGGAGCGAGAGCCTGACCCGGGAACCCGGTCAAGAGCAGCAAGAGTACTGGAAGAGGGAAGTGCGGCTCCCGGCGCCCCTCGGTCCCCTGTCCTGCCTTGGAGGATGTTCAGCATCCACCTGGGCCCTCTCCAAGATGTCCCAGGAGCAGTTTGCTACGCAAGCGTGCAGGGCTTGATTCTGGCCATGTTCCAGGTTCGCCCGCTGTCTGTCGCCCGGGCGCGGAAAGATAGCCAATGCGCATGTGCGCTCGGCCTTCTTGACACGCGTAGCGACCAAGCCGCGAGCCCCGTAATCCTGCCACGCAACTTGAAGCAGAGTAGGTTTTCGCTGACGTTCAGGGCCACTTCGGTGAACCCCGGAATAAGCGCCGGCTGGCCACGTCGCCCTGGTGCATGCTGGGACTCGTAGTCCTCGGGCCTCCAGGTCAAGCCGCCTAGAACGCACGCCGGGACATGTAGTTCCTGGGTCAGGCCGCCCCGGCGCACTGTGGGGTCTGAATTTGTGGGCCCACGGGCCCGGCCGCCTCGGTGCATCTCGGGATCAGTAGTCCCTGGGCCGATGGGCTAGTCGCCTCGATGCTCGCCGGGACCGGTAGTTCACGGGCCGCTGGGCCAGGCCGCCCCGGTGCATGCCGGGACCCGTAGTTCCTGGAGGCGCGGGCCCGCC
>NW_006159856.1:1031342-1031625 GCF_000334495.1 Tupaia belangeri chinensis | reverse complement strand
GGGTGGCCGCGGGGGGAGCCGGGGCGCTCGGGGCCTAGGGCGGGGTCCGCTTCTTGGAGGCAGGTGCGCTCGGGGCCCAGGGCGGAGTCCGCTTCTTGGGGGATGGGGCGGGCGGGCGGTCGCCGCCCGGGTGGGGATAGCGGCCCGCCCAAAGCCTAACGTAGCTCCGCCGCGCGGTTGGAGCTGGGGATGGGGGCCTGGCCTCTGCCTCCTGGCTCTTCATGCCCAGCCGGTCCCCTACGCGCGAGCTGGTTGCCTGGACCATGTCCCACGTCCGGCTACC
>NW_006159856.1:1027971-1031331 GCF_000334495.1 Tupaia belangeri chinensis | reverse complement strand
GTCCGCCAGTAGGCCCCGTTCGGGTCGGGCCTTACGGCACTGGGTGGGGTCGTGGTGTCTGCCGCGTGTTGTGACCTTAGGCGCCCGGGTCCTGGCGGGTCACGGCGTCGGGAGGGGTTGGGACAGCTCTGGGAGCTCTTCCCAGTGGTTAAGCCCGGTGGAACGTGGCGTCCACTCACGAGGACAGTCGTGCCCTTTGGCCACGGTCAGGGATCCGGAGCCGAGACTCAGCCAGGGCTGGGCAGACACTGGCGAGCAGGAGCTGGGGTGGGGAGCCCTGGCAACCCTTGAGACTGACACCCACCAATGGGCACGGTGTAATTGGGTGGCATTCTGCCTCGGGGACACTCCTGAGACCCTCAGACAGCTCTTGGTGGACTTGGCTCAATGACCCGATTTCATTGAGTAAATGCTCTCCCCTTGTATCTCTCTCTAATTACTCTTCTGCATTTGTGTCCTATTTGTAAGTTGAAATAAAGATAAAACTTCCTGTAAGAAAGAACTCAGTGAAAAAAGTTTCAAGGTGTCTTTTGGTTTACAAAGACACATGTTCCTGTACTTTTTAATAATAAAGGTCACTTAGACCCTTGAGGGTGGTCTAAGTGGAAGAAGTTTGAGTGCCAGGAGCTGAAGAATTTGAATGAGCCTTTAGCCTTTCCTGCTGCTCTTACAGCTCTCTCTGTGCCTCTGTGTATTGAAAGTGGTGATAAAAATACTTTGCCACTGCCAGTTTTTGCAGTATGGGTTAAAAATTAGCTGATAGGCCAGTCAGGTGGCTTGGTAAAGGCGCTAGACTTCCACATGGTTGAATGGGGTTCAAGCCTTGGAACTGCTGCTTAAAAATCAGCCAGTCGTGTGTGCATGCAGGCTCAAAATCCCTGGAGGAGAGTGAAAGAGAAGGGATTGTGGTGTGGTCATTATCCCCAGGGAGTGATTTCTCACTCTTCATCTCTGTCTGTCTATCTGTCTGTCTCTCTCTCTCTTTCTCCCTCTCTCTGGTAAGCACATGTGCCCTATTGCAAAAGTGTGTGGTTCTGTCATTCCAGAAACACTTTTTTTTTTCCAGTAGGGTATGTGCACTTGCCAGAGAGACAGAGAGACAGAAAGCAAGAAATCACCCCCCAGGGGGGTTGGCCACACCACAGTCCCTTATCCTTTATTGTCTTGGGATCCTGGGCATGCATGCACAGGCTCCTGGCGTGAGTTTAAGCCACCAGGTCCGGGACTCAAACCACGGTCAACTACATGGGAGTCCAGCGACATAGCCATTATGCCATCTGCTGGTCCCCACAAATTATTTTTTGTAGTTATTACTATTTTTTAAAGAATTATTTTATTTGACCTTATTTACCCATTTATTTATTTCAGTTTGACCAGAGAGGGACAGAGAGAGAGAAAGCAAGCCACCAGGTCCAGGCCTCAGCC
The DNA here is from genome assembly GCF_000334495.1 of Tupaia belangeri chinensis. Lineage (NCBI taxonomy): Eukaryota > Metazoa > Chordata > Mammalia > Scandentia > Tupaiidae > Tupaia > Tupaia belangeri. Next base: position 1,029,906 of record NW_006159856.1, on the reverse strand, counting down.
CACAGTCAGCCATGTGGGAGTCCAGTGCCCCCAACTACCAAACCACTCGCAGGCCCCAGGGATACTAAGAGGCTGCTGGTTTGGACCAATAGAGGGGACCCAGATCTCAACTGTGGAAGCAAGACTCCTAATCCCTAGAAATGACATCCAGTAGAGTGCTATGGGCCTCTTTCCCCTGCCCTCTTTATTTATAATAGAGTGTACATGTGCATACATGTGAAAGAGAAAGAGAATCCCCTCTGATTATGCTGTGACCCCCTTCCTCTGGTCCTCCAGCCCATCAGTTTGTGAGCCCTTCTATGTGTGCCCTGCACATTTCAGGCCAACCTTGTCAGGATTCGCACGTTGGTTGCCAAGTGGGATCCAACTTCTCTGCAGCAGTGCATTGCCCCTTTGCCAGCGGGCCAGCCCAAGACTCTCTTAGTGGAGTTCACTGTCACAATTAATGAACTGACCTTGATACATTATTATTCACTAAGGTCCATATTGTATTCAGATTTCCTGTGTTCTCTTCAGTATCTTATTGTGCCCATACTTTATTCTGCTGGTTTTTTTGTTGTTGTTACATAGTTTTCTTTTATTCTGTACATACTTTCACATTACACACTTTTAATTTATTCTATATATGTAGTTATTCTGATGTCCTTTTTCTGTCCTGGATGCCACCCAGGACACCATATTACATTTACTCATTATGTCTCCTTAGGTTCCTCTTGACTGAATTTCTTAGACTTTCCTTGTTTTTGATGGCTTTGACAGCTGGGTTTTTTTTTTTCCTCTGTAAGTCATATGCACTTCAGAGAGTGGTAAAGTGAGAAATCACCTCCCCCCAGGGGGAATGACCACACCACTGTCTCTTTTTCTCCATTCTCCTCTTGGGATTTTGGGGCATCCATGAACATGTGCCCTGCATGATTTTTAAGCCACCGAGTCAAGAACACTTGGCCATATGGAAATCCAGTGCCTTACCCACCACTCCATCAACTAGCCCATTTTTTCCTGGTTTTTGCTAGAGGGCACGTGCACTTTCCTAGAGAGGGAAAGGAGAAAGCACCCGCACACACGGGATGGTCACTCCACAATCCCATCTCCTCCCTCTCTCCTTCCTTCACGGTTTTGAGCACATACATGTGTTCACTGTTTCTCAAGCCTCTGGGTCCAGGTTGGACATGTGGGATCTGGTTGCCTTAACTATCAGGCCACAGAACTGGCGTAGCTTTGACAGTTTTTTTTTATTGTTGTGAATTATTTTATTTGACTTTATTTATTTATATTTGACCTGAGAGGGACAAAGAGAGAGAAGGAAAGTGAATAAGCAAGCCTCCAGTTCCGGGACTCAAACTTGTGGACGGCCATGTGTGAGTCTAGCACCCTTAACCACCATGCCACCTACCAACCCCAGCTTCGACAGTTTTGAGGACTGCTGGTCAGATATATTGTAGGATGGGGCCAGCAGGTGGTGTGGTGGTTAGGAGCACTGGACTCCCACATGGTCGACCATGGTTCAGGTTCCGGACCTGGTGGCTTGCTTTCTCACTTTCTCTCTCTCTTGCTCTGTCCTTCTCTGGTCAAAATGAAGTAAAATAAATGAGTAAATAAATAAAGTTAAGTAAAATATATTTTTTTAAAAATGATATATTATAGGATGCTCCTCTATTGGGATTTTAAAATATTTTTTCTAATTAAATTGGGAACAATGGATTTTTGGCAGGAAAATCACAGAGGAGAAAGGTCCCTCTCATCACACTGAATTAAGGTTTGTACTTTCAAAATGTTTTCTCACTGTTGCTGTTGACCTTGAGCATCAGGCTTAGGTGTGTTTGTCAGCTTTCTCATTTCCATACTGAACTCTTTGGGGGGAGGAAGTTGTTCTCTCTCTCTGTGTGTGTGTGTGTGTGTTGTGTGTGTGTGTGTGTGTGTGTATGTGTGTGTGTG
>NW_006159856.1:993008-1025384 GCF_000334495.1 Tupaia belangeri chinensis | reverse complement strand
CCTGGCGTGAGTTTAAGCCACCAGGTCCGGGACTCAAACCACGGTCAACTACATGGGAGTCCAGCGACATAGCCATTATGCCATCTGCTGGTCCCCACAAATTATTTTTTGTAGTTATTACTATTTTTTAAAGAATTATTTTATTTGACCTTATTTACCCATTTATTTATTTCAGTTTGACCAGAGAGGGACAGAGAGAGAGAAAGCAAGCCACCAGGTCCAGGCCTCAGCCCACAGTCAGCCATGTGGGAGTCCAGTGCCCCCAACTACCAAACCACTCGCAGGCCCCAGGGATACTAAGAGGCTGCTGGTTTGGACCAATAGAGGGGACCCAGATCTCAACTGTGGAAGCAAGACTCCTAATCCCTAGAAATGACATCCAGTAGAGTGCTATGGGCCTCTTTCCCCTGCCCTCTTTGTTTATAATAGAGTGTACATGTGCATACATGTGAAAGAGAAAGAGAATCCCCTCTGATTATGCTGTGACCCCCTTCCTCTGGTCCTCCAGCCCATCAGTTTGTGAGCCCTTCTATGTGTGCCCTGCACATTTCAGGCCAACCTTGTCAGGATTCGCACGTTGGTTGCCAAGTGGGATCCAACTTCTCTGCAGCAGTGCATTGCCCCTTTGCCAGCGGGCCAGCCCAAGACTCTCTTAGTGGAGTTCACTGTCACAATTAATGAACTGACCTTGATACATTATTATTCACTAACGTCCATATTGTATTCAGATTTCCTGTGTTCTCTTCAGTATCTTATTGTGCCCATACTTTATTCTGCTGGTTTTTTTGTTGTTGTTACATAGTTTTCTTTTATTCTGTACATACTTTCACATTACACACTTTTAATTTATTCTATATATGTAGTTATTCTGATGTCCTTTTTCTGTCCTGGATGCCACCCAGGACACCATATTACATTTACTCATTATGTCTCCTTAGGTTCCTCTTGACTGAATTTCTTAGACTTTCCTTGTTTTTGATGGCTTTGACAGCTGGGTTTTTTTTTTTCCTCTGTAAGTCATATGCACTTCAGAGAGTGGTAAAGTGAGAAATCACCTCCCCCCAGGGGGAATGACCACACCACTGTCTCTTTTTCTCCATTCTCCTCTTGGGATTTTGGGGCATCCATGAACATGTGCCCTGCATGATTTTTAAGCCACCGAGTCAAGAACACTTGGCCATATGGAAATCCAGTGCCTTACCCACCACTCCATCAACTAGCCCATTTTTTCCTGGTTTTTGCTAGAGGGCACGTGCACTTTCCTAGAGAGGGAAAGGAGAAAGCACCCGCACACACGGGATGGTCACTCCACAATCCCATCTCCTCCCTCTCTCCTTCCTTCACGGTTTTGAGCACATACATGTGTTCACTGTTTCTCAAGCCTCTGGGTCCAGGTTGGATATGTGGGATCTGGTTGCCTTAACTATCAGGCCACAGAACTGGCGTAGCTTTGACAGTTTTTTTTTATTGTTGTGAATTATTTTATTTGACTTTATTTATTTATATTTGACCTGAGAGGGACAAAGAGAGAGAAGGAAAGTGAATAAGCAAGCCTCCAGTTCCGGGACTCAAACTTGTGGACGGCCATGTGTGAGTCTAGCACCCTTAACCACCATGCCACCTACCAACCCCAGCTTCGACAGTTTTGAGGACTGCTGGTCAGATATATTGTAGGATGGGGCCAGCAGGTGGTGTGGTGGTTAGGAGCACTGGACTCCCACATGGTCGACCATGGTTCAGGTTCCGGACCTGGTGGCTTGCTTTCTCACTTTCTCTCTCTCTTGCTCTGTCCCTCTCTGGTCAAAATGAAGTAAAATAAATGAGTAAATAAATAAAGTTAAATAAAATATATTTTTTTAAAAATGATATATTATAGGATGCTCCTCTATTGGGATTTTAAAATATTTTTTCTAATTAAATTGGGAACAATGGATTTTTGGCAGGAAAATCACAGAGGAGAAAGGTCCCTCTCATCACACTGAATTAAGGTTTGTACTTTCAAAATGTTTTCTCACTGTTGCTGTTGACCTTGAGCATCAGGCTTAGGTGTGTTTGTCAGCTTTCTCATTTCCATACTGAACTCTTTGGGGGGAGGAAGTTGTTCTCTCTCTCTGTGTGTGTGTGTGTGTGTGTATGTGTGTGTGTGTGTCTGTGTGTGTGTGTGTGTGTGTTTTGGAGAGGTTTTCGCTATAGGGCGCGTGCGCTCGCCAGACAGAGAGAGACATAGAGACAGAAAGCGAGAAATCACCCCCCAGGGGGGATGGTCATGCTGCAATCCTTTCTCCATTCTCCTCTCGGGATCTTGGGCACGCACGCACACGCGCCCGGCGTGAGTTTTAAGCCACTGGGTCTGGGATGCGAACCGCGGTCGACTACGTGGGAGTCCAGCGACATAGCCATTACGCTAACTGCTGGTTCCCTGTGTGTGTGTATTTCTGTGTGTGTACATAAGTGGGGCTGACTGACTCTTCCAGGAGATGGGAAAGAAGTTCAGGGTGACTAACTTTTAGTGGGAGCTGCCCCAGGACAGCAGTAATATTTATGAAACAGGAAGAGTTAGGTAGGAGCAGGCATGGGGTGAGTTGGGAGTTCTTGGGGCTACGGAAGGTGTGGTGCCCATCAGAGCAGTGGGTTATGTATCTTGACCAGGGCAAAGATTCCCTGGGGAGGAGCTGGAGGTGGGGTAGGGAGGATTCTGCCAGTCTGCCTGAGAGAAAAACCAGAGTTTGGGACATGGCTATGTCACTGGACTCCCACGTAGTCAACCCCGGTTTGGGTCCCGGACCCAGTGGCTTAAACTCACGCCAGGCGCGTGTGCGTGTGTGCCCAAGATCCTGAGAGGAGAATGGAGGAGAAGGGATTGCAGCATGGCCATCCCCCCTGGGGGGTGATTTCTCGCTTTCTGTCTCTCTGTCTCGCTGTCTGGCGAGCGCACACGCCCTATAGCAAAAACCTCTCAAAAAAAAAAAAGAAAAACTAGAGTTCAGGTCTCCTAGAAGCCAGGTAGAAAAGGGTGTGATATAATAAGAAATATAATTATCGAAGTATTATGGTGAGAAGTATAAATACATATATAATTGGTACATGTCTGATAATGTAGTTGGCCTTTGTCCCCTTTCCTGGTTATGAGTTTCTAAAACTCTTGGGCTTTCCTGAGTGATAGAGTAACTTCTGCTATTCATAAAGAGCCACACTCTCGGTAGGTCCTTGAGGTAGATTCAAGGTGGAGCTGGCCACGTAGGGAGGGGTTAGAGGATTGGGATTTCCAGCCCTAACCTCCAGGGACAGAAGAGGGTTTGGCAATTGAGTTCAGTTACCAACAGCCAGTGGAATAATCAGGTCTGTGTGAGGAAACCTCCATAAAACAGGTGTTTTTAAAAGTTTTTGTTTTCTTTTTGCATGTAAAAGAGAGTGACAGGCAACCAGGACAAGGTCTCTCTATGTCATGGTCCCTTCCCCAGCCCTATAGCCCAAACACAGGCATGTTTTAGATTGACTTGGGATCCAAACCCCACTGATCACATGGCTTCAGCATTGCAGAGCTATATGTTACAGCAGCTGGACTAGAGATAGGTATTTTGACAGGGTCTCACTGTGTAAAGATACTCCTGCCTCAGCCTCCCAATTAGCCAAGATTAAGGCAGGCAACATTGTACCTAGTATTTTTAGGTTGGCCTGGGAGCTGAACTCGGGTCTCCCGTGTGGCTTCCAGTCTCCTGAATGGGGAATTGTCTGTGTGCCAGTGCCACTGGGCCTCATTTATTTATTTTTAAAATTTATATTAAATTTGTTTTTAAACTTTGCTACAGGGTGTGCACACTTACCAGGTAAAGATATGTATAGAGAAAACAAGAAACCACCCCCAGGGGGTGTGGCTAGGCTGCAACTCCTCCTAGGATTTTGGGCACACATGTATAGATGCCCAGCTTGTTTTTTCAAGCTGTGGAGTCTGAGACTCAAATCATTCCGTCAGCCATGTGGGATCTACCCACTGTAACCTCTATACCGTCTGTTGGCCCTGAGTTTCAGTTGTGTGTGTGTGTGTGTGTGTGTGTGTGTGTGTATAAACGTAAAGTTTTGCTATAGGATACGTACACTCTCTGGAGAGAAAAAAAGAAAATAAGAAATCACCCCCAAGGGGGATGTCCATGTATCAGTCCTTCTCCATTCTCCCCTCAGGATTTTGGACATGTGTGCACATGTGCCCAGCATGTTTTTCAGGTTGCCAGGTCTGGTACTCAAACTGCATAGTCTGGCCACGTGGGGTCCAGTAGCCTTAACCACCATGTGGTTAACTAAACTATGTTAGTAAGTGGAGCAGTTTGCTGAGTTCTGTGAGGTGTAGTGAATTGTCAAAACCATCATGGTTGTAGGAAGCCCCAAGTTTGCAGTTGGCAGAAATGCAAGTAGCCTTGGCACCTGGAGTGGCAGTGTCTTATGGGACTGTATTCTTACCTGTGGGTCTGTACTAACATCGGGTAGTTAGTGTCAACACTGAACTAAATTGTATCCACAACTGGATATTTGGTTAGTGACAGAAAAAAGGTAGAATAGAATGGCTCCCCGAGGATGGAGTGACCCACAGACTATGCCCCTGCTTGGGATGGGGACTGAGGAGGCATAAACATTGAGCCCATCCCCCTGTATGAGCTTGACCCTGGGGTTTCTGTGGAGATCTGGGGACAGAAGCCTTCAGAGTGGGTTTGGGCACAGCCTGGGAAGTGAGTTGGCTGGACAGGGAGTGTTAGAGGGAGATGGGGCCCCTGAGGGATGGGACGGGCAGTTCTGGGAGCTTTGACAGCTTGTCTCCTTGCTGGAGAAGCCATTTATGAGTTGAATCCTTGAGGTGCAAGAGTGAAAGGGCCAAAGGTGCCATGGGAGAGAAAATGGGGGCTGATAAGCCAGGCCCTCTTCACTGGAGGAAGTGGCGAAGACTCCTTAGCTGGAAAGAGGACTTGGAATCCTCATTTGCCTTAAACTTTTAAATTTTAACTTAAAATGTAACCTTTGATATGCATAGAAGAATGTAGCTGACAGAGACTGGCAGGTGGTGTGATGGTGAAGGTGCTGGACTCCCACTTGGCTGGCTGCAGATTGAGTCCCGGACCTGGTGGCTTGTTTTCTCACTTTCCCTTTCTCTTTCTGGTCTAATTAAAAAATAATAATAGCATATAGAATTAAATAAATAAATAATTTTTGAAGTGTAGCTGGCATCTCTACATTATGAATCATAGTAGCTAAACACACATGAATCCAGCTTCCAATTTACAAACCAGACTTTCACTGTTACTACAGGGTTCTGAGTGTGAAGATGAATACCCTTCCCCTATTATCAATGACTAACCCTACTATCAGTGACCATGAGTGGCAAATGAATGTCCTTGTCTCCAGACACTCTACTGGAAATAGCTTGGGCTACCCTGCCTAACTTGCCCCAGGGCATAGGGCAGGCCCCTGCCTGTCTATCTTATCACTTCTCTCAAAATAGGCTTTATTTACTTATTTATTTGTTTGGTTTAGAAATAGAGCACGCGTGCTCACCAAAGAGACAGAAAAAAGGAAAATGAGAAATCACCGCCCAGAGGGGATGGCCATGCCACAATCCTTTTTGCTCCATTCTTTTCTCAGAATTTTGGGCACACATGCACAAGCATTTTGGCATGATTTTCAAGTTACCAGGCTTGGGACTCAAACTGCAGTTGACCACGTGGGAATCCAGTGCCTAACCACCACACCACCTGCTGGCCCCAAGGTAGCCTTCCTTTAATCCCTTGTGGTGGGCCAGTCCCAGGAAGCTCTCCACAACTGAAACCCATTTCTACCACCCCTCTGCCAGGAGGTGTGAGGTCAGATGGGCATTGCAGGGTTCTTCCTGCTACCCTACTGGCCCCTAGTCCTGTCTTGCCTGGCATCTCCTGGGAATGGTGTTTCTACCCCATTGTTCCCATTCCTTTTTTGTCTTGTGCATGGGTTGGATCACACTGGGCCCCACATGTGGGTGGACTGAATGAACTCTGACTTATGCTTTTGGGATCTAGAGTAAGTTAGGAAGAGCTTCAGAAATAGGAAGATGGGGCCAGACTGTGGCCTTGTGGTTAAGGCAGCGGGTCTCACATGGCTGACTGTAGTTCAAATATCAGGCCTGGCAGATTGAGAAACATATTGGGCCTCTGTGTGTGTATCCAGAGTCCCAAAGGAATGGAGGGATGGGGTATAGAGGATTGTGGCACTCCACTGGGAGTGCTTTCTGCCTCTCCTCTGGAGTGCACAGACCATTTGGCAAATTTGAAAAAATGAAATAAAATTGAGAGCAGTCTTCAAAGAGTTTGTAGAATATGCATCTTATTGGGACCAACAGTTAGCGTAATAGCCATGTTGCTGGACTCCCACGTAGTCGACTGCAGTTCAAGTCCCAGGCCCAGCAGCTTGAACTCACGCCAGGCACATGTGCATGCATGCCCAAGATCCCGAGAGGAGAATGGAGGAGAAGGGATTGCATCGTGGCCATCCCCCCTGGGGGGGTGATTTCTTGCTTTCTGTCTCTCTGTCTCTCTCTGACTTTCTGGCAAGCGCACGCGTCCTATAGCAAAAACCTCTCCAAAAAGAGAAAAAAAAAGAAAAGAATATGCATCCTATTAAAAAACTGTGGGCTAGCCAGTGGCATGGTGGCTAAAGCAGCAGGATCCCACATGGCTGACTACATGGTTCTAGTCCTGGACCCAGCAGCTTGAAAAACATGCCAGGTGCATGTGCATGCCTACCCTAAATCCTATGAGGAGAAATGTAGAGAAGGGAATTGCTGCATGACCATCCCTCATGGGGGCGTTTTTCACTTTCTCTCTGTCTCTCTGAGGAACACATGTATCTTCTAGCAAATTAAAAAGAAAAAACTGTAGGGCCAGCAGGTGGCATGGTGGTTAAGGCTAGACTCCCACATGACCAACTGTAGTTCGAGTCCTGGACCGAGTGTCTTGCTTTCTCCCCCTTTGGTCGAATAAAAAAAAATAATAATTAAATTAAATAAATAATTCTTTTAGAAAAAAGGAAAAAAACTGCATGGATTTCTAACTTTATTTATATCAAAATAAACCCATACTCCAAATTTCTTTTTTTTTTTTTTTTTTTCTGGAGAGGTTTTTGCTATAGGGTGTGTGCGCTTGCCAGACAGACAGAGAGAGGGACAGAGACAGAAAGTGAGAAGTCACCCCCACCCCCGGGGGGGGATGGCCATGCTGCAATCTCTTTTCCTCCATTCTCCTCTTGAGATCTTGGGCACGCACGCACACGTGCCCAGCATGAGCTTAAGCCACGGAGTCTGGAACGTGAACCATGGTTGACTACATGGGAGTCCAGTGACATAGCCATTATGCCATCTGCTGGCCCCTAATATCTTGCCTTTATCTGTGGTCTTTGCCAGTCTGGCTAAGGTGTTCCTTGGGGAACATCTTCTTGGGTTGATTCTATTTGGGGTCCTTTGCATTTCTTGAATCTTGATGTTTGAATGCCTCTCTAAACTTGGGAAATTTTCTCCCAGGATTTTATGGAATAGATTTTCCATGCCCTTATTAGTTTCTTCACCTTATGGGATACCAATTAGGTCTGGTACTCAAACTGCATAGTCTGGCCACGTGGGGTCCAGTAGCCTTAACCACCATGTGGTTAACTAAACTATGTTAGTAAGTGGAGCAGTTTGCTGAGTTCTGTGAGGTGTAGTGAATTGTCAAAACCATCATGGTTGTAGGAAGCCCCAAGTTTGCAGTTGGCAGAAATGCAAGTAGCCTTGGCACCTGGAGTGGCAGTGTCTTATGGGACTGTATTCTTACCTGTGGGTCTGTACTAACATCGGGTAGTTAGTGTCAACACTGAACTAAATTGTGTCCACAACTGGATATTTGGTTAGTGACAGAAAAAAGGTAGAATAGAATGGCTCCCCGAGGATGGAGTGACCCACAGACTATGCCCCTGCTTGGGATGGGGACTGAGGAGGCATAAACATTGAGCCCATCCCCCTGTATGAGCTTGACCCTGGGGTTTCTGTGGAGATCTGGGGACAGAAGCCTTCAGAGTGGGTTTGGGCACAGCCTGGGAAGTGAGTTGGCTGGACAGGGAGTGTTAGAGGGAGATGGGGCCCCTGAGGGATGGGACGGGCAGTTCTGGGAGCTTTGACAGCTTGTCTCCTTGCTGGAGAAGCCATTTATGAGTTGAATCCTTGAGGTGCAAGAGTGAAAGGGCCAAAGGTGCCATGGGAGAGAAAATGGGGGCTGATAAGCCAGGCCCTCTTCACTGGAGGAAGTGGCGAAGACTCCTTAGCTGGAAAGAGGACTTGGAATCCTCATTTGCCTTAAACTTTTAAATTTTAACTTAAAATGTAACCTTTGATATGCATAGAAGAATGTAGCTGACAGAGACTGGCAGGTGGTGTGATGGTGAAGGTGCTGGACTCCCACTTGGCTGGCTGCAGATTGAGTCCCGGACCTGGTGGCTTGTTTTCTCACTTTCCCTTTCTCTTTCTGGTCTAATTAAAAAATAATAATAGCATATAGAATTAAATAAATAAATAATTTTTGAAGTGTAGCTGGCATCTCTACATTATGAATCATAGTAGCTAAACACACATGAATCCAGCTTCCAATTTACAAACCAGACTTTCACTGTTACTACAGGGTTCTGAGTGTGAAGATGAATACCCTTCCCCTATTATCAATGACTAACCCTACTATCAGTGACCATGAGTGGCAAATGAATGTCCTTGTCTCCAGACGCTCTACTGGAAATAGCTTGGGCTACCCTGCCTAACTTGCCCCAGGGCATAGGGCAGGCCCCTGCCTGTCTATCTTATCACTTCTCTCAAAATAGGCTTTATTTACTTATTTATTTGTTTGGTTTAGAAATAGAGCACGCGTGCTCACCAAAGAGACAGAAAAAAGGAAAATGAGAAATCACCGCCCAGAGGGGATGGCCATGCCACAATCCTTTTTGCTCCATTCTTTTCTCAGAATTTTGGGCACACATGCACAAGCATTTTGGCATGATTTTCAAGTTACCAGGCTTGGGACTCAAACTGCAGTTGACCACGTGGGAATCCAGTGCCTAACCACCACACCACCTGCTGGCCCCAAGGTAGCCTTCCTTTAATCCCTTGTGGTGGGCCAGTCCCAGGAAGCTCTCCACAACTGAAACCCATTTCTACCACCCCTCTGCCAGGAGGTGTGAGGTCAGATGGGCATTGCAGGGTTCTTCCTGCTACCCTACTGGCCCCTAGTCCTGTCTTGCCTGGCATCTCCTGGGAATGGTGTTTCTACCCCATTGTTCCCATTCCTTTTTTGTCTTGTGCATGGGTTGGATCACACTGGGCCCCACATGTGGGTGGACTGAATGAACTCTGACTTATGCTTTTGGGATCTAGAGTAAGTTAGGAAGAGCTTCAGAAATAGGAAGATGGGGCCAGACTGTGGCCTTGTGGTTAAGGCAGCGGGTCTCACATGGCTGACTGTAGTTCAAATATCAGGCCTGGCAGATTGAGAAACATATTGGGCCTCTGTGTGTGTATCCAGAGTCCCAAAGGAATGGAGGGATGGGGTATAGAGGATTGTGGCACTCCACTGGGAGTGCTTTCTGCCTCTCCTCTGGAGTGCACAGACCATTTGGCAAATTTGAAAAAATGAAATAAAATTGAGAGCAGTCTTCAAAGAGTTTGTAGAATATGCATCTTATTGGGACCAACAGTTAGCGTAATAGCCATGTTGCTGGACTCCCACGTAGTCGACTGCAGTTCAAGTCCCAGGCCCAGCAGCTTGAACTCACGCCAGGCACATGTGCATGCATGCCCAAGATCCCGAGAGGAGAATGGAGGAGAAGGGATTGCATCGTGGCCATCCCCCCTGGGGGGGTGATTTCTTGCTTTCTGTCTCTCTGTCTCTCTCTGACTTTCTGGCAAGCGCACGCGTCCTATAGCAAAAACCTCTCCAAAAAGAGAAAAAAAAGAAAAGAATATGCATCCTATTAAAAAACTGTGGGCTAGCCAGTGGCATGGTGGCTAAAGCAGCAGGATCCCACATGGCTGACTACATGGTTCAAGTCCTGGACCCAGCAGCTTGAAAAACATGCCAGGTGCATGTGCATGCCTACCCTAAATCCTATGAGGAGAAATGTAGAGAAGGGAATTGCTGCATGACCATCCCTCATGGGGGCGTTTTTCACTTTCTCTCTGTCTCTCTGAGGAACACATGTATCTTCTAGCAAATTAAAAAGAAAAAACTGTAGGGCCAGCAGGTGGCATGGTGGTTAAGGCTAGACTCCCACATGACCAACTGTAGTTCGAGTCCTGGACCGAGTGTCTTGCTTTCTCCCCCTTTGGTCGAATAAAAAAAAATAATAATTAAATTAAATAAATAATTCTTTTAGAAAATCTCAAAAAAACTGCATGGATTTCTAACTTTATTTATATCAAAATAAACCCATACTCCAAATTTATTTTTTTTTTTTTTTTTTTGGAGAGATTTTTGTTACAGGATGCATGTACTCACCAGAAAGACAGAGAAAGAGAAACGGAAAACATGAAATCACCCCCCAGGGGAAATGGCCATATCACAATCCCTTCTCCTCTGTTCTCCCCCTGGGATCTTGAGTCACGCACAGACACGTGCCTGGTATAATTCCATTTTTAATGAACTTTTTGAAGTCCTCTCACATTAAAATCTTAAAAATGTGTTATATTGCTGTTTTTAATCCAAGAAGTGGCTTACTCTTGGTGTTTATTTCCTGGTAATTCTCACAGCCATTGCCCCCTCAGGATTGTTGCCTGCTTTGTCAGGCTGTGTGTCCACTCAGGGTCGCATGTACCCTGGCCTCCCCCACAAGAAGCAAGTATGAGTTAGTCCCACCTGGTGGGAGCCTGAAGGCCTGAACTTCTGGACCTTTGGTTGGAGAACCCAGTGCTCCCTTCTGAGATTTGATCTATTTGACTTCCCACTTGGGGTGTATGGAGCCAGAGACTGTGTCAGTACTCCCTTCTTTCTGGAGGACCACCCCAAGACACTTTTTCTAAATGGAGCAGATTCCTCACTTAGCACTCTAAAAGTTCAACACTCAGGACAGGCTTCCAGAGACGTGTTTACACACAGAGGTTTCTACCAAAGAAATCAGCACTCTTAGACTTTAAATGACAAGGTCAAGGGCCGGCAGGTGGTGTGGTGGTCAAGGCAGCTGGAATACTGCATGGTCGACTATGCAGTTCTAGTCCCAGAGCCAGTGACTTGAGAAGCACTCTGGGCACAAGTGCATGCATACTTAAAATCCTGAGAGGAGGCTGGAGGAGAAGGGATTGTGGTGTGGCCATTGTACCTCACAGCAAAATTGTAAATAAAATTTTAAATAGATTATATTGGTACACATCACCTGACTTGGGGCTTATTTACTTATTTTTTCTTTTTTTCTTTTCTTTTCTTTTTTTTTGTCATAGGTAGTCTGGGGGATCGTGCTTGTCTCAGTTGTACCAACACCGTGGGGTTGATAAGCCGTGTGTAAGTAAATGAATGACACTTTTAACCTGTCTGTATGAAAATGAAGCTTAAAACTGCAGGAGAGTGGTGCTATGACTCACTTTTTGAGGGAAATAGTGTATTCTAATTTCCTGTTCTTTGTGTTTTTTTTGTTTGAAAGAATTAGTTCATTTCATTTTAATTATTGTCATCATTATTATTATTATTTTAATTTGACCAGAGGGAGACAGAAAAAGAGAAAGCAAGCCACCGGGTCTGGAACTAGAACCATGGTCAACCATGTGAGAGTCCAGCACCGTAATCACCATACTACCCCCACCCCAGTTTTGTTTGGTTTAAATCTTTTCCTTTTCATTTCGAAAACTACAACCATATATCTTAGTGAATCATTAGCATTTTAGTTCATTTTATTCTGACCTTTTTCTTGTGCATACAGTTGTAATCACAGCCTGCATAAGCTTTGTGTGCTTAATGTAGCTAATCTTTTTTGCTTCATACAGCTGCGATCTTTAGTGGTGTTCCACGTATTTGTGCAAAAAGCTGCTTGAATATGCCGGGCAGTGGTGTAGATGTCGAGATCTGAGCAAACCTTCCCTAAGAGGCCTGCTGACTAAAAGAGGACCATGTGGCACACCCCGTGGCTGGTCCTGGGGGATGCACCTTGGGCGTGGTGGACTAACCCTTCTCCTCAGCACCCACAGTATAGCGAGGTGATAAGCCATAATTCACAGGTGGTGATAGTATGGCATAGTGAGGCTGTGATGCTGCTGCCTGGCTAGTGGGTCAGTCCAAGAGGACTTCCTGGAGTGTCACCTTCTTTCCTCCCTCCTGTCCCTTTCCCAGGGCTGCTATGCTCCGCACCCAGCCTCTTTCTTACCTTAGTCTCACCTGTATGAGATGCCGTCTCCTGGGTGCTTAGGTTTATTAGCACATCCACAGTGGACTCACATTTCTTTTCCTGTTTCTTCCATTGTGAGAGAACAGTGATATTACTATCCCAGCCAGTTGCCTAAGACAGGATCACCTTTTTTTTGTCTTGTCCTTGCTCCTCATAGCCACGAGGGCTTTTGTGTTTTTGTGTCTATTTACGGTTGTTAATTTGTCATTCCATGTCAGCTATAAAACTTTTGAGAAAGGTTCTCCCTGAGACACATCATTTTTATTTTTGGGAGAGATTTTTGCTATAGGGTGCATGTGCTCACCAGAAAGACAGAGAGAGACAGAAAGCGAGAAATCACCCCCCCAGGGGGGGATGGCTACACCGCAATCCCTTCTCCTCCATTCTCCTCTTGGGATCTTGGGCATGCACGTACGTACACCTGGCATGAGTTTAAGCCACTGAGTCTGGGACTCAAACCACGGTCTACTATACATGAGTCCAGTAATATAGCCATTATGCCAACTGCTGGTCCCGACACATCAGTTCTTTAAAATAAAAACTATGAGTCATACGTGAAAACTTGGTTCTATTAAAGCAAAATCATGGTTAAGCATATTTTTAGTTTTATGGCTTTTGTAAAGCGCTGAAACAAGCAGCCAGACTTGTGTGTGGGTTTTTTTAAAGAATTATTTATTTTATTAATCATTATTATTGTTGCTTTTTAATTTGCTGCAGGGCATGCATGCTCCCCAGAGAGAGAGAGAGAGAAATTGAGAAAGCAAGTTGCCTGGCCTGGGACTTCACCTGCGGCCAGCCATGTGGGAGTCCAGCGCCTTAACCACCATGCCACCTGCTGACCCTTGTGTGGCCTTTTGAGCATGTGGGAATGTGTCTGTGGCTGGAATTGCCAGGTATAGGAACAGTGTTTGATGTAGATGCTGACTAAGCTTCTCTTTAAAAGTCTGTTTTTATTCTAATGTTTTCTTTATATTTTTTCCTTTTTTCTGATTGCCAGAGGGGACATGTACTTGCCAGACAGACAGAAAGAGAGAGACAGACAGCACCCTCTAAAGGAGACTGGTCATGCTATAGTCCATTCTCTTCCATTTCTGCATTCTGTTGAGATTTTGGGCACTTGTGTGTGTATGTGTGCCTGGTGTGTGTTTCAAGCCTTCAGGGCTGGGATTCGAACTGCATGATCAGCTGTGTGGGATCCAACTCCATACCCACTAGGCTTCAGGCTAGATATTTTAGAGTCTAAAATATTCTTTGCTCTTGCTATTAATGCACTTTTCTAGATTTGATTCTGATGTGAACTCTAATCTATGGGCGTTTGGAATGTGGTAATGACTTGGGGGTTGAGCTCGTGGTTGCCCTAGAGGATATAGCCCCCCGGGTCTGCTCTTTGGGTTTTCAGAAAAGACCAGATGTCTTTGGTGTGAGGTCTGTTCTAAAGTACTAACCAGTATTATTGCAGGGTTGGGGGGGGGGGGGGTAGGGGGGCAGGCTGAGTGGCTTGGGTTCACATGCATAAATACCAAGGATGTAGAGAGAATATATTCTGACTGGTGCCTCCAACAGCCTATCTAGTCGTCTCTCATTGGTTTCTTTTTACCAGCACCTGCCGCTTTCCTAAGTGAGTTCTCCAGCAGGTGTTCATCCCAGGGATCAGGACTTTTGGACCTCATTTCTGGACCTTCTTTTGGTTTCTTTTCTATCCTTATAGATGAACTTCAGCATGGTTGTAACTCAAATGTCACTAGACCCACCAAACCGCTTGGGAACATAAACTTGTAAAATAACATAGAGTCGAGGCTGGCAGTTGGCATGGTGGTGAAGGGTACTGGACTCCCACATGGCTGACTGCAGTTCGAGTCCCAGACCTAGAAGCTTGCTTTCTCACTTTCCCTGTCTCTCTCTTTCTCTGTCACTGTATCCATCTCTGGTAAAATTTAAATAAATAAATAAATAAATAAATAAATAAATAAATAGCAGAGTCTTTCCAAGTGCCTGGTTTCTTTATTAAGAGCTTTCCTTCGTTCAGAAAAATGCGTATCATTTTCTTTTCTTTTTCTTTTTCTTTCTTTTTTTTTTTTTTTTTGAGTTTTTTGCTATAGGCCTTGGTGCTATAGGGCATGTGTGCTTGCCAGAAAGACAGACAGAAAGTAAGAAATCACCCCCTGGGGGGGATGGCCACACCACAGTCTCTTCTCCTCCGTTCTCCTCTCGGGATCCTGTGCACACATGCACACATGCCTGGTGTGAGTTTAAGCCACCGGGTCCAGGACTCGAACCATGGTCGACTACATAGGAGTCCAGCTACATAGCCATTACGTTGTCTGCTGGTCCTGTCATTTTCTTTATAGAGGCCTCATGCTTTGCTTTAAGACAATTCTCAGATATTTTGTTTTCATTAGTCCTTTATATTTTCTTTCTAAGTGATTATTACTGGTTTGCAAGATACCGACTCAGGTAATTTTCTTCTCTGGACACCACACCACCATGTTTTCTTGTTTGCATACCTCATACAGCAGCACAAGTTCACTTACTGGCCATGACCTTCTTGGTTCTTGCAAATCACCTGTTCTTCCTTCCCAGCGCTGCTGTTCCTGGTGCTGGGCTCAATTCTCACCCAGAGCTGCGTCAGAACAGCTGAGGTCAGCATGCAGCATCCCAGCTACAACAACAGGATCTAGGGTTCTCCTCTTAGATACAATGGGAGATTTGGGGTTTATGTACGCTTTGCCTTGTCAGTTTATTCTTGCTTTAAGCTTTTTTTGTTTTATTCATGATAGAGTACATGCACATGCATGTGAGAGTGACAGTGAGTAAGATAGAGATATGAATACCCCTTCCTCAAGTCTTCCAGTGTGTTGGATTTGAGGCATTTGCTTGTATTTCAGGCTTATCAGTCCAGGGATTCAAATTTAAAATGTAGTCTCTGGGTGGACTCCAGCTTCTCTTGAGAAGCTCCTTATTACTGCTACATGGAGCTGGCTCATATATTGAAGTATTTTTAATTAGAAGTAGATGTTGAATTCACCAAGCATTTTTCTAAAATTTAGATTCATTTTAAAACACAAAAGCTGGGACAGCCCCATAGCACAATAGCTAAAGCACTGTGCATAGGGAGCCAGATCCCACATGGCTGACTGCCGTTTGGCTCCCAGCCCTGGTGGCTTGAAAAACAAATGTGTGAGGACCAACAGATGGCATAATAATTATGTCGCTGGATTCCCACATAGTCAACCACAGTTCAAGTCCCAGACCCAGCAGCTTAAAACTCACACTGGGCATGTGTGTGCCTGTGTATAAAATCCCTAGAGTACAATGGAGGGGAAGCGATTGTGGTATGACCATCACCTTTCTTGCTTTCTGTCTCTCTGTCTCTCTGGCAAGCACATGTGCCTATAGCAAAAATCTCTCTTTAAAAAAGCAAAAATTGGGAACCAGCAGGTAGCATAATGGCTATGTCGTTGGACTCCCACATAGTCGACCGCGGTTCACGTCCTGGACCCAGTGGCTTAAAACTCACGCCGGGCGCGTGTGTGTGCATGCCCAAGATCCCTAGAAGAGAATAGAAGAGAAGGGATTGCGGCGTGACCATCCCCTCTGGGGGGTGATTTTTCGCTTTCTGTCTCTATGTCTCTCTCTGTCTGTCTGGTGAGCGCACGTGCCCTATAGCGAAAACCTCTCCAAAAAAAAAAAAAGTTAAAAAAAAGCAAAAATCTCTCCTTAGAAAAATGAGATAAAGGCAAGAAAAAGAACAACAAATATGTGAAGCTGGCAGATGGCTTAGCGGTTAAGGCACCGGACTCCCACATGGCCGACCGCAGTTTGAGTCCTGGATCTGGCAGCTTGCTTTCTCACTTTCTCTGTCCCTCTCTGGTCAAATTTAAATAAAGTTAAATAAAATAATTATATTTTTTAAAAGTTGTTTCACAGCCTCAGGTAGTCTTCAGTTGAAACTCCTGCTCCAACAGGCAGAATATTTTGCATCTAAGACTACATCGTGGACATTACCTAGCAGCTTTTAATCTTCCTTATAGAATTGAAGATAGAGGAGCAGCACCCAAGTTCCTTAATTCTGTATTACAGAATAAGTGGTTAAACTGTAATGCAGTACACTCCAATCTCATTTAATAGGAAAATCTGAATTCATGTGAGAATATTTCTGTTACTACTCTCAGCTTAGCATAAGCACTGGCAGGATTTGTGGGGAGACATTACTTTGTTGATGACAGTTAGAGTGGGTGTCCCTGTAGTGCATGTACTTGGCATATAGTAAGGCTGGTTTGGAAATTTGGAACATGTGGCCCCAAGTCTGGAATGATGTGTGGGGAGTTGTGGCCTCCCCTTTGTGGTCTTGTGATAGTCTGTGCATCCTCCAGCTTCCCAGCTGTAGGGAGTGAGCATTCTGAGAGTGAGTGGCTTTACCTCCTGACATGGAATCACATAAACACAAAGCCCTGGGTAGAGAGTCTTCTTGCATTTCTGGAATCACCCCTTCTGGTCCAGGTGGCTATTGCTGCATTGTCCTTATTTTTTTCTTGTTGCTGGAGTAGCTTTGTCCCTGCTGGCATCATGCTCCTGAAGAACTGAGGGTAGCAGGTTGTGGTTGGCATCCTCCCTGACTTGGCATTGGGTCATTGTGTAGGCACAGTATGTGGCGAGAGGTTCTGGGAGTGAGCGGCATGGCCTTGCCAGGAGCTGTCTCCTTGGGAGTGGCTGGCATTCGTGCCTATGGCCCTGTCACAGTGGTTTACAAGGATCGGAATGAGCTGTGGGAGGACAGCGGATCTGGGCGCCCACTGGTATACTGATGCCTGCTTGTTTGGGTGGCTGTGCAGCCCCTTCATAAGGCACTTCATAGTATTTCTTTTCTTGAAGATAACGGCAGGCTCTCCAGGTTGAGTTAACAGGGGAGTCAGGTCCTACAACAGAGACTTTAACAAACACCTGAGCTCTTCCGTGTGCTTGAATGGGCCTTTGCCCCTCTACAGCCTGCATTGCTTTGAAGGTGGTGCTTTGCTCAGAGTGGTTCTTTCTACTTTGTAGAGAAAGGAAAGGAGAGAAAAGGCAGGGGGAGAAAAATCTGGTTTCTTGGATGGTGGGAAGCTGAAGCTGTTTGTCCTGTGCTGGTGGGTACACAGGTTCTCCTGGGGAGTATTACTCCTGCTATCCTTGGCTTTGGCCAGGCACAGCAGGCCCAGCTTTTCTCGCTGCTCTTGTCTGCCCTGGCTGCTATCTGGAAGCCCAGTGCCCAGATTAGTTTTGTGTTGAGGAAAAGTTTTTTATATTAAATCACCAGGCCAGTTGGTAGCATGGTTAAGGTGACTGGATCCTACATGGCAGACTATGTGGTTTAAGTTCTGGACCCAGGAGCTTAGAAAACATGCCAGGGGTGTGTGTGTGTGTGTGTGTGTGTGTGTGTGTACCCCAAATCTCGAGAGAATAGAGGAGCAGGGATTGCAGCATATAGTCCACCCCACCCCGTGAGATGCTTCTTCACTTTCCCACTCTCCCTTGCTGTGTCTCTCTTTGGTGAGTTTATATGCTCTACAGGAATTTTTAAAATGTTTTTTTAATTTGAAGATTCCTGATCTGTCGATTTTCCCGCCTTTACTGAAAATGCCATAAATTTCTTTCTTGGCCTGTTTTTTTGTGTCTTTTTCTTTGCCTGTTACTGGCCCCATGCTGATCCAGGCCTTCTTGTGGAAGCATGCTCTTCCTTGCTAAGTAAGGATTGGATAGCTATACTCGGTGAAGATAGGAGGTAACACTTGTCTCTCTGTGGGCACCACGGTACCATTACCCACACTTGAAGGTGAGGCCAAAGCACAGGTAGTACAAAGCGTGGTCAGCAGCTGGCTGGAGAGAAACAAGGCAGTGATCAGAGCCTGAATTGGCTCTGCTGGTGAGACTGCGACTCACCCAGGATGGATTCGTGGGCCTCAACCTGGAGAGTGGTGGGGTGGGGCCAGACAGAGGCCTGGGGAGAGCCTGGACTAACTGTCCCACATTGTGGACCACAGAGACCAAGGAGGGACACCCTTTATATCTTCTCTGGGCCTCTCTGTCTCCATCTAGTCCACGTCAGGGTCCCAGGATTCACCAGGCACTTTCTACATGTCTCTTTTTTTGGTAAGAATTATTTAATTTTATTTATTACTATTATTATTTTTTTAATTTGCTATAGGGCATATGGGAAAGAGAGAAGGTGAGACAGCAAGTTGCAAAGTCTGGGACTCCAACCACGGTCGACCATGTAGGAGTCCAGCACCTTAATTACCATGCCACCTGCTTGTCCATCCACATATCTCTTCATTCAGTCTTCCTGTGAAATCTCTATTGGGTTTGCATTTCTGTAGTTGAGGCGAGTATGTCATGTCTTGGGAGTTCTTAGGGAAAGGGTTCACACCCAGTGTCTGGTGCCAGAGTTGAGCCCCAGCAGCTCAGGCCTCAGAGCTGGGTGTTTTCCATGACCTGAGCTGCTCCAGGCTGTTGGTGCTCTGCCTCAGCTACACCTGCTTGTTTGGGCTGCCAGCCAAGGCAGGCATGTACCTCCTGGTCCTGTAGGGCTCCCATCTGTGAAAGAAGAAGCCAAACTGGACAAATCTCACCTTTTTTCTAGCCCTACTTGGCAGCTTCCCTGCTGCTTTGATGGGACAGTAATTGCAGCTGCCACTTTGTGGTGGGTATTGCTGTGGGCCTACACCTTTCTGGATATTTAACATATGTTAACACACACATTTATAAAGGAAACTCCCACAACACAGAGAGGTTAAGTCACTTGGGTAAGGTCACGCTGCAGTATGTAATCAGAATTTGAGCTTGTATACTCTGCTCTAGAGCCCGGGCCCTCAGTGCCAGGTTCACAGCACAGCCAGATTGATGAGTGACAGTGGTAGAATTTGGCATGTGCTGATACATGACCCGGACTCCCACATGGCCGACCGCAGTTTGAGTCCTGGATCTGGCAGCTTGCTTTCTCACTTTCTCTGTCCCTCTCTGGTCAAATTTAAATAAAGTTAAATAAAATAATTATATTTTTTAAAAGTTGTTTCACAGCCTCAGGTAGTCTTCAGTTGAAACTCCTGCTCCAACAGGCAGAATATTTTGCATCTAAGACTACATCGTGGACATTACCTAGCAGCTTTTAATCTTCCTTATAGAATTGAAGATAGAGGAGCAGCACCCAAGTTCCTTAATTCTGTATTACAGAATAAGTGGTTAAACTGTAATGCAGTACACTCCAATCTCATTTAATAGGAAAATCTGAATTCATGTGAGAATATTTCTGTTACTACTCTCAGCTTAGCATAAGCACTGGCAGGATTTGTGGGGAGACATTACTGTGTTGATGACAGTTAGAGTGGGTGTCCCTGTAGTGCATGTACTTGGCATATAGTAAGGCTGGTTTGGAAATTTGGAACATGTGGCCCCAAGTCTGGAATGATGTGTGGGGAGTTGTGGCCTCCCCTTTGTGGTCTTGTGATAGTCTGTGCATCCTCCAGCTTCCCAGCTGTAGGGAGTGAGCATTCTGAGAGTGAGTGGCTTTACCTCCTGACATGGAATCACATAAACACAAAGCCCTGGGTAGAGAGTCTTCTTGCATTTCTGGAATCACCCCTTCTGGTCCAGGTGGCTATTGCTGCATTGTCCTTATTTTTTTCTTGTTGCTGGAGTAGCTTTGTCCCTGCTGGCATCATGCTCCTGAAGAACTGAGGGTAGCAGGTTGTGGTTGGCATCCTCCCTGACTTGGCATTGGGTCATTGTGTAGGCACAGTATGTGGCGAGAGGTTCTGGGAGTGAGCGGCATGGCCTTGCCAGGAGCTGTCTCCTTGGGAGTGGCTGGCATTCGTGCCTATGGCCCTGTCACAGTGGTTTACAAGGATCGGAATGAGCTGTGGGAGGACAGCGGATCTGGGCGCCCACTGGTATACTGATGCCTGCTTGTTTGGGTGGCTGTGCAGCCCCTTCATAAGGCACTTCATAGTATTTCTTTTCTTGAAGATAACGGCAGGCTCTCCAGGTTGAGTTAACAGGGGAGTCAGGTCCTACAACAGAGACTTTAACAAACACCTGAGCTCTTCCGTGTGCTTGAATGGGCCTTTGCCCCTCTACAGCCTGCATTGCTTTGAAGGTGGTGCTTTGCTCAGAGTGGTTCTTTCTACTTTGTAGAGAAAGGAAAGGAGAGAAAAGGCAGGGGGAGAAAAATCTGGTTTCTTGGATGGTGGGAAGCTGAAGCTGTTTGTCCTGTGCTGGTGGGTACACAGGTTCTCCTGGGGAGTATTACTCCTGCTATCCTTGGCTGTGGCCAGGCACAGCAGGCCCAGCTTTTCTCGCTGCTCTTGTCTGCCCTGGCTGCTATCTGGAAGCCCAGTGCCCAGATTAGTTTTGTGTTGAGGAAAAGTTTTTTATATTAAATCACCAGGCCAGTTGGTAGCATGGTTAAGGTGACTGGATCCTACATGGCAGACTATGTGGTTTAAGTTCTGGACCCAGGAGCTTAGAAAACATGCCAGGGGTGTGTGTGTGTGTGTGTGTGTGTGTGTGTGTACCCCAAATCTCGAGAGAATAGAGGAGCAGGGATTGCAGCATATAGTCCACCCCACCCCGTGAGATGCTTCTTCACTTTCCCACTCTCCCTTGCTGTGTCTCTCTTTGGTGAGTTTATATGCTCTACAGGAATTTTTAAAATGTTTTTTTAATTTGAAGATTCCTGATCTGTCGATTTTCCCGCCTTTACTGAAAATGCCATAAATTTCTTTCTTGGCCTGTTTTTTTGTGTCTTTTTCTTTGCCTGTTACTGGCCCCATGCTGATCCAGGCCTTCTTGTGGAAGCATGCTCTTCCTTGCTAAGTAAGGATTGGATAGCTATACTCGGTGAAGATAGGAGGTAACACTTGTCTCTCTGTGGGCACCACGGTACCATTACCCACACTTGAAGGTGAGGCCAAAGCACAGGTAGTACAAAGCGTGGTCAGCAGCTGGCTGGAGAGAAACAAGGCAGTGATCAGAGCCTGAATTGGCTCTGCTGGTGAGACTGCGACTCACCCAGGATGGATTCGTGGGCCTCAACCTGGAGAGTGGTGGGGTGGGGCCAGACAGAGGCCTGGGGAGAGCCTGGACTAACTGTCCCACATTGTGGACCACAGAGACCAAGGAGGGACACCCTTTATATCTTCTCTGGGCCTCTCTGTCTCCATCTAGTCCACGTCAGGGTCCCAGGATTCACCAGGCACTTTCTACATGTCTCTTTTTTTGGTAAGAATTATTTAATTTTATTTATTACTATTATTATTTTTTTAATTTGCTATAGGGCATATGGGAAAGAGAGAAGGTGAGACAGCAAGTTGCAAAGTCTGGGACTCCAACCACGGTCGACCATGTAGGAGTCCAGCACCTTAATTACCATGCCACCTGCTTGTCCATCCACATATCTCTTCATTCAGTCTTCCTGTGAAATCTCTATTGGGTTTGCATTTCTGTAGTTGAGGCGAGTATGTCATGTCTTGGGAGTTCTTAGGGAAAGGGTTCACACCCAGTGTCTGGTGCCAGAGTTGAGCCCCAGCAGCTCAGGCCTCAGAGCTGGGTGTTTTCCATGACCTGAGCTGCTCCAGGCTGTTGGTGCTCTGCCTCAGCTACACCTGCTTGTTTGGGCTGCCAGCCAAGGCAGGCATGTACCTCCTGGTCCTGTAGGGCTCCCATCTGTGAAAGAAGAAGCCAAACTGGACAAATCTCACCTTTTTTCTAGCCCTACTTGGCAGCTTCCCTGCTGCTTTGATGGGACAGTAATTGCAGCTGCCACTTTGTGGTGGGTATTGCTGTGGGCCTACACCTTTCTGGATATTTAACATATGTTAACACACACATTTATAAAGGAAACTCCCACAACACAGAGAGGTTAAGTCACTTGGGTAAGGTCACGCTGCAGTATGTAATGAAGCCAGAATTTGAGCTTGTATACTCTGCTCTAGAGCCCGGGCCCTCAGTGCCAGGTTCACAGCAGATGCAGAGTGATGAGTGACAGTGGTAGAATGTGGCATGTGCTGATACATGACCTGCCTCTGAATTAAGTGGGAGCTGTGGGCACCCGGGGTGGATTTGTGTGTGCGCTGGGCACAGGTTTGGGGGAGGGGTGTTCTAATGTGCCAGCCAAGATGAACAGGAGATTATGAACTTGAAGGAGAATCAGTCATTCAGGTCAGTTGTTTTCATATTGTATGTATGTGGCATCATGATTGAAGAAAGCCTCTGCGTTGTGCATAAACCCTGAACTCTGAGCCGGGCACACATGGCTGGCTGGGGGTGAACACTGGGTGTGCAGTGGCTGGAGCCCAGAGCTGCAAACCAGCCTGCTGTGGCTGCTCGGGGCTTGGGGCAGGGAAGGCAATAAAATTCAGAGGTTTTTATCTCACTGCTTCCTGCTGTGACCTGTGCAGCTTCACATCTGCTCTTCAGCTCTCTTAGCTCCTGCATTCCACTGGAAAAAGCTGGCTTGATGGACACTGTGCACCTTCTCTCTTAGACAGTCAGTGTTGGGCAGGGTATGCACCAGGATGACAGTGCTGCAGGCGAGATGGAAGAGTGCTGGTGGTCATGTGCATGCATGCCCAAGATCCCGAGAGGAGAATAGAGGAGAAGGGATTGTGGTGTGGCCATCCCCCCTGAGGGGTGATTTCTTGCTTTCTATCTCTCTGTCTCTGTCTTTCTGGCGAGCACATGCATCCTATAGTGGAAAAACCTCTCAAAAAAAAAAAGGGTTCTGGTGGTGATCAGAGAGGCTTAATGAAATGGGAGCATAAGCTGAGGACAGCTGCAGAGGCTCAGGGCTCAGGCCTGTTGGTGCCAGGGTGGAGTGAGCAGCAGAAAGAAGTGGGCCTTGGGCTCTCTTCTTTGGGTTTTGCTATTTTGCTTCAGTCAGCTGGTGCACAGGTCTGTATTGGTTATATGAGCAACCTCGCCTCTTTTCAAGACTTACTCAAGAGCCACAAGTCCACACAGAAAGTCACCTGTTAGAAGAGAAGCCCCCCCCCATACTCAGCACACCCACTAATGTCCTCCATCCCTCAGAATCCCAAAGCAATGTAAACCTCCTCAAGTCATTGGGAGTGGGATTGTGAGACCCACACAGAGATGGTGTGTTAGTCCAGGGATGAAGCTCTTGGCGATCATGTTCATGTCTGAAGCCCCCTTGTCTCTGTGGAGACCGGTGAACCAGCATCACCATTGGATATGGGGCATCCAGCAGTGTGAGATGGACCCCACACTGTCCTGGTCTCACACATAAGCCTTTCCAAAGGGCTCCTTGGGCACGGTTCAGACATCAGGAAGTAGATGGGAATTGGTGTGTAGTTGTGATACACTGTGGCATGTTTTTGTTCTTGTTAGTATTTGGTGCCGAACAGTCAGAAACGAGTCCTGACTTTTCATTGCTATTTTCCATTTTTCCTTCCTCAAGGAATGTTCCATTTGGCTGCTGTACTCCAGTCCACCCTGTGTCCCTTTCCTTTAGAGATGATCACCTCTGCTGTCGGACTTCATGGTCTGAGCACTTGCACAGGATGGCACGAGTGCCATGGACCCCTGCCTCTGTGGGTTTGGTTGTCACGGGACCCCAATACCTCCCTGTGCGCTCCTGGCACTCCTCACGCTCTCTTGGCGATGACTCCGTGGTAGAGAAATCCCTCAAGTCCTTGAAGGACAAGAATAAGAAACTGGAGGAAGGTGGCCCTGTGTACAGCCCTGCAGCAGAGGTGGTGGTGAAGAAGTCTCTTGGGCAGAAGGTACTGGATGAGCTGAAGCATTACTACCACGGCTTCCGCCTGCTCTGGATTGACACCAAGATCGCTGCGCGCATGCTCTGGCGCATCCTCAACGGCCACACTCTTACCCGCCGAGAGCGCAGGCAGGTAATGGGGATGCACCGTTACCTTTGTCACACCTTGTAGATTGTTTTCAACATATTTTTAAGACTTGCTTTCTGCTTCTTTTGGTAAGAAAAAAAAAATCAGTGAAACTTATAAAAAATTGAACCCTTAACACCACCTGAGTTGTAGCACTGACTGCTGATGTGTTGATGTCTCTTCTGTCTTTGTTTTTTAATACGCACGTTTGTTTTCTCTTGGTGCTGTGATGTTACTCCCTGGCTTCTGGCTTTTTTCCTGTTCAGATACATGGCTGTTTGTCTTACAGTCAAACAGGGCAGCCAGGCACTCAGGCCAGAAGCCTGAGATACCTCAACAATTCACTTTCTCCTATAGCTTATAGCCAGCCTTCAAGCTCTTGCCAGTCTGCCGTAAAACACATTTAGCTCTGGGACCAGTAGGTGGCATGGTGGTTAAGGTACTGGAATTCCTGCATGGCTGACTGCAGTTCAAGTCCCGGACCTGGGGGCTTGCTTTCCTATTTTTTTTTTAAGAATTATTTAGTTTATTCTATTTGTTATTATTATTATTTTTTAATTTGACCAGAGAGAGAGAGAAAGCAAGAAAGTAAGCCTTCATCCAGGACTCAAACCATTGTTGACCATGTCGGAATCTGGTGCCTTTAACCACCATGCCACCTGCCGGCCCCATTGGGGGCCTGCTTTCTCTTTCTCTCAATGTCCTCCATCCCTCAGAATCCCAAAGCAATGTAAACCTCCTCAAGTCATTGGGAGTGGGATTGTGAGACCCACACAGAGATGGTGTGTTAGTCCAGGGATGAAGCTCTTGGCGATCATGTTCATGTCTGAAGCCCCCTTGTCTCTGTGGAGACCGGTGAACCAGCATCACCATTGGATATGGGGCATCCAGCAGTGTGAGATGGACCCCACACTGTCCTGGTCTCACACATAAGCCTTTCCAAAGGGCTCCTTGGGCACGGTTCAGACATCAGGAAGTAGATGGGAATTGGTGTGTAGTTGTGATACACTGTGGCATGTTTTTGTTCTTGTTAGTATTTGGTGCCGAACAGTCAGAAACGAGTCCTGACTTTTCATTGCTATTTTCCATTTTTCCTTCCTCAAGGAATGTTCCATTTGGCTGCTGTACTCCAGTCCACCCTGTGTCCCTTTCCTTTAGAGATGATCACCTCTGCTGTCGGACTTCATGGTCTGAGCACTTGCACAGGATGGCACGAGTGCCATGGACCCCTGCCTCTGTGGGTTTGGTTGTCACGGGACCCCAATACCTCCCTGTGCGCTCCTGGCACTCCTCACGCTCTCTTGGCGATGACTCCGTGGTAGAGAAGTCCCTCAAGTCCTTGAAGGACAAGAATAAGAAACTGGAGGAAGGTGGCCCTGTGTACAGCCCTGCAGCAGAGGTGGTGGTGAAGAAGTCTCTTGGGCAGAAGGTACTGGATGAGCTGAAGCATTACTACCACGGCTTCCGCCTGCTCTGGATTGACACCAAGATCGCTGCGCGCATGCTCTGGCGCATCCTCAACGGCCACACTCTTACCCGCCGAGAGCGCAGGCAGGTAATGGGGATGCACCGTTACCTTTGTCACACCTTGTAGATTGTTTTCAACATATTTTTAAGACTTGCTTTCTGCTTCTTTTGGTAAGAAAAAAAAAATCAGTGAAACTTATAAAAAATTGAACCCTTAACACCACCTGAGTTGTAGCACTGACTGCTGATGTGTTGATGTCTCTTCTGTCTTTGTTTTTTAATACGCACGTTTGTTTTCTCTTGGTGCTGTGATGTTACTCCCTGGCTTCTGGCTTTTTTCCTGTTCAGATACATGGCTGTTTGTCTTACAGTCAAACAGGGCAGCCAGGCACTCAGGCCAGAAGCCTGAGATACCTCAACAATTCACTTTCTCCTATAGCTTATAGCCAGCCTTCAAGCTCTTGCCAGTCTGCCGTAAAACACATTTAGCTCTGGGACCAGTAGGTGGCATGGTGGTTAAGGTACTGGAATTCCTGCATGGCTGACTGCAGTTCAAGTCCCGGACCTGGGGGCTTGCTTTCCTATTTTTTTTTTAAGAATTATTTAGTTTATTCTATTTGTTATTATTATTATTTTTTAATTTGACCAGAGAGAGAGAGAAAGCAAGAAAGTAAGCCTTCATCCAGGACTCAAACCATTGTTGACCATGTCGGAATCTGGTGCCTTTAACCACCATGCCACCTGCCGGCCCCATTGGGGGCTTGCTTTCTCTCTCTCTCTGTCTGTCTCTCTGGCAAAACTCATGTAAATCAATCAATAAATAAAATAATTCTTTTTTTTTTCTTGAGAGATTTTTGCTGTAGGGCGTGTGCGCTCACCAGAAAGACAGAGAGAGAGAGACAGAAAGCAAGAAATCACCCCCCCGAAGGGGGATGGCCATGCCACAATCCCTTCTCCATTCTCCTCTCAGGATCTTGGGCATGCATGCACACGAGCCAGGCATGAGTTTAAGCCACCGGGTCCGGGACTCGAACCACTGTCAACTACGTGGGAGTCCAGCAACAGCCATTATGCCAACTGTTGGTCCTAGGAAGAATCCTTTTAAAACAAACATAATTTTGTACTTAACACCCTTGAGAGGCTGCCCTCTTCCTGAGAGAGCCAGAGCCTTCCCATGTTCAACAGCTCATCCCCTGGCTCTTAGCTTCCTCTTAGCTTTCTGTGCCAGCCCTGCTCCTCTTTAACCAATCTCAGGCAGGCCTTGGAACCCTTGTGCTGGGTAATCTCCCTCTGTCACCTCCTTGTCAGGCCTTTCGCATGCAAGTACTAGGCCACCACCGGAAAGGCAGGGGGCTGAGGGCTTTGTGCTGGTACCATGTGACTGCTGACTGGGGCACCTGTGGGTTTATCTGTTCATTCTAGCCCAGCTGGTTACCTGCAGTGGGAATTGAACTTGAATAAATAGAAGATAGTTGGACCAGCCCCATAGCCTAGTGGTTAAGGAAAACTGAATCACACAGGGTCAACAGAGGTTCAAGTCTCAGTCTTGGTGGCTTGAACCATGTGCTGAGTATATGTGAATGCGTGCCCCAAATCCTGACAGGATGAGGAGATGGAAGAGAAATTATTGTGGCTTGACCACACCCTGTTGGGGGGTGCTTTCTCACTCCCCCTCTTCCTCTCTTTTTCTCTTTGGTGAACACATACATCGTCTGGCAATTTTAAAAAAGATAATTTATGTCCTTAACAGACAGGCACTTATAACCAGTAACTGAGCCAGCAGGTGTGGAGGTTAAGGAGACTGGATCCCACATGGCCGACTACATGGTTTGATTCCCAACCTGGTGGCTTGAAAAACACCCCAGCCAACCCCGGGCAAGTGTGCATACATTCTCAAAATCCTGAGAGGAGAATAGAAGGGATTACAGCATGGCCATTCACCTGGGGGCTGATTTCTCACTTCTCTCTGTCTCTTTCTGTGTGTCTCTCGCCAGCACACAAACCCTATAGCAAAACCATGAAGGTCAGTATGGAATAGAGGCATTGGGAAAGTCATTCTGTGCTCTGATGTGGGTCCTGTAGCCCTGTTAGTAGTCAGTGGAAGAAGAGGTATTTTTGGGACCCCAGGATATGTGAGACCATGATGAAGTACGAAGTACTTGAAAACAACAATGCCAAGACAGTAACAGATAGGGTCAACGCTGATTCCCTGAAAACCTCTTCAGATGGTAGGTAGGGAATGGGGTGAGAGGACGTACTGCTCTGTAACTGTCAGAGTCGAAACGGGCTTGATGCTACCCATGCTGGGGAGAAGGGCTGTTGAGAAGAGGGACATTTGCATGGTCTGAGATGTCTCCCAGAAGTTGCTCACTTGTAAGTGGAGACATGAAAACTCTGCAGAATACCTGGACTAGGTGATCTCAGCACCACCAAGGGGAAGGTGGGTGCCATGGCACCCAAGAAGGAGATGGCATATGACGTTTTCCAGTGAGAAATATATCACCTGTGTCTAATCACGGAGAGACATCAGACAGGCCGCAAATGAGGCCTGTCACCTAGAAATGATGTCACTCTTTTAAGGTGTCAAATTAATTATTTGTAATGGAAATGCAGATGCTAATGTGAATAAGAGAATGTTCTGGTTCCTGTGGGCTTAGAAAGTTTTATAAGTAAGTAGTACTATAAAAGGAGCAGCCCTAGGCCCAGCCACAGTGGCACAGTTGTAGCCAGTTCTCCGCCATGCTGGAAGCCATGTGGAAGATCTGGGTTCTGCTCTCAGATTGACCTGTACATGGCAGGCCTGCGTGTGCATTCATGATTCAGGCTGGCTGGGAGAGGGGGCCGGATTGCAGTATGACTCTACTGAGGTGCTTGTCTGTATCTCTCTCTTATTCTCATGAAAGAAAGAAAAAAACTGAAAAAAAAAGGAGCAGTACTATAAGGAAATTGTTGTGAGAAGCAATACTATAAAAAGTGGTACCGTAAGGAGTGTTATTATTTTATATTAATTTGCCATATAGTGCATTCAGTTGCCAGAGAGAGGGACAAAGTGAAAGGGAAAGTGAAAACATACTCCTCATTGGGCATAATCATGCCAAAATCCCTTCTCCTTCATTTTCCCTGCTTTTGGGATTTAGGGCACACATGCACAGTGGCCCAGCATGTTTCTCAGGCTGCTGGGTCTGGGACTTGAACTGTGCAGGCCGTATGTGGGATCTGGTTGGCTTAGCCACCAGGCCGGAGTAGTATTATAGAAGCAGTGCTATGAGGAACACTGGTACTGCTGTATGAAAGGAATAGTACTCTGAGGAGTAGTCCTATGGGAACAGCACCATAAGGAGCGGCACTAAAGACGCAGTGCCGTGGGGGCGGCAGTACAGTAAAAGGAGCAGCGCTGTGAGCAGCTGTACTTTCAGTGGAGCAGTGCAGTGGAAGGAGCAGTACTGCACGAAGGATACTACTGTAAGCACTACTGAAGAGGAAGTTGAGCTTTCTGGGAACCTAGCTGGTGATTGTTCATCTTTTGCAAGAATTTTCAATATTTCAAATTTGTGATTTTTAAAGTTTTTACTATTATTATTTTTAGTTTTGCTCTAGGACATGTTGCACTTGCCAGAGACAGAGAGCGAGAGAGAGGGAAAAAGCGAGACCCTCCCCGCATCGCCCACAATGGAGGATGGCCATACTGCAGTCCCTTCTTCTCCAATCTCCTCTGCATTTGGGGCATGCATGCACACGCCCGGAGTGATTTTCAGACTACCAGGTCCAGGACTCCAACTGCACAGTTGGCCATGTGGGATCCAGCATCTTAACCTCTTCACCACCTTCTGGTCCCTAAATTGTGTCCTTCTTTAGTGGCATCAAGCACAGTTTGTTTATAGCAGTTAAACTTGGTGTTTTACCCTAGTATTGCTTTATAGTGTGTAGTTTTAGCTCTAACCAGCTAAGGACACACAGCGGACGGGCACAGCACGCTATCTTTTCCTCAGTCTTTGGGGGGGGAGGGTATTGTGCCTCAGCCTCCCTGGTGCCCCTCACCACTCCCATAGCTACTCGTCCTCACCCCTTTGCTATTGCCATTGGTGTCTAGCCATGGGCACTGGCAAATAGTGCTGAAAACAGCCAGCAGCCATGGTGTTAGCACTCCACTGTACATTTCAGAAGGCCATCAGCACGTGCTTTGAGGGAAAATGGGTTTCAGGATTGGCTGCTAAGTGATTTTGGAACTTGGGCTATTTGGTATTCCTGTGAGCCACTGCCTATGTAAGCAGTAGTGAGAGAAAAGCTTGAACGCTTCCTGCTCCAGCCCTCTCAGCACCCTAACGGACTGCCACTTCTTCACAGTTTCTCCGGATCTGCGCCGACCTCTTTCGCCTGGTCCCCTTCCTTGTCTTTGTGGTGGTTCCTTTCATGGAGTTCCTGCTGCCTGTGGCCGTGAAGCTCTTCCCCAACATGTTGCCATCCACATTTGAGACCCAGTCCATTAAGGTGAGGGTGGTGTGGCAGGGTGTCCTTCCCGAAGGAGCCCAAAGTTAGTTACACTAGGTGTTAGTGACTGGTGTTTTAGGTGTTAGGGTTTTTAAAAATTATTTAATTATTATTAGTATTATTATTTTAATTT
Organism: Tupaia belangeri chinensis; assembly: GCF_000334495.1. NCBI lineage: Eukaryota > Metazoa > Chordata > Mammalia > Scandentia > Tupaiidae > Tupaia > Tupaia belangeri. Next base: position 995,003 of record NW_006159856.1, on the reverse strand, counting down.
AACTAGAAAGAGACAGAGAGAGAGAGGAAGGGAAAGTTAGGAAGCAAGCTGCCAGGTCCAGGACTTGAACTATGGTCAGCCATGTGGGAGTTCAGCACTCATGTCACCTGCTGGCCCAGTGTTAGGTATTTTTGAAGATTTACAGTGACTGCATAATTCAGTCTCTCAACTGTGCTCTAATTATGAATTGGATTTTTTTCTCTTTAAATGTGTTTTAAAACATGTTTTCTTAGACCAGAATCTTTCATGCCACAGTTGAGACATATTCATGGACTCTGAGATTCATCTGGCACAGGGTTGGCCAACTGGAGCCCATAAGCCACATCTAGCCCAACAGCCCTGTCTGTTGTGGTTGCTAAAGTTTCACAGTGACCTTCCCTGCGTGTATCGTGTCTTGGGCCTTTTTTTGTGAGCCACTAGCAGTGTTAGGCAGTTGTTTCAAACCACACAGTCCACGAAACCCAGCTTTACCTATAGGCCCTTTTTGGAAAAAGTATGCTGACACCACCTCTAGGGGATCACACAGATTTTCTTTTACAGAGGTTTTTGCTATGGGGTACATGTGCTCGCCAGACAGACAGAGAGAGACAGAAAGTGAGAAATCACCCCCCCAGGGGGGATGGGCACGCACGCACACGCGCCCAGCGTGAGTTTAAGCCACCGGGTCCGGGACTCGAACCATGGCCGATTACATGAGAGTCCAGCGACATAGCCATTATGCTAACTGCTGGTCCCCAGATGTTCTTTAAAACCATAAAATAGAAGAGTTTCCAGATGTTTTGCATTCAGTGAAATCAGTGTCTTTCTGTAAAATGTGTTTTTTCCAGTGTGTGAGACAGAGGGTAGGGCATGTGTTGGATTCAGGTCTGGGATGCTTTTTTTTGCTGGGGTCAGTCATGAAGCCTGAGCCTGTGATGCTGAGCTGCACCCTCTAGTGAAGTAGTGGGGACAGGGTGGGTGAAAGGAGAGAGCGAGAGGCCTGGGGAGTACGGCGCCTCTCTCTTTGCCTTGACAGGAGGAAAGACTGAAAAAAGAGCTACGGGTGAAGCTGGAGCTGGCCAAGTTCCTCCAGGACACCATCGAGGAGATGGCCTTAAAGAACAAGGCAGCCAAGGGCAGCGCCACCAAAGACTTCTCCTTGTTTTTCCAAAAGGTACAGTGTTTCTTCTGAGCCCCTGAGGCCTTAGCCTGTTGGTCCAAGTTTGGTTAGACCCGTGGAGCACCATTGTGTCTTGTCACCCTTTGCTTTTCTTTCTTTCTTCTTTTTGCTGTGCTCAGCAGAAAGCAGCGTTCCCCGGGAGACTTAGCTGGTCCTGTAGGGAGTTTAACTCAGAACTTGGCCGGGTGGTGGTGGACTCTGTTACGTGCCTGGCTGCACACGCTCTCAGTGTGATGGAACCTGCTGCTGCTGAGACCTGCAGCTTGTTGACATTCATGATTAGTGTTGGTATATCATGACCCTGTCACAGTTCAAGGGAGACAGAATTTGATAAGGGACCTCAGATCTCAAAGTTGCGATGTGTTAGATGGTCAGTCTGGGCTCCTCTGCTGGAATCTACCACCTGGATGGGGTCACTCAGGAAGGTCCCAAGAGGACTGGTCAGAAGGTTGACTTTGGTGGCAGCAGGGACCAGGGAGGAGGGGACAAACCTTGAGGCATTTCCGTGGCCGTATGTCCAGGAGAATGGGGGACTGGGAAGAGGGCACTGCTATTGATGGGGCTCTCTGAGGATAAGAGGATGAAGAACCCAGGGTTGTTGTGCTTGGAGAACTTGTGCTATTTTCTGGAGTCAGAAGAATAAATCTGAAGTTCCAGGACCACTTAAACCAGAGGTTAGCAGACTTCTGTCCACTTATGTACATGCTGTCTGTGGTACTTTTGTGCTACGTTGCAAGAGTGGTTTCTATGGTCACAAAGCAAAAAATATTTGCTATCTGTCCTTTACTAGGAAAGTTTTCTGAATCTCTCTTTAAGAATAGAGAGACAGGAGGAGG
>NW_006159856.1:991649-991871 GCF_000334495.1 Tupaia belangeri chinensis | reverse complement strand
TGCTGAACCCACCAAGAGTGCACAGGGGTCTAGTAGGAGAGCTTGAGGGCAGCATTGCAGGTAGCCCCGGAGGGCTGGTGAGGTGGAAACTGGAAGGGAGGCAGGAGCCTCAGATGAAGCAGAGAGAGGAAGGGCCAGGTCTCGGCCTCCCCTGGGCCACTGTATGGCTACCAGTTACCAAGAAGGATGTGCTCATGGTCTGTGCATGGGGTTTCTGTGCAC
>NW_006159856.1:982303-991632 GCF_000334495.1 Tupaia belangeri chinensis | reverse complement strand
ATTCCTGCAACCATTTCCTACTGTTTTGCAGAGAGGTTTGGGTAGTTTTGATGGGAGTTAGGTCCTGAGGGATGGATGCCAGATTAGGCCAGTCCTCCTTATCTGTCCTCTCTTGGACTCATCCTAGTTGGCTCTGGCAGAGATTTGGTACCTGGTTTGTCCATCATGCAGAAAAGAGGCAGGCAGTAACTCTGAGGGGTCTGAGCTGAGCACTCTGCCCTTTGTTGAGAAACTATAGAAGTGGATACCATCAGGAGGAAAGGAGCACCCACTTCCCCTGGAGCTCAGACCCTCCAGGGGGATCTGATTACAGTGCACACAGGTGAGCTCTCCTCCCTCCCCAGGAAGCTGGGGGCCGCCACAACACAAGGGCTCAGGACACAGGAGAGAATTGCAAGGCCTGTACCCAGCAGTTAATGGGGCCTTGCCCTCTTCCCCAGTAGACAGCAGCCTCAGCTGTCTACACATGCTAAAGCCCACAGCCTCATTCCCAGATAAGTCCAGACCATGCCCTGACATCTGCAGGCTCAGCCTAGCACTGGCAGGAGTCAGTGGTTTGAGTACTTGAGTTATAGGTGAGAAGGGGATGTTCCAGGTCTCTCAACCCAGCCCCCCATGATGCCTTAGCTCAGGAGTGGGGTCCAAGACCCTGGGAGGAGCTGAGAGAGTAGACACCACTAAGGCAGGGTGACAGCATCATTATTTAACCGAGATGTTAGCTAATCTTTGGCTGCCCTACCACACTACAGTAAATAGATTAACATGATTTGTACTTGCTTCTGCAGATCCGGGAGACAGGGGAAAGACCTAGCAATGAGGAGATCATGCGTTTTTCCAAATTATTTGAGGATGAGCTGACCCTGGATAACCTCACGCGGCCACAGCTGGTGGCGCTGTGTAAGCTGCTGGAGCTCCAGTCCATTGGCACCAACAACTTCCTGCGCTTCCAGCTCACTATGCGGCTGAGGTCCATTAAGGCTGATGACAAGGTGAGCCACAGAGATGTGGGCTGCGCAGACTTGGCACTGCTTCTCTGAATTTTTACCTTCATTTTCTGATTTCAAAAGCACGTGTCCTCATTATAGTACCCTGGAAGATACTGAACATTAGAAGCGGATGGGATCACTGGTGGTCTTACCCCCCAGAAGATGACCTGTGACCGTTCATACTTTTCTGTCACTTTGCCATGTGTAACGTACACAGAATGTGTGTGCATGTGTGTGTGTGTGTGTGTGTATCTGCATTTACTATAGTAAAGCCTGGAATCATGCAGCCCATGCAGTTTTTCACATGGTGTAACATGGGATCTTCTCATGTCACTACTCATTGAAAAGATAGATTATTTTAGGTTTTTTTTTTTTTTTGAGAGGTTTTTGCTATAGGGCACGTGCGCTCGCCAGACAGACAGAGAGAGACATAGAGACAGAAAGCGAGAAATCATCCCCCAGAGGGGATGGCCACGCTGCAATCCCTTCTCCTCCATTCTCCTCTCAGGATCTTGAGCACACATGCACACGCGCCTGGTGTGAGTTTTAAGCCACCAGCTCCGGAACGCGAACCGCCGTCGACTACGTGGGAGTCCAGCGACACAGCCATCACGCTAACTGCTGGTCCCAATTATTTTAGGTTTTTGTTGTTGTTTTAGAGTACATGTGCTCGTTGGGAGATTGGAGTGGAGTGAGAAAGCACCCTCCAGTTAGAGAAGGAAAATGAGAAATCACCCTAAATCATCCCCTAAGGAGGATGGCCAAACTGTAGTCCCTTGTCCATTCTCCTTTTGAGATTTTGGGCACATGTGTTTTTCAAACTGCTGGGTCCAGGACTCAAACTGCAAAGTTGCCAGTGTAAACCACCTTAACCACCATGTCACTTGCTGGACTGAAAAGATTTTAATGATCGTCCAACATGTCATTTGGGGAATGCATCATTATTTAACCAAGACTTTTGTTAATCTTTCACTGCCCTAGACAACACTGTAGTAAATATCATTAACATGGACTTTTTTGCCCATATATATGATAATTTCCTTAAAAATAATGACTGAGGACCCAGACACAGTAGTGTACAGATAGCCTCCCTGCAGTTTATGTGTTTTTGTCCATATCATTTTCCTTTACCTGAGTAATATCGTTTAATATTTCTATGACTTAAATCTGCTTTGATGAGTTTTCTTATTTTTCGTTTGTCTGAATGTGTCTTTATTTTCCTTTGGTTTTTGTAAGGCAGTTTTCGTGGGTGTAGAACTTTAGGTTTGTGGTTCTTTTCCTTCCGCCCCTAGAAGAGGTCATGGCATTGGCTTCTGACTTCTATCATCTCTCCTAGGTGGTCAGCTGTCAGACCTATTATTATTCTTCTGAAGATGTATACCTTTTCTTTAGCAGCTCCTAATATTTTCTTCGTTTTGTTTTGTAGTAGTTTTATGGTAATATGACTGGATGTGTCTGTCTTACATGTGGATTAGTCACAGTGCTTATCATGAGATACTGCTGCTGCTTCACTCTCTTCTCCCCTTAGGGACAGCACTCACTGTCGGTTAGACTTTTTACCTTATGCTGTGCATCACATGTGCTCTCTTCTGTATTTTACAAACTTTTTTGTTTTCAGGTTATTAGTTCTCTTTTCTTCTGGGTCTAACCTACCCATCTTTTTTATTATTATTATTTAGTATTATTACTTTTAGATTTGTTATAGGGCACATGCACTCACCAGCGAAAAAGAACAAAAGCTGCCAGGTCCAGAACTCAAAGCACAGTTAGCCATATGGGAATTCAGCACCTTAACCACCACATCACCTGTTGACCCATAATCTACCCATTTTATAAATTCTTTCTTTCTTTTTTTTTCTTAAGAGAGATTTTTGCTGTAGGGCATAGGTGCTCACCAGAGAGACAGAAAGTGAGAAATCACCCCCCCCGGGGGGGGGGATGATCATGCCACAGTACCTTCTCCTCCATTCTCTTCTTGGGATTTTGGGCACACACGCAGATGTGCCCAGTGTGAGTTTGGTTTTTGTTTTTGTTTTTGTTTTTGTTTTTGTTTTTGTTTTGTTTTTGTTTTTAAAGTGTGAGTTTTAAGCTGCCAGAGCTGGGACTCGAACTGTCAACTACATGGAAGTTCAGCGACATAGCCATTATGTCATCTGCTGGTCCTCCACGTAATAAATTCTTAATTTGAGTCTTAGAAAAAAAGTATTTTTAAGAGTGATTAAATTTTGGGACCAGCAGATGGCATAATGGTTATGTCACTGGACTCCCACATAGTTGACCACAGTTCAAGTCTCAGACCCTGTGGCTTGAAACCCACACTGGACACATGTCTGTATGTGTCCAAAATCCTGAGGGGAGAATGAGGATCAGGGATTTAGCATGACCATCCCCCCTGGGAGATGATTTCTCACTTTCTGTCTCTGTCTCTTTCTGTCTCTCTGGCAAGCATATGTGCCCTACAGTAAAAATCTTTCTAAAAAAATTATTAAATTTTATTCATCATTATTAGTATCTTTAATTTTCTATAGAGCACTTGTACTCACTAGAGAGAGAGAGAGAAAGAGAGAGAGACCACAGTTTGAGTCCCAGACCTGGTGACTTGTTCTCCCATTCTGTCTCTCTCTCTCTCTCTCTGATGAGTGCAGGTGTCCTATAGCAAAATTTTAAAAAGAATAATAAAATTTTTTTAAAAATTTGTTAAGATTTTAGGCCTCAGGGCCAGCAGATGGCATAGTGGTTACGCAGTTTAAGTGTCAGACTCGGTGGCTTAAAAGTCACACCGGGCATATGTACATATGTGCCCAAGATCCCAGGAGGAGAACAGAGGAGGAGGGATTGTGGTGTGACTATCCCCTCAGGGGGTGATTTCTTTCTTTCTTTCTTTTTTATGGTAAAGAATTGTTTATTTAATTTTATTTATTCATTCATTTAATTTGACATGAGAAAGACACACAGAGAGACAGAGAGACAGGGAAAGTAAGAAAGCAAGCCATCAGGTATGGGACTCGAACCATGGTTGGCCATGTGGGAATGTCCAGCACCCTAACCACCATGCCTCCTGCTCGCCTCCAGGGGTGACTTCTTACTATCTCTGCTCTGTCTCTCTCTCCAGCGATTGCACATTCCCTAAGGCAAAAACCCTTAAAAAATCAGGTCTTAGGACCAGCAGATGGCGTAATGGCTACATTGCTGGACTCCCATGTAGTTGACCATGGTTCAAGTCCTGGACCCAGTGGCTTAAACTCATGCCAGGCGCATGTGCCTGTGTGCCCAAGATCCTGAGAGGAGAATGGAGGAGAAGGGATTGTGACGTGGCCATCCCCCCAGGGGGTGATTTCTCGCTTTCTTTCTCTCTCTGATGAGTGCATGCGCCTGATAGCAAAAACCTCTCAAAAAAAACCTGTCCCACTTGTCATATGTTTCCTTGAACACATTACTGTCATATTATTCAATAGCTGAGCAATCTGTAGGCCTTTTTCTTTTGTTTTCTCTATTCGTTTTGTTTGCAGTTTTTCATTTTTCTCTAATACAGGCATTGTCTGTGGACAGGCTCTGGGTGGTTGTGATCTCTTTCATGAAGGGTCCACCTGTACGTCCACCTGCATGGAGGCTGGTCAGTTCCCCAATCAGGGCAAAGGCCAGGTGTGGAGACTGAGCCTCCATCCGCATCAGGAGGTATCTAACAGGGTAACCAGCCTCTTAACTGGACAGTAGGGAGCCCTTTCATCCCTAAAAGGTGATAATTCCTAACCTAACCCCCACGGGAGCTGGACTTCACCTCTACTTGGCAGTTGCAAGATACTCCTCCCTCAGTAATGAGGCCACCTCTGGCCATGGTATCAATGCGAGTGAGGTAGGAAACAGTAGTGAGGGACCAGCAGAAGGCGTAATGGTTACATCACTGTACTCCTACGTAGTCAACTGCAGTTCGAGTTCCAGACCCTACGACTTGAACTCACGCTGCCAGGCACATGTGTGTGCATGCCCAGAATCCCAAGAGGAGAATGAAGGAGAGGGGATTGCTGCGTGGCCACCCCCCTGAGGGATGATTTCTTGCTCTCTGTCCTTCTCTCTCTCTGGTGAGCACACATGCCCTATAGTAAAAATCTCTCTGAAAACAAAACAAAGGAAACAGTAGTGAAATGCTTCTACCCCTTTCAACCAGAAAGGTGTCTGTGGAGGCGTCTCGTCACTCCCTTCCAGCAGTAACAAGTGAAACCCAAGGTTGGATGGACATAGACTTCTGTCCCACCTTCTGTAGGATTCAGTGCAGGGCTACCATGGAGTGATTGCAAAGAGAGACCAGGGCCACTGAGAGAAGTTTGTTACTTACAGTTACCGTAGAGATGTGGCAACGTGCCACAGCATGCCCTGCTGGGCCACGTGGAACCTTGACAATGTTCATGGGGAGCAGAAAGGTGGGGTGGGAGACAAGTGCAAGGAACTGGACCTGAGCTGTCTTCAGTGGCATGCCAGAGGTGGCCAGGTGGGGATGGGTTTGAGCGGGCAAGAAGTAAAACAGACACTAGGGCTTGTGCGTGGTCTGGGAAAGCAGGGCCGCAGGGTAGATGCTAACAGCTCTGGCTCTGTTAGTTTGGCCCTGTGGCTAGTAGGTGCCAAGTCACTTGCAAAATCTATAAAAGTTGGAACATTAACCCCCTTGCTCATGCCAGAGCAGTGTCAGGAAACCAGCAAAGACAGATTGAAATAAGATCCAGATTCTCATAACATACTATCCAAAATGTCCAGGTTTCAATCAAAAACGACTCGCCATAGTAAGAACAAGGGAGATTCCAGAGTGAATGAAAAAAATGCAACCAAGAGATGGCAACACCAAGACGGCAAATGTTAGAAAGAAAAACCGGAGACGGCATCAGAGCAGCCACCTTAAAAAGCTTCAATGAGCCATTGCTATTTTTTAAAATTATTTAGTTAATAATTATTTAAATATTACATTAATTTGACTGGGGGAGGGGAGTGAGAAAGCAAGCCACCAGGTCTGGGACTTGAACTGCCGTTGGCCATGTGGGAGTCCAGTGCCTTAACCATTATGCCACCTGTGAGCCCCAAGCCATTGCAAATTCAGACACATGAAAAATAGTCTGAACGGGGGACCAGCAGTTAGCTTAGTGACTATGTTGCTGAACTCCCATGTAGTCGACCACGGGTCGCGCCCTGGACCCGGTGGCTTAAATTCACACTGGGGGCGTGTGCGTGCATGCCCAAGATCCTGAGAGGAGAATGGAAGAGAAGGGATTGCGGCGTGGCTATCCCCCCTGGGGGGTGATTTCTAGCTTTCTTTCTCTCTGTCTCTCTCTGTCTGGCGAGTGCACGCACCCTATAGCAAAAACCTCTTTAAAAAAAAAACATAGCCTGAAGAAAAAAATAGAAAATCTCAGCAAAAAAAAAAAAAAGGATATAAAGAAGTGCCAAATAATAAATTAGAACTGAAAAGTATAATAAATTTAAAAATTCAATGGGTGAGGGGACCAGCAGATGGACTCCCACGTAGTTGACCACAGTTCGAGTCCCAGACCCAGTGGCTTAAACTCACGTCGGGTGCGTGTGCGTGCATGCCCAAGATCCCGAGAGGAGAATGGAGGAGAAGGGATTGTGGTGTGGCCATCCCCCCGGGGAGTGACTTCTCATTTTCTGTCTCTCTGTCTCTCTCTGTCTTCCTGGCGAGCGCACGCGCCCTATAGCAAAAACCCCTTCCCCCCCCAAAAAAAAAAGCTCAATGGGTGGGCTCTACAACAGAATGGAAAAGACAAAAGATAGACTCAATAAACTGTAAGATAAAGTGAGGGCCAGCGTATGGCGTGGTAGTTAGGCAGCTAGATCCAATGCAGGGTACAGGTCCTAGACCTAGCAGTTGGAGAAACATGCTGGGCATGTGTGTATGCAGCCCAAAATCCCAAAGAGGAGGGAGAAGTCAAGGAAAAGGGATTGTAGAGTGACCATTTCCTATGATAGGAGTCCTCTAGCAAATTAAAAAAATAATAATAAAATGAAAAAAGTTACTTATCTGACCAACAGGGAAAAAATTGTGGGAGAAGGCCTCACAGTCTGTTCTGACGATCTGACGTTTGTGTCATCAGAATTCCAGAAGGAGGGGAGAGAGGGCAGGACTGAAAAAAAGTACTTGAAGGACCACCAGCCCCTGTAGCCCCCAGTGGTTAAGAAAGAGAGTGAGATCCCTATGGCTGACTGGAGTTGGAACCTTGGCCCTGGTGATTTAAGAAGGTCTCCAGCCCCCTTGCATGAATGTGTACCCCGCATGTGACAGGATGGAGAAAAAGAGAAGGGGTTGCTGTATGACCACACTCCACAGGGGAGTGTTCCTCTCCTCCACCTATCTATCTGTGGCGAGTACATGTACCCTCTGGCAGTAAGAGAGAAAGGGGGCACGAAAAAGAAAGAGCACTCAAAATAATCATTGAAAACTTCCCAAATTCCATCAAAGGCATAAATCTGTAACATGAAGGAGCTGAATAAAATCCAAACAGTTTGTTTGTTTATTTTAAATTTGCTATAGGGTACATGTGCTTTCCAGAGATAGAGAAAAAGCATCCCCCAGGGGATGACCAAGCCACAATCCCTTCTCTTCTCTTCCTCTTCTCTTCTCTCAGGATTCTGGGCACATGGGAATAGAGGGAGTCTTGGGTCATCAGAAAGGAAGAATGGGGACCAGCAATTAGCATAATGGCTATGTCTCTGAACTCCCACGTAGCTGACTGCAGTTCGAGTCCCAGACCCGGTGGCTTAAACTCATGCTGGGTGTGTGTGTGTGCCCAAGATCCTGAGAGGAGAATGGAGGAGAAGGGATTGCGGCGTGGCTATCCCCCCTGGGGGGTGATTTCTCGCTTTCTGTCTCTCTGTCTTTCTCTGTCTCTCTGGCGAGCACACACACCCTATAGCAAAAACCTCTCAAAAAAGAAAAAAAAAAAGAAGAAAGGAAGAACAGAGTAAGCAAAATTATGGCTGAATATAGTTAGCTTTCCTTTCCTATGTCTTCTAAAGTGAGTTTATGGTTGAAGGAAAAAAGACAACACTGGCTCAACTGCAGTGCTGTACGCAGCTTAGATGCCGTACTCCACAGGTGTGACCCTGTGGAAAGCCCAGGTTCAGCTCCTGTTCTGACCTGAAAACTAGGCACTGTGATTCTAACTGAGGCAGGAGAGTCACTACATGGTTAGATCTTGTCTTACGGGGGGGAAATGACAACATTATATGATACGGTTTTCAGTGTAAGTAGAAAAAATGTTTAAGACAATTATTATAAATTGGAGAGAAGGAAGTGCGGTTTCTATCTTAGCTTAAATACTACCAGATTGTGAAGAGTTGTGTCCATAGAATGTAATTTCTAGGGGGCTAGTAGGTGGCATGGTGGCTAAGGTACTGGCCTCCCTCATGGCTGACCACAGTTCAAATCCTGAACTTGGTAGCTTGAAAATCATGCTTGTGGTGTGTGTGTGCGTGTCCAAAATCCCAAGAGGAGAATGGAGAAGAGATTGCAGTGTGGCTGTCCACCCTGGAAGATGATTTCTCACTTTCCCTCTCCGTCTCTCTCTCTGGCCAAGTGACGTGCTCTATAGTGAAAGCCTAAAAAATAAATAAAAATTTTAAAGTGTAATTTCTAGAGCAGTCACTAAAAATGCTACAGGAGACACACTCAAAATTAATATAGAGGGACTGGCAGATGGCATGGTGGTTAAGGTCACTGGACTCTCGCATGGCTGACCACAGTTAGAGTCCAGATCTGGCAGTTTGTTTTCTCACTCTCTCTCTCGCTCTCTCGCTCTGTTGCTCTGTCTCTCTCCGGTCAAATTTTAAAAATTAAAAAATTAAAAATAAAATAACTCTTTATTAAAAAACTCATAGAGAAATCAAAATGGAATTCAAGTAACCTACGGAAGACAGGGAAAAGGAAATAGAAATGGTGGCCAGCAGATGGCATAGTGGTTACATCACTGGACACTCACATGGCTGACTATGGTTTGAATCCCAGACCTGGTGGCTTGAAATTCACATCAGGCATATGTGCGTACATCCCGAAGATCCCAGGAGAATGGAAGAGGAGGGATTGTGACATGGCCATCCTCCCTGTGGAGGTGACTTCTCACTTTCCCTTTTACTGTCTCTGTCTCTCTCTCTGGTGAGCACACATACCCTAAGGCAAAAACATCAAAAAAAAGGAAAGAAAATAGAAATTAAAAGCAACTTATTCAAAGTAAATAAACTGGATATAGCCCACATGCCTTTTTATTATTATTTAAGACCTTTATTACAGGTCCTTGCAGTTTGTTGACTTTTTTGAAAAAATCAAGTTGTAAACTTTTATTA
>NW_006159856.1:963719-982278 GCF_000334495.1 Tupaia belangeri chinensis | reverse complement strand
AGCAGAATAATGGCTACATCACTGGACTCCCACATAGTTGACCATGGTTCGAGTCCCAGACCTGGTGGCTTAAACTCACATCAGGCGCAAGTGCGTGCGTGCCCAAGATTCCAAGAGGAGAATGGAGGAGAAGGGATTGCAGTGTGGCCATCCCCCCTGGGGGGTGATTTCTTGCTTTCTGTCTCTCTGTTGAGCACATGCAAAAACCTCTCCAAATAAAAAGTTCTTAAAGATTTCAACTTGACCAGATATGAAACAATTTAAAAACCTTTAAAGGTGTATTGAGAAAAACCAGGCTTGTCATTACCCAAAAGAGATATCTTTAGGTAAAAAAAAAAAAAAAAAAAAAAAAAAAAACGGTCTCGAAAAAAACAAACAAACAAAAAAAAAACCGTGCTGCATAGATAATGCAGGTAGTTCTAGTTATCTGGTCATGGACAAAAAGCAAGCATTTAAGGTCTTCAGCTCTTATCTTTTGTTCATTTCTTATTGCTGAAATTTCATATTTACTTCTTGTTAGATGACTAACCCGGATGATGGAGATGGTAAGCTGGCATTTACGTAGCCCGCCCGGCTCAGCCTCGGGAGCGAGGGGATTCTCAGCTGGTGGATCAGCTGCTTTTGTCTCTGCCATCTTGCAGTTTAGGGTTCTCTGGGTACCTGCGCCGATAATTGAAGTTGTGTCGACAGTGTTGAGGTAGCTGCTGACCTTGGGTTTCATCTCCTTGATTTTCCTTACACTCTTTTTTTTTTTAACTTGATTGATTGATTTAATTTGCCCAGAGAGAGAGAGAGAGTGAGAAAGCAAGCTGCCCGGACCCGAACCGCAGTCGGCCATATGGGAGTCCAGCACCCTTAACAACCATGCCACCTCCTGGCCCCAGATTTTCCTTATCCTCTTCATTGCCGTCCTCTCTGGGCTGCTGTCTTTGGTGAGGAGGACCCCTGCGAAATCGTGGTCTCTAACTGCGCACATACTCTGCCTCCCTGGTCTACCTTGTTCTCCTGTACCCTGATTGGCAGCACCCTCCATGACTACTCCCTGCACAGGAGGGTCGGAATACTGTTGTGGGCGTCCATAGTGTCTCCGCATGTACTAAGGGAGGAACCTTCACTTGCAGTGAGGCCGCCGTTGTTGAGCCTGGCCTTCGGGAACACTCTCCGATCCCTTGTTCTTTTCTCCACTCACTGTTCTGGTAATTTTGCTGGTAATTGCGTGAAGGACTCCTACAACGTGGATAGCGTCTATAATAGTTACGGTCTGCTGCATATTCACTGCCTTGAACTGGAACTCCACCCAGGCCTGTAATACCTGCTGCCTCCACACCCTTTTTCCTCCAACAGCATCAGACCCCAGTCTCTCCATCTCCTACCCTGCAAAGGTACTTCCTGGGGTTGTTATTCTTTATGGCAGTCTGGTGTACAAGTACATCTCCCTTGGTGTCATTCCTGTTCATGAAACCATATTCATTTCTTACACCAAACCATTTTAGTGTTCCCAAAACCTTCGTTGTGATGACCTTCTTGTCCCCACTGGCAAGTGCTGCAATGTCAGACCGACCGGGACGCCACTCCCTGCGCAGCTGCCCATGGTACTGGGCCTGGTGTCTGCAGCACTGAGGGCAGGGGTGGCAAGCGGCTGCTGGGTCTCAGCCTCGCTGCTCACGGTTACAGTGGTGGTGACTGGGACCGGCGGCGGTGGTGGGACTGCTCAGGGCTCTCCGGGGTCCACTCTGCGTTCCTGCTGCCCTGCTGCTGATGGAACTCAACCCACATGTCTTTCAGTGGGTGAATGATTACGCAAACTACTTAGATACCCCTACTGCATCTGGGTGGATGGTTAGAATAGCCACAGTGTTACATTCTATAACAAAATTACATAGTATGTAACATCCTTTAGGTGGCAAAATTACAGGCCCGGAAAGGAGAATATCTGAAAGAACATGAGGGATCCTGTAGGGTTGAAAATGGTTTCTTTCTTAACTGGATAGATGTTATATCTTGGTTATGGATTTTGTACTGTCTTGTAAGATGTTACCACTGGAAGGACCTGGTAAGAGCTCCTGGGAAGTCTCTATTCTTAGAACTGCATGGGCCTGTAGTTATGTCAAAAAGTTTATTTTTTAAGATAGAGATAATGGTACTACCTACTTCACAGGATGGTTATGAGGTTAAATATGTTGGTTGAACTCCAGCAGGGAGTTCTAGTCACTTCAAAGCCAGAATTGGGCTTTGGTAGTGAGGATTTGTCTTTTGTTTGTCAAAGCCCACTAGGAATATGGCTTCAAATTAGATACTTATTTCGCACTGTTGTAACATAAACATGGTAACTTCTGATGACCTTTCAAAACCACAATTAATTGCCTTTATTTTCTAGCTGATTGCTGAGGAAGGGGTGGACAGCCTGAACGTCAAAGAATTGCAGGCTGCTTGTCGGGCACGAGGCATGCGGGCCCTCGGTGTCACAGAAGACCGCCTTAGAGGCCAGCTGAAGCAGGTACATGGTCTGAGGGGCTGACTAGGGCAGGTTTGTACCTTCCCTTTCTGTAAGAAATAGCTTGCCTTCCATCAAGACCAGTACAGGCCATCTGTGGGAAACTTCAGAATGGAAAAGTCACTGAAGACTCACTGGAGCCTTTTCTCAAACTGGGTGGGCCAGAGGAGGTGACAGTATGACCTCTCTGGAGATGCTTGGGGTGTTAGGACTTTTTCTGAAACTCCTGATCCTGTCACTTATTCCCATGCACCCATGTTCTAACCTTCTGAGTATTGCTTTGATTTTTCTCATCTGACTTTGGTTGATTTCAAGACTTTGATCACATTGTCTTCTTGACTATCTGTAGTCAGATGAGCGTAGGTTACATCCTTGGAAATATGTGGGGCATTATTTCCTTTTGACTACGTGTCTTAATTGAGGCCAGGGAAGGTTTGGGTGGCTCGTCAGGCTGATCTCCAGAGCCACCCATCCTCTTGGCTGCCTTTGTCCTTGGTACCCTCTGAGAAGGTGCCTGGTACATAGGAGCCTCCGCCGGCTGGGGTTCGCACATCCGCTGTCTCCCTCAGCAGTTCGGGAGCCCTCGAGTAGAAACCAAACACCGGGTCTGTAAAGCGCTGGTGCGTCCGATTAAGCAGGCTGTATGTTGGCCAGTGATGTGCACAGCTGTTCACCTCTTACACCGCAGAACTGAAGAGGGCAGGGAGCGAACCTGATCTTCCTCCCACCGGTGGTTCTTTCCTTGGCAACCATTGGCCTGAATAGTTTCCTGTGTGCCCTCTTGAATATAGACAAAGATATACTCACTTCCCCTCTGTGTTATGCAGTACAGATTTACTCCATAGTAGTACCCCGGTGGCGCCTAGTCCACCCTGTGTCTGCTCAGGTGCACTGACCGTCTTGGGTACCCTTCCCATCTTTGCAAGCACGCGGACCCAGACGTCTGCACAGACCTCTGCCCAGACCCTTGACACTGCCCACATTGGAGGTCTTAGGTTAAGTGTTCACGCATCTTTCTCTGTTTCATCCCTGCTTACTGTTTTTTACCTGTTCATAGGGTTTTTTGCTCATTTGCCCTGTTTTCAGTTTGTGTCTAAACATTGTTATAGTTTTCTTTGAAGATTGTCTTCAAAGCAGCCTGACACAGTACCTGGCCTACAGTTGGCCTGCAAATGCTTGCATGTGGAAGGACCTCAGTAATATCACCTCTATCATTCCCTGGCCTCAAGTTTACCTGGGCCGTCTTAAGTAGGAAGCTGACTCACTGTTCTTAAGGCCCCAGTAGAACTTCAGGGCAGTAATGGTTCCCTGGGCATCTCTAGTGTTTAGTTTACTGAGGTGGTCATCTAATCATAAAATCACAAACAAACTAGAAAACTAGAAATACCACTTTCTTTGGAGAGTTCATTCTAGTGATGTAATGAATCATCTGCTCAGTTCCTGCTTCGATGCTGGCCTCCAATCCCTTCTACTTCCCCTGCCAACCCGAAACTGGAGAACGTTCAGACTAAGAGCCCTGGGCCACCTTGTAGGAGACTCAAGCTCCCAGGGTTGGGGTGGGATGGGAGCTGCATGCTGGTGATTCTGGGGCCTTGGGTTCCAACAGTGGCTGGACCTGCACCTGCATCATGAGATCCCCACGTCGCTGCTTATACTGTCCCGGGCCATGTACCTTCCAGACACCCTCTCGCCTGCCGACCAGCTCAAATCCACCTTGCAGACTCTTCCAGAGATCGTGGTATGTGTCCTTGGAGAGCCCCTTCACTTTGTATGTGGCCTTTCTCTTCTGGGTGAGAGGAGGGGCATAGGAACACTTTCCTTCTCAGCTGTGGGGAGTTCCCCAAGAGCCCTCAGATCTGCCTACATCCCTTGCTTGTCTCTACCCAACTCACTCATCTGTCCCCCCACCCGGTTCCTCATGTGTCCATCTTCACCTGTCTGTTCTTCCCTTACCTGCCTCCCACTCCTGCCCCATACTCCCCTCTCCTGCCCCATAATGCTCCCCTTCTCCTGTCCTCCATCTCCCCTCTTACTCGTCCATCCCCCTACATTCACCTCTGCTTACAGATCAGTCACTGGGAGCACACCTTGGATCTGAAACACACATAAGATTTTTGCCAGTAGTGGGCCAGCCAGTAGTGTGGTTAAGGCAGCTGGACCCCACATGGCTAAGTCAGTGGTTCAGGTCCTGGACCCAGTGGCTTGAAAAACACTGAGCACATGTTGGTGCATGCCCAAAAATCCTGAGAAGAGAATGGAAGAGAAGGGATTACAGTGTGACCATCCCCCTGGGAGGGGTGATTTCTTACTTTTTTCCCCCCCTCTCTCTGGCAAGTGCATGTGTCTTGCAGAAAAATTAAAAAAAAATTTTTTTCCCCAAAGCATCCGTGTCTATGGGTTCTCTAAACATCAAGGAATCATTTGATACTTCTAGAAGTATCAAAGACTCCCCGGTACCTTTCAGCATTTGCCATCAGCTTGAGGAGGGCAGCATCACCTTCATGTGAAATCCAGGTGGTGACAATGCTCAGAGATAGGAGGCAGGAGTCGGGGTCAGGGACAGCATGGGCCTCTGGGCTCACTCATAGGTATGCCCTCCTCTCTAAAGGCCAAGGAAGCCCAGGTGAAAGTGGCTGAGGTAGAGGGTGAGCAGGTGGACAACAAGGCAAAGCTGGAGGCCACGCTGCAGGAGGAGGCGGCCATCCAGCAGGAACACCGCGAGAAGGAGCTGCAGAAGCTATCAGAGGCAGCGGTAAGCAGCCAGTGTGGCCTGACCCTGCTTCCTGGGACCTCAGGCTGTCCTGGTCTGGCTTCCCTAGAAATACCCATCCTCGTTTATTTTCTTTTGGAGGGGTCAGGGTGACTCAGTGGAGGCAGGAGTGCCTGACATGGGGGCTGTAACTAAGGTGGGAGTTGTAATTCAGAGGTGGGGGGGCTCCCCAAGGGAAACTTGCAGTGATGCCTTTGGGAGACTTGGCCTGGCTATCTCTCCTTGGTCCAAGCACCACTCAGTGCTCAGAGGTCGGCTAGCAGCTCCCTTGGTGGAGGTTTTCCCTGGAGACTTTACCTGAAGGGGCACTGGTGGCGGAGCCTCAGGCACCCCTGGAGCACAAGCCCTGGGATCCTCCTGGGTCATTTCCTCGCCCATGCCCACTCATGGACTCAGCAAGTGGCAGGGCAGATGGATGAAGCTGTGAGGAATGACCAGAGATAAGATGAGATGCTCCAACTGGCTCTTAGAGAGGTCATTTCTGTGGCTGCTGTGTGAAGAGTCCCACAGGGAGAGCTTGTGGCAGGCAGACTGCTTGCTACTAGAAGACCCTTTGTGGATGTCCACTGACACCCAGCAGGCTTGGTCCCAACTATGGCCTCGCTGCTGAGTGTGGGGCCACTGGAGGCTGCTGGTGTGGCAGCATGATGCTGAGCCCGACGCGGCTTTGCATTTTAGAAGGACATCGAGATAGAAGGGGCAGAAGCTGCCCCTGGGAGGCCAGGGGCCGAGCCGCAAGCAGAAGCTGATGTGATCCTGCCCTCAGAGGCCCTGAAGGACACTGCCCCCGTGCTGGAGGGCTTGAAGGTAAGCAACATGCAGTCCAGGAGGGGGAAGGGACTGGGCTGGGGCTCCTGGAGACTTGGGGCCAAGAAGAGTGTGGTCCAGCTTGGGTGGCGGTGGACATCATAGCCCCCAGTGAGAGGAGGTGGGGGTGACGGGGTGAGAGTGAGGCCAAATGGAGCCCTGGGGCACTTGGTAAGTCTGGCCTAGGGCCAAGCTCACAACACCTGGCAGCGAGGCTGCCATGAACTTGACCTCCCACCTGCTTTGCTCTGTGCAGCAGGCGCTGAGCAGCTCGGGCAGCTTTCTAGGCTCCCTTCAGCCTGCTAAGGCAGTGGTCCCTCACGGTGTAGCTTCCTTGGAAGGGCCCCACCCTTGTGTGTCGCATTCTATGGTGACTTGGGCACCCCCATGCCAGCCGTGAGGTACATCAGATCCTGGACTTGCTGGTGTCTGGGTGGTCTCAGCACTCCGGTTTCAGGGCTTGGGCTGCTCGCTGCTCACATGATGCCTTCTGGAGCCCCCAGGTAGATCTTGTACAGGGGGTCATGTTTTAGGAGTGTGTGGAGTGGAGGAAGTATGTACTGGGTAGATAGAGATGGTTTGGCAGGTGGGTAGGGGAGAGAGACCTGGGAGAGCTCAACTTGGGGATTCTAAAGGAGGCAGGAGGAAGCTGGTGTCCAAAAAAGGATGAGACTGACTGGGCCTCCTGCATTCATGGTCAGAGGGGAGTACTGCCCAGTTGGTGGAGTTCTAGATGCAGGTGGAGGCAAGTGGGTGTGGTCAAGTGCTGCTGGGTGAGGCCTAAGCACTGCTGTAGAACGGATGGTGGCCTTGGCAAGAGCAGTGGCAGAGCAACAGAAGGAAACATCTGACCACAGGACCTTGGAAGGCTGGAGAAGCCAGCCATTCTAGGCCTATGAGACAGAGCAGCCCTGCTGTGCTTGCCAGGAGGGCCCTCAGGAAGAGGAAATAAAGCCCCTGAAACTGGCTTGTGGCCATTGGCGTTTTTGCCAGCAATGGGCTGAGAGCCCCTTGCATTGGGAAGGGTCGGGGAAGTAGGTGGGATGGGAGCTGATCAGAGCCTTTTGGGGACTCCTTTTGGAGGGTTATGTGATTTAGGATAAACCTAATAGGAAGTGGGATTTCAGGACCTGCTTTTCCTAGTGGAGGCCAAGACCTAAGGAAAGCAAATTTTCACTATGCTGATGACTCAAAGATCTATGGGGGGTGGCCTGGGAAATATTGAAGCGGACATGTGTTGTCATCAAGGCTGGAAGGAGTAGCAGTCTCAGGGAACCTGACTGAGCTGGGCTCAAAGGGTAACCCAGGGAAGGGGTGGGGGGCAGGCAGTCCAGCACCAGTTGGGGAACCATGCTGTCAGATGTCAGGGGCTGAGATACAGCCTTCATGTTTAAGGGGTGTAGGGCTGGAGCACTGACCAGCAGAGCAGTTCCAGTCTCTCTGGAACCACCTCTAGTGTGTTTCTAACTCAGCAGGTCAGCAAAAAGGAGGGACCTATCGGTAAATAAGGCAGGACATTTGGCTGATTTCATGGAAACAGATGAATCTCATTTCCAACAGATTAAAGACTTATATGTAAAATGAAATTTAGAACTCTTAGGAGAACCTATGAGGTAAGAGTTGCCAAGAATTTCTATAAGCACAGACTTTAAAGAGTTACAATGGAGTGAGAACTTGGGTTTGTTGAAAAGATACCAATAAGGAAGACTATGGGAACCAGCAGTTAGCATAATGGCTATGTCGCTGGACTCCCACGTAGTTGACTACGGTTCGTGTCCCGGACCCGGTAGCTTAAAACTCACGCCAGGCACGTGTGTGTGCGTGCCCAAGATCCCGAGAGGAGAATGGAGGAGAAGGGATTGCGGCGTGACCATTCCCCCTGGGGGGTGATTTCTCACTTTCTATCTTTAATGTCTCTGTCTGTCTGGCAAGCACACGTGCCCTATAGCGAAAATCTCTCCAAAAAAAAAAAAAGAATAGGGAAGAGTGAGCAGTTCCAGTCTCTCTGGAACCACCTCTAGTGTGTTTCTAACTCAGCAGGTCAGCAAAAAGGAGGGACCTATCGGTAAATAAGGCAGGACATTTGGCTGATTTCATGGAAACAGATGAATCTCATTTCCAACAGATTAAAGACTTATATGTAAAATGAAATTTAGAACTCTTAGGAGAACCTATGAGATAAGAGTTGCCAAGAATTTCTATAAGCACAGACTTTAAAGAGTTACAATGGAGTGAGAACTTGGGTTTGTTGAAAAGATACCAATAAGGAAGACTATGGGAACCAGCAGTTAGCATAATGGCTATGTCGCTGGACTCCCACGTAGTTGACTACGGTTCGTGTCCCGGACCCGGTAGCTTAAAACTCACGCCAGGCACGTGTGTGTGCGTGCCCAAGATCCCGAGAGGAGAATGGAGGAGAAGGGATTGCGGCGTGACCATTCCCCCTGGGGGGTGATTTCTCACTTTCTATCTTTAATGTCTCTGTCTGTCTGGCAAGCACACGTGCCCTATAGCGAAAATCTCTCCAAAAAAAAAAAAGAATAGGGAAGAGTAGCATCCTTATACCCTGGCCAGTGCAGACCTAGCGTTTTCCAGTGTTAATTGTCATTGCTCACGAGAGGTACGTGACCTGAATAGCTTTTACCCCCACCTCCACCCCTAGCAAGGACACTGACTTTGTCGCTTAAAGTCTTTCTACGAAGAAATCCCAGTTCAAATGATTTCTCGGTTGTAGTCACTGGAGAATCCAGACAACTTCAGTGCTACATGGAATCTTGGCAAAGACACGAAGAGAAGGGAATATTCCTCAAGTCATTCTGTGAGGCGAGCATTACCTGAGACCCAAACCAGAGAGATGTAAGACAATCACAGGCCCAGCCACAGCGGGGCCCAGCCCGCTGCTGCTCATCAGGTTCAGGCCCAGGTTTCATTCCTGTCTCAGGCCAAAAGCTGGGCACAGTGCTGTACACCTGCAGTCCCAGCTGCTTGGGAGACTGAGGCAGAAGGATCACAGCCCAGTGGCTTCAGCGTCACAGAGTATTGTTATGCTGTACTATGGCTGGCCAAAAGCAACTGTTCTATGAAAAGGATCCTGTCCATGTGAGATGTGTCCAGGGAATACAGATTAAACTTTTTAAAAATTTTGAGAGTCAATGTAATTACTATATTAAAGACTAAAGGAGAAAAGCCCTGTGACCATCCCAATAGCTGCAGAACTCAGCATCCTCTCCTGATAGACCATATTCAGCACACAAGTAGAAGAGAACTTTCTCCGTCTAATGAAAAGAATCTACAGAATCACCTCCAGCCAGCATGATTCTTCACAGAGGGACATTGACAAGGTGCCCTGTCTCACCACTCAGGTCCACATTGCATTAGAGGGTCTAGCCAAGGCTGTTAGGTCAGGAAAACTCAAATTACACCAGAAAGGAAGCAGTAAAGCTACCTTTATTCATAAGTGTGTGATCATGTAAAACTCTATTGTTTCTCTATACTGATGAACAGTCAAAAATGGAAAATTGAAAAAGAATGTCATTTATAAATAGCATTTCCCCAAAATGAGTTGCTTAGGGATAAGGTTTAAAACGATATGCAAGAACTATACATCGAATACTGTAAAATGTCATTGAGGTAAATTAAAGAACTAAAGCCGGGAGATTTACTGTACTTGTTGATGAGAAGACTCAGCGTCACTCAGAAGTTAAGTCTCTTCTGATCTATAGCTTCTCCAGGACCATCAAGATCCAAACAGGTTTTTTTTGTTGAAATTGACGAGCTTATTCTAAAATTTATATGGAAATTCAAGGAACCTAGATTAGTCAAGACCATCCTTACCAATAACAAAAGTTAGAGTATTTATTGATCTCAAGACTTAACAAAGCTGCAGTAATTGAGGTGGTGTGATATTGGCATAAAGATAGATAAGCAAATCAGCCAAGTGGAAAAGAAGGTCCATAAATACACCCATATGTAGACAGTGTCGATTTGTTTTCCACAAAGGTGCCAAGAAAGTTTAACAAAGAAAGGATCGTCTTTGCAACACACGGTAATTGTTGGAACAATTGATTAGCCATACGCAAAGGCATGAGCCTTGATGTGAACTCTCAGGGGACTAAAACAGTGAGCCTTTCCAGCCTACAGAATTTGTGGGATGTGCAGAAAAAGGATTCTCATCCACTGCTTGGGAAGCCACTCTGGAAACTACTTGACAGTGTCCTGAAAAGTCACACTCTTGCTTACCCTGTGACCAGGCGTTTCAGTTCTACGCAGATAGAGATTAAAAGGAGTATACAGCCACGTGGGTGCATCTAAAAGAGAGAGGGTGAGAGAAGGCAGACAAAAGAGTATATGCTGGATGTTCTCTTTATATAAACTGCTTTCCAGAAAAGCATACCAGTCCACAGTGGGGAGAGCAGATAGACCAGTGGCTGCTGGCTAAGAGTGAAGTCTCACGAGAGCCCAGGGAAGCATCGTGGGTGACTATGTGTTTGCTCTCTTGGCTCTGCTGAGGTTCCAGTGTACAAGGGCACTGGACTATGAGTACAGATAGTAATTTTGTCCCTGGACTTGAACTCTGGCAATCTATTGTTACCAGAGAGCGTCCATTTCAGTTGAGATTCTCTTAAGCGTGTGCCTAAATATCAATAATATGAACAGAAAAGTTGTAAACACTTAGGGGATAGAAGCCTCTTACTTCCTTTCACTTAGGTTTTGTTTGTTATCTTGGTTGTTTTCTTCCAGGAAGAGGAAATAACTAAGGAGGAAATTGACATCCTCAGTGACGCCTGCTCTAAGTTAAAGGAACAGAAGCAGTCCCTCACCAAGGAGAAGGAGGAGCTCGAGCTGCTGAAGGAGGACGTCCAAGACTATAGTGAGGTGGGCGAGGGCTGCGGGAGGGAAGTCCACCAGCTCGGGTACCCTTCTGTCCACAGCACATGCCTCCCTCAGGAGGCAGGCTCCTCTCTCAGCTGCTCAGTGGGACATACAGTCTCAGGGCCTAGCAACCTGAGTGGGTGGATTTGCTCCTGAAACTTAGACTGCAAAAAGATAGAAGAAATAGCCTTATTGCTACCAAAAGTATTTAATTGATACTTCCAGCAAATATTTGATAAGCTGGCCAAAGAGTATTTGAAGAGAAAAGCAAATTAGAAATAAATTCTATTCTTTTCTATTTTTTGGAGAGGTTTTTGCTATAGGGTGCGTATGCTGGCCAGAAAGGCAGAGACAGAGAGACAAAAAGAGAGAAATCACCCCCTGGGGGGGGGTGGCCACACCGCAATCCCTTCTCCTCCATTCTCCTCTGGGGATCTTGGGCATGCACGCACACGCGCTTGGCATAAGTTTAAGCCACCACCGCGGTCGACTACATGGGAGTCCAGCGTCATAGCCATTACACCAACTGCTGGTTCCAGAAATAAATTTTATATCTATCACATTTCCATAGCCATTCTGGCTGGGCCACTTTCCTCCTAGAGTGTAACCATGTGCCCTTGCAGATGACATACAGATACCTTTTAGTTTCTAAATATCTGAAGGTATCATGTGAATAGTTTGACCACTTAATAAATGCAATCTTTTTTCTTTTTCTTTTTCTTTTTTTTTTTTTAAGGGGTGCATATGCTTGCAAGAGAGAGACAGTGAAAGGGAAAGTGAGAAATCACCCTCCACAGGGATGGCCACACCACTATCCCTTCTCTTCTACTCTTTTCCTGGGATTTTGGGCATGTGCATATACATGGCCATGTGGGAGTCCAGCATGGACTCAGCACCCTAACCACTACAGCACCTACTGGCTCCTAAAATCTTATTTTCATTCATGATTCCCCAAAAGATACTTTCTATTCTTACGTGATACTTTTTTTTAAACTTGATTTATTTTTTAATTTTTATTTATTTTATTTTGACCAGAGAGGAACAGAGTGAGAGAAAGAGAGCGAGAGAGATGGAATGTGAGAAAGCAAACTGCCAGGTCCAGAACTTGAACCACAGTCAGCCATGTGGAAGTCCAGTGCCCTTAACCACCACACCACCTGCTGGTCCCTCTTTTTTTTTAATTGGCAGACAGCACATGCACTTGCAAGAGAAAGATGGAGAAGGAGAGAGCAACCCCTAATGGGGTGTGGTCACCCTGCAGTCCTGCAGTCCTTTCTCCATCCTGTTGGGACCTTGGAAATGCATACACACATGCCCAGTGCATGCCCCACAGGGGCTGAGACATGGACCACAGTCTGCCATGTGGGATCCAGCTCCCTTTACCACTAGGCCATTGGGGCCAAACCTGTTTTATTTTTATTGCCAGGGTCACATGCAATGTGGGGGGGGGAGAGAGAAAATATAGCCAATGGAGTCTGGTCTAGTCAGGATCCTGGGCATATGCATGCCTGCAGGTCTGGGACTCAAACCATGGTCAGCCATATGGGAGTCTAGTGCTTTAACCACAATGCTACCTGCTAGGCCCTCTCTTCCTTTTTAAACTAACTTATAAATATTACTTCCTAATTTAATTTGAAAAGGCTGTGTTTTCACAGCTCTGTTAGGAAAGATTGTTTAGGATTCCTTCATTCTCTTATGTGTTTATTTAATAAATGTGAAAAACGTCAAGATAGAGAGTAGATTCCAGGCTGGCTCCATAGCAGAGTGGTGATGCTACTCCCTGGCAGCTTGGTTCAGCTCTCTGGCCCCGTCAGCCTGAAGCCTGCTGGGACATGCGTAGGTGTCCAGCATCTGAAGGACTGGAGGAAGGGGATCACAGCACGATCAGACCCCATAGAGGGTACTTACCTTTCTTTCTTCTCTGTCTTGCTCTCACTTAGCTCGTAGTCATTCTATCACAAATAAAGGTGGAGGGATAGCTTCCATTGCTTTTGCTATTAAAATGTTTGAGTTTATAAAAATAAGAACAAATAAAGTTTGCAACTTGGAATTAATGGGTTTAATTACTTTTCCAAGTAAAAATTAATTATAATATCCCCTCCTTTTTCTTTTCTTTGTATGTGCGTGTGTGTAATTTTGCTGTAGGGTATGTGCTCTCATATGAATGGGGGGAGAGCAAGAAAACACCCCCACACAAATGGGGGGAGATGGCCACACCATAATCCTTCTCCATTATCGTCTCAGGATTTTGGACACACACACACATGCTCGGTGTGTTTTTCAAGCAGCTGGGTCCACGACTCAGCTGCGCAGTTGGTCAAGTGGGATCCAGCTGCCTTGCCCACCACTCCACCATTGGCCTACCTTTTTAAATTTTGTTATTTTTATTGCCAAAGGGCACATGTGCTCATGAGAGAGGGAGAGGGAGAAAACCCTCCGCAGTGGACAGTGGGCATGCTGCAGTCCCTTCTCTTCCAGCTCTACACTGTGTCAGGATTTTGAGCATGTACACATGCACTGTTGTGTTTTTCAAGCTGCTAGGACCAGGACTCTGATAGCAGTGAGCCACGTGAGATCTGGCTTCCTTAACCACCAGGCTATAGGGCTGCTCCCTGCTATACACACCTTTTAAAGACAAGATTTTCACAATTAAAAATAATTTTATTAGGACTTACAAGAGATCAAGAAGGAACTTTCAAAAACTGGTGAAGAAAAATTTGTGGAGGAATCTAAGGCCAGCAAGAGACTGACGAAGAGAGTGCAGCAGATGATTGGACAGATCGACGGCCTGATCTCACAGCTGGAGACAGGCCAGAAGGCTGGCACGCTGAGCTCTGCCGAGGGCTCACCTGTGGGGTGAGTGGGGTGCTGAGAACCCGCAGGCTCCTGAGGACCCTCCAGTCAAGGAGGTGGCTGGATGCTTTGTTGGGATCTGGGCTAGGGCCTTTCTGACTCCAGAGGGTGTGTCTCATCCTCTGTGCCTACCGCCTCTCTGCCTCTGCCTATCTCCCCTTCTCGATGCTTGTATGTGGCAAGCTCTGAAGTTGGCCCTGCCCTGCCCTGCCTCTTCCCCTTTTCCTTCAAATTGTCGGGCTCTCTTTTCCTCCTTCCTGACTCCTTCATCCCCAGTTAGTGATAACATCCACACAGTGCAGGGTGGTCTGCCTTCTCTGCACTGGTGGTTCCCAGATTCCTGCAGTGGCCAGCAGGGGGCTGTTACCTTATGATGAAGCAGCCACCACCCAGTAGCAACTGCTGACACCTCGGCTCCTGTGGGCTGCTGCTGTGTCCCTGATTGCCAGAAATCCAGGCATGTGTAGGTAGCCGACAGCACCTCATCTCCTGTTCCGAGGTCTGAGTTCACCCAAGGCGAAGGCAGTGTTCCTCTTAAATTCCCCTTGCCTGCACAGGGCACCTCCACCCTCAATCAGAAGGCAGCACAGCCACCAAGACCACAATGATAGTGTTTCCAAGTGGCCCCATAGTGAGCACAGGCCTGAGGACCACTGCCAGTCACCAATGGCAATGACACCTATAGAGAAGGTTCCCCGAGGGATGGATGTGCACAGAAGAGACCCTAGACCCATTGTTTTTTGTGTTTGTGTCTGAGTTGGCTATAGGTCCCAAATGAAAGGGTAGGCGGGCACTTTGCAGCAAGTGTGGATCCTGTTGTGGGGGCTCAGAGTGGAAGGGCTTCGGTTCACATGGTTACAGCCAGGTCAGGGAGATTGGGTTAAAAGTGTGGTGGTGAGGCCCTGTGTGGCAGGATGCTTGGCCGTGGCCACATGCAGGCTGTATCCCCAGGGAGAACGTCATCAGTGTCACAGAGCTCATCAGCGCCATGAAGCAAATCAAGCACATTCCAGAAAACAAGCTAATCAGCTTGGTCTCAGCACTGGATGAAAATAAGGATGGCAAGATCAACATTGATGACCTTGTCAAGGTGGGTCCTGGGAACGGAGGTGGGTGGTGGTCCGTGTCAGCCTGGTGCCCAAGGTGGCTGCACTATAGGAGCCCCAGTGCCCTTTTCCAGGGGGCTCAGGTCAGTAGCTGGAACTGCTCCTCTAAGGCTTGGCTGTCCTCTGAAATTACACTGGAAGTGAGAAATTGTCACGGTTGCCAGCTCGTAACATCATGAGACAACAGAACAGTCCCTGGTGCAGGCTCATTTTGGCTCCTGCCATGTCTCAGTGGAGTGCTTTTTTTTTCCCTTTAATTTGCCAGAGGGCATGTACACACACCAGAAGGAGAAAGCACCCCTCCATGGGAACTGGTCACACTGCAGTCCCTTCCTCCTCCATTTCTCATTATTTTTAGATTTCAGACATTGTGTGTACATATGTCCAGTGTGTTTTTCAAGCCACTGGGTCCAGGACTCAAAGTGCATGGTCATCCATGTGGGATCCACCTCCATGAACTTCCAGGCCACAGGCTGGCCCTAGAGCACTGTGCGCCTCCAGGGCCCTGTGCCCACCCATGTCTCAGCACCGAAGCTACACATTCTCAACAGTGCCCAAAATGTCTCTCTGGAGCAGGCCATCTGCTCCCTTCCCTTCCCCCTTCCCCCTTCCCTTCCCTTCCCTTCCCTTCCCTTCTTTCTTTTGAAGAGAGATTTATGTGATAGGGTGCATGTGCTCACCAGAGAGAAAATGACAGAAAGTGAGAAATCACCTCCCAGGGGGATGGCCATGCAGCAGTCACGTCTCCATTTTCCTCTTGGGATTTTGGGCACGCACAAGTTTTAAGCTATCTGGTCTGGGACTCAAAAGCACAGTCGACATGGGAGTCTAGGGATGTAACCATTATGCCATCTGGTCCCAGGCCACCTGCTTTCTGACCAGACATTTGACAGTCCTAGTACCGGCATGACTGTGGGCCTGGGAAGCCTACCGGCCATACTCAAGGCTAGAACACCCTTTGCCCCACCACAACAGCAAGCTTAGAGGCACAGAGGCCAGGGTAGGCCCAGGGGCCACACATACCAGCTGGGCGCTCCCCTTGGGGTCCTGAGAGGAGAAACTGCTTTCATGGCTCCCACTGTATCTGACAAATATGTGACTTTCTAGACAGTCACCAAAAGAACTGGCCAGTTTACTTTAGTTCAGTCTAAAAGCAAGGTGTTGCCAGATATGTATACTAAGCACTTCCCCCTCTTCCCTCCCTAAGTCTGGACAGCAAAGGGGACACAGGCCCTACACATCACCACTCTCTGCCCTGAAAAGTCATGGTCTAGGGAAGCCCCTGGCCTCTAGGGACGTGGCCAGCTGTGCTGATCTGAGCAGGGAGTTGGCCTCGCAGCCCTGTGCTGCACATGGGCACCTGCCGCAGCCCACTCCTTCCTGCAGTTGCAGGCTCCCTGAGAAGCTCACCTGGCATCCGCACTTCCTGTTCTGTGAGCCTCTCCCCGTTGGTCTTAGAGCCAGGCCTGGGACTTCAGATCTTGTTGGCTTCTCTGGGAACATAATACTCCTGAGGATCAGGGAGAGGACCCCGAGAGCCACTGGTGGGTATGCAGTGCTCAGTACCAGTGCCCTCCGAGCCTGGTGGCTGAGGAGATGGCTTGGTGAAGGGGCTGTGTTTCCCAGTGCCGGCCAAGGACAGCAGGAAGTGTAAGGGCCGGAGCCACCTGAGCTTCTCCCCTCCCTGTGTTTTAGGTGATCGAGCTGGTGGATAAGGAAGATGTTCACATCTCCACAAGCCAGGTGGCTGAGATCGTGGCCACTCTGGAGAAAGAGGAGAAGGTGGAGGAGAAGGAGAAGGCCAAGGGAAAGGCTGAGAAGGAGGCTGCAGAAGTGAAGAACTAGGGTTCTGTGGCTCTCAGGCCAGCAGTCCCCTGCGAGCCTCTGCCTCCAGCCTGCCACACCAGTGCCATGGAATGGCCGAAACGGTGATTGCTCTGAGAAGATTCTTAATGGCAGATCTAATATTTTGTCTGGACTAAATCAGAAACTTCATAATCAAGTAATTTTTATTTTCATCATTCCACAAAGATTTAATCAGTCTGGAACCCCTCTAGGGTAGTGTGGGTTCACACTGCGCGGTGACACTCAGTGGTCCAGCTGTGAGGCGGGGGTGCAGCCAGACACAGGTGCCCGGCTCCAGGGGTGCCTCCCTGCGCATTCCCTCTCCCTTTCCTCTGGCCAGCGCGGCTCTGTCCCCTCAGAGATCAGGCCTGCTGGATGCCCGACGCCTGCATGGAGCTGTGCAGATGTGCCTGCCCCTTGGCACCAGGATAGGAATAGACGAGCACAAACACAGCCTCCTCAGCGCTGAAGACGCTCCAGTCTGGACTTAGACGCCTCGTATCGGTGTAAATAGATCTGTTCCTATACATTTTCAAAGTCATGTCTGTGTAACCGTTGAGACAAAAGTGTCCATCATCTCTCAGTGGCCTCTGGGAAACGACATCTCTCCCTGACAGGAACGCCAATATCTCATGTGAATCTCCTATTATGTATTTATTGGAACTCTTCTTTGATTTACTTTTGATTCCCACCTAATTCTTTAACCAATTGACTAGAACAGAATTTTCACACAGGACAGTCTGCCTGCCTCGTGAGTAATAGCTAATGTAAACTGCCATGAGATAGTCATAGGTGATGTACACTCTCCTGCCGAAGCCCTGGGGGGAGCCTGCTGGAGCAGAGGGGCCCTGCACCCGCGGGCCCTCCCTGCCTTCCTAGCATAGCAAGGCTCCGGGTGGAGCATACTTGGGGCTGCACCTGTCCAGTAGATGGGGTGGGACCAGGCCCAGGCAGCACTTTATCTCTGTCCCTTAGCATGTGGCAGGCTGGGGTCCCTCAGCTCTTTTGAAAGAGTCTCGTAGTTGTGCTGCTGGTCTCCACAGAGTGAGGACGTGGACAAGTGGAGTGTGGCGACACCCGCTCACATGCTTAGGGCTTACCTGGAGCCCTCTGGGCCAAGCTGGGCATGGCATCCAGAGCTCATTACTGAGAGCAGCCAGCGGCTCTCAACACTGAGCAGCACAGATGGCATCCTGTGGCCTCACCTCTCAGCCGCGTCACACTCATCCTTTTACAGCTGGGTCGGTTACCCGCAAGAATGTTCCTTCAGGGACTCCAAACACAGGAATTTGGAAGACCTAGGAATAGAGCGCTCATTGTGGCCAGTCAGCCAGGAAGGGAAGCGGCGCTCAGAGGAACGGGACCTTCTCACTTACTTTTTGAAACTTTTTCTTGCTTGGCCCTTAAAGAAACTTGACAAAACAGGATTAAGATGACATATATATTCTCAAATGTGTATCTTTGTAAAAAAAAAAGGGGGGGGGTTCTAAAAGTTTTTTATTTTACTTATTTGAGAAAGAAGTACGTTTTGGGTGCTTAATTAATATTTATGAATTCCCCCACCCTCACATTAGTAGCCTGGTTTTCGGTTGTCAGCGTTACTAAGTTGAGAACAAGCTCTGTGGTTGCCAAGTGGATCTCCGTAGATGATGGATGTCTTCCCTATGAGCAGCACTTTGGCCCAGTCAGCTAAACCCTGGCTCTCACCCTCGTCCTCCTGCTTTTGCTGGACAGTGGACATCCCACCATTGGCTACTGCTGGAGAACATTCGGCTGCCGTAGGCTGGGGCCCCCAGGGCGGGCCCCCTGCCC
>NW_006159856.1:951297-963422 GCF_000334495.1 Tupaia belangeri chinensis | reverse complement strand
CCCCCCATGGCCTACTGCGGGAGAACATGCGGCTGCCGTAGGCTGGTCCCCACAGGCTGCTCTGCTGCCCTCTCCCTTCGGGAAGCTGGCTGGCTCCTCTGAAGGCTGGTGGGGCATGGCAGCCCACATGGGGGGAGTGCTAGTGGGAACTTGTTTGGGGTTTAGTAACGTTTGCCCTGGTCTAGCACAGGCTTTCTCCCTCTGATCATTTTGTGTTTGCTTCTTCTGCACTGAATGTTATTTATCGCTGCTGAAACTAGAGTCCAGGTATAGTATGAGAAATAGTGGATCCAGAAATAGACGTTGTGTGATCAGGTTTTCAGAAGGGCAGCTGCATTTCAACTGTCCATGTTACCACTGCCCCGGGCCTGAGTTCTTGGCGTCCGTGGGCACCTGTTGAAAATGGAATTGGAACTCCCAACCTGGGAATTCAAGATTTCCTCTTTCACGCCACCTAAACCCCCACTTACATAGGAATTCAGGAAACTGGCACATGGCTTCCAGAGTAGTTGTGGAATCATCACAATCTAGACTTTGTGAGAATGAAAGGCATCATGTAATTTCTGACAACCCCCTGGCAGTGTTCTCGTGGTTCCAGGCGGGCGGGGTGGCACCGTCTCACCACGTGCTGGAGAAGCGAGTGCTCTCTTTTCACTCCCTTCAGGTCCTTCAGTGTCTAGTGGCAGCTCCACTGGAGAGCCCTTCTCAGACTGTGTGAAACATTTTGTAGAAATAGTGTTATTAAAACATCAAGTTCACGTTCCTGTAACAGCTCGTTTTTCCCCTAATTTGCTATAGGGCACATGTGCTCACCAGAGAGAGGGAGATGGGGAGGGGGTGAGAAGGCACCTCCCCGCAAGGGGGATAACGATGCCACAATCCATCCTCCTCTTGGGATTGTGGGCACACAAACACCCAGCATGTCTATCAAGCCACGAGTCTGGGTCTCAAACTGCCTGGCCATCCATGTGGGATCTAGACACCTTAACTACCACACCACCGGCTGGCTCCCAGCAGTTCAAAGGTTATTTCTTGGAGCCATTTGACACATGAAGAGTCATAATAGAAGCCATCAGAGCTGGCTGTTTGCTTCCATGACAGTGGTGTGGGCAGCAGTAACCTCCCCTAGTTGGGGCACCATGCTGTGAGGCCAGTTTCAGAGGATCCAGGATCGTCCCCTTCCTTGGATTCCAGGCCCCCTGCCTTGAAGGGTGTGTCTGCAGGGTTGTGAGACGGTATTCCCTCGAGACCACCTGTGCTTGGTGCGGCATAGGTCCCGTCCGTCATCGTTTTGTCTCTGTACCAGACTGGCACTGACAGGCCACATGGTAGTGTGTTTTCTAGATACAGATTTTGATATAAGATCTAATAAAGTACCATCCCAGTGATTCCTCTGCCACGTGGTGGCTTATTTGTACAGGTTGGTGGAGCTGCCACCTAAGAGGCTCTCGAGGCCCTCAGGACCCTCAGTGGACCCTTAGGGCCAGACACTTGGCACCCAGGTTGTCTGCATAGCTTTAGGCCTGTGGGAGGCAGGTGTTCTGGACTGTAACCAGTTTCCTGCTAGGTAGTGGCTGGGATCCTGGCTGTGGGGTCACTCAGAGGGCACTCTTCTGGAACATTCTTCAGGCCCTTGGAAAGACTCAACACTGTTTAAGAGGGTCCCAGCGGTGGCAAGAGTTCTCCCATCCCACATCACTTGCGCCTGTACTAGGAGGCTCCCAGCTGGGAGAATGGATGGATGATGCTAGTGGCGAGACAGGCGTGGCATCCTGTCTCCCTCCCCCTTCCCCACCCCGGGGCCCAGGACATCAGCCTGTGTCCGGCAGCATCACCCCCATGCAGCCAGGCTCCCGCTGCCTTTTCCTTTGTCAGGGCCAGGTCCATCTTCAGAGGCCTTCCTAGACCTCCAGGTCCCTGAGGTAGGCAGCCTAGAACACAGGCCCTGTGAGCCTGAGGGCAAGGGCCAGAGCTGAACCTCAGCTGGTGCCTCCGGAGAGCTGGCAGGGGTCGGTCTCTCTAAGTGATATTCATCTCTCCAAAAGTTCTCAAGGCCACATATGAGGGAACTTCTAAAAGTTCATGGGGAAAATGTAATTAAAGTTATGAGTTTGTTTTGGTACCCAAAATCTCCAATGAAATCGTTTTTTCATAAGCGTTTTCCACAAACTTTTTGAAGACCCTGTCTACAGGATCTTTATACCTGAGCTCAAGGAAATACTGATCCCAGGGCTATCACAGGGAGTGCTTCCTGGTGGGGACGTTACTCAGGGGTCAGCAAGCAGTTGAAGGGGCGCCCCCCAGCCAAAGCAAGGCCAAAGTGGCCATGAGAACACGACAGAACTGAACAATAGAAAGCCCATGCACCCGTGGTGGTTCCTGAGGAAAGATTGCCTTGTCTGTCTGTTGGTGCCGGTGACCAGTTTCTTGTGAAAACAGAAAATGCAAAGGGGAGGACTGATTCCCCAGCTTCTCCACAAATCGACAGTAATTCCGGCCAGTGGTTCCCGAATCACTGCAATCCACCCAGTACCGCTGGAAATGGGGACAGGGAGCTGGGGAGCCTTCCTGTCTCTGTGTTGACTAGAAGTAAGTTGGACAGCCCCATGGGAGCCACCAACTATGTCCATAGGAGTCACTGTCCCCTCAAAAAGTCATAAGCAGAGGGAGGGAAGAGCAGGGTCTATTCTAGAATAGAGGGGATAAGACATCTAACACCCAAAGGAGTTCCTGGTTTAAACAGCTACCAATGTCATGATGGGGATGACTTGGAAGGCACAGGATAACAGGAATCGCACCCGTGTCCATGGGTTCTTACTGGGCAGGGAAATACCCAGAAGCCCCAGCAGGGCAGCTCCAAGGTCAAGTTCTGGGTGCCCACCTGTCCTGGTGGCCATAGCTGGCTGCCTGGGAGCTTCGTCTCTCTCTAGGCCTCTGTCAGCCTAAGATCTCTCCTGGAGAGGAAGTAGGATGACCTGTCCATGACACTTCCTGTCCTCCAGTAGCTAGGTCTGAGGGTCCATCCAGCACCTACCCTAGATCCAACTGTGTGCACCTGGGGTCCACCTGGGCCCAGGCTTTGGGGTTGCACAGCCCAGCCAGCACCAGGGGGCGCCCTCAGCCCGTGCTCTGAGAGCCACACTCTGCCTGCCCAAGTGGGGCCAGGTACCTGCCGCTAGCTTCCCTCCCAGCCACGCTGACCCTCTGCCCAACCTGCACTTTGGCCCCAACTTCCTCTTGGCCTGGTGTCCCCTCACTGCCCTCTACACTCAGTCTGGCCTGTTCAGGTTCTCGCTGGTTTCCCTTGGTGACCTCTAGGTCCTCAGCATAGAGTTTATAGGCAGGCTGGAGAAGGGCTGAGGAACTTTGGGGCATGGGGTCCCTTGGAATCCTCCTTTCCTCATCAGGCCTATGGCTGCCCCCAAAGAAGTCCTTCCCTGAATGGGGTGAGGCACTAGGAGATACCAGTTATCTGGAACCAAAACCGTAGCAGCCTCCCTATCCAGAAACAAGAGGCTCCCCTCACCTGGAAGGTGAGTTTAAGAACAGCAAGTTTCCTGGAAGCCAGAGTAAAGGTTTCCATAGTCCTGCAGCTGGAACCCTCAACCCAGGCTCCCCTCCTGGCTGCCTCACAAGATCAGAGGATGAGACCCGAAGGGTAGTGGAGAGGAGGAAAGGCAGCACAGGGAAGGCACAGGCAGCTCTGTGCCACAGGCCAACTCCTCCTCCAGGAAGCCTTCCTTTTGTTCTGCTAGACCTGTGAACTTGGGAGGAGCTGGTGTCTGGCCCACCCTGGGTCCTCGATGCCCCAATCAGCCAAGGGTCAGCTAAGTCTTAGGAGCCACTGCCAGGGGCAGGGGTCACCATGTGGCCCCAAGAGGTTGCCAGGCAGTGGAAGAGGAGAGGAGGTGACCAGGAGCAGGAGTGTGGCCACTAGTCCTGAGGTCTGGTTTAAACAAGGGGCCCAGGTGAGAATTTTGCTTCTGTAGGGCCCTGGAAGGGGCACTTCCCATACCCCAGTCGACTGGACAGGCAGATGCCAGGGGATGGGAGAAGAGGGAGAGGCCTCAGAACCAACCACAAGTACCTAGACATGAGCCCCACAGGGGACCCTTCTATGAATATGGACTCAAGCCAGAGACCTGGGCTGGAAACCCCTGGAGAGCACGTGACGGGGCAGCCAGAGGGGACCAGCGCCTGTGTTTGGGGACCACACAGAGGCTGCTGCTGGCATGGCCTGCTAGCGGTCCCTCCCTCCCCTGGAGGGCACATATGACAGAACCTGTCTTTGACACGCAGTGAGAGCACGCAGCTGCCCCGAATCCCAGAGCAATAGAAGGCACGAAAGCGGGGAGCCAGAATCAGAACCAGTCGTCTCTCTTTTATTTTTTTAGAAAGTCTGCTGGGTTAACAAAATCACATCTGCCGGTTTGGGCCTACACCTTTGGCCACCAAGTGGCTGGGCCCTGAGAAGAGGCTGCCCTGAGCCACCACCGTGCTGGCTAGCCGGTTGGCGAGCAAGGGACAGCCACCCAACTCAGGGCCCATTAACAGTACAAAAAGTAACAAAGCTGACTTCACGGCCTTCTCTCCCAAGCTGTGAAAGGTAGCAGTCCAGGCTATAAAAGTCTAGAAGCATTGCGTAAGAAGTGTTAAGTCTACAGCAAATACATCTTGTAAAAACTCAATAAATTATATATATAGATATATATAAACTTGGAACATCTAATAACATCTGAACCTGCACGCAGGGCCAGCCCCTCCCTGGACACTGCCTCCCCGCCTGGAACTTGCAGCAATTAGAATTTGTATGAAAATACTAGCTTGCTTTGAAATTCAAAAAAATAAATCTCCTAAAGAAAAAAATCCTATAGAAATCTAATTCCCCTGCAAAAAGAAGGCCAAAGGAAATAAAATATCCTCACTGGAAACACCTCCAAATATTAATGACCTTTTAGACCTGAAGGGGGCCAGCTTCGGCCTTGGGATATAATCTGGACATACATTCCTGCAATCCGTCTAAATGTGACATCAACTTTCTCAGCTGTTAATAAGTTAAAACTTAAAACTCTGCCACGTGGCTGGCTAAATACTAAGTGCGGGGCGGGGGCCAGGACAAGGGTGATAAATAGCTTTACAAATATACAGGTCCAGGTACAATTTTTAAAACAAAACTGCAGTGACAGAAAAGCCCCTTGCTCCTCTGCCTTTTTTTGCATTTTGTCTCAACAGCAAGTCCCCCATGAGGACCTCCTCCCACCAGGGCAACCCCTTGCCTCCTGCACCCCCAGGATCCCATGCCTCCGTTGTACCAGCCTCTTCTTCCATATAGTTATTTATATATATGTATGTATGTATATCATATACACAGCATCTATTTATATAAATGTACACTCGTTTCTGGAATGAACCTTTTGGACAGAAGTTAAAGGCTCCCACCTTCAGGTACCCGTAATTTCAGCCTCTGAGGGGCAGGGTGGCTAGTGGGGAGGCCTGGAGGAGAGGAGCTGCCCACTCACCCCCAAGCACAAGATGCCACTCAGGCGGGAGGCTCGCCCCATGGGGGTTTCCCTGCAGGCTCAGCTTTGGGCACTGGGAGGGGCCAGGGCCCACCCGGACACCAGAGCCTGGCCCACTCTGTGATGCTCCCTGTGGAGTGGCAGTGAGGCCGACAGGCCCGAGCCAAGGCATTCTGGCCCAGCCCCCTGCCCCAAGGGGTCTCACGGGGTGAGTCCCCTTACATTCGACATTTGGTCTCCCCAGAAGAAAAGCCCTTCGGTGCTGCTGACCCTGGAGATTGTTGTACAGCAGTGCAGACACCCCGGGGTCCTCACCCTCGAGGGCCATAAGGCTCTCACGCACACGCACAGGCACACAGATATGAAGCTCCGTCCGTCGGTCTGTCCATCTGCAGCAGGTCTGGGGCCCAGGCTGACTGCATGCAACAGCAGCGGCAGCAGCAGAGTCGGCTGGGGTCTGCTCTCACATTAGGGGGGCTCGGCCTGCAGGACCAGTGACCCTTCATGTCCTTGGGCCCCCGCTGCTGGGTGGGGCCGGAGGCAGCAGGTCATGGGTAAACACGGAGTCATCCCCCGAGGAGCTGGAGCTGGGGGTGTCCTGGCCTCCCGGGGAGTACTGCTCAAAGGGCACCGACAAGTCCAGGTATTCCTACGGCAGGCAAGTGGGCGATCAGTGCTGTGCCCTCCAAGTCCCGTCCCACCCCAAAGTGCTCCCAGGACTGCCTCGTGTCAAAAGGCAGAGCGACCGAGTAGGGGCCCACACTCACATCTGTGGACGTCACGGTGAGGATGCGATCCAGATCCTCCACCAGCTGCTTGAAGGTGGGCCGCTGCGACGGTACGGCGTGCCAGCATTCCCGCATGATCATGTACCTGGTGGGGAGGGGGCTCAGGGCAGGCTCTAGGCCCATGCCCACCATGCCAGCCCGAGCCTGCTTCCTCTCAGCTGCCCACCCCTTGCCCAGCCAGAGCTGAGGCGACAATGGGAACCATACCCCGTTGGGCCTGGTAGAGGGGGTCCAGGAACGCCACACTCACAGGTCGTGTGTGCAGTTGGCCGGCTTATCCATGCGGTGGCCCTCCTTCAGCAGCTTAAAGAGCTCCTCCACTGGGATGCCAGGATATGGTGAACCCCCCAGCGTGAAGATCTCCCACAGCAGGACCCCGAAGGACCAACTGTGGGGGTAGGCAAGGACAGGCCATCCTGTGATCCCAGGCCCATTCCCTCAGCAGTCACCACCCCAGAACAAATGCCACCTATGGGCTAGGTGAGGGCACCAGGAGGAGCAGGGCCAGGGGACTGTGAGGACCACACGCACAGGGACACATACACGTCACTCTGGTGGGTATAGACTCGGTCGAACAAGGCCTCGGGTGCCATCCATTTCACAGGCAGCCGGCCCTAGGGCACAGGAGGGAGGTATTGGCTGCCGCCCGGCCTCGGGCTCAGCCCACCTCATCCTCCCCACCCACCCCCAGGGCCAAGCTCACATTGGTGGTCTTCTTATAGTAGTCAAGGTTGTGCACGTCGCGGGCAAGGCCGAAATCTGCGATCTTCATCACGTTGTCCTCTGTCACCAGCACATTGCGGGCAGCCAGGTCCCTGTGGATGCACTGGGGGGCACGGGGATTACGGCTGAGACTGGCCAGCCCCATCACTGCTCTGTGGACTGCCCTGACCCCTACGGTTCCAGAAGGCTTGTCACCCACACGGGCCACCCACTGTGCCTTCACACCCAGCTCACCTTCTGGGAGGCTAGGTACTCCATGCCCCGGGCCACCTGGTAGGCACAGGACACCAGGTCCTTGAAGGTGAGCTGCTCCTCAGGCAGTTTGCAGGTGTCGAAGGAGTAGTCCATGCCCGGAGGCCGCCGTGCCCGCAGGTACTCCCTCAGATTGCCCTTGGCCGCATACTCCACCAGCACGTACAGGGGCCCTGCGGGCACGGGCGCCTCAGTGGGGACGCTGGGCCCTGCGGGGGCTGCCCCCACCCCGCCTGACGGAGATGCGCCTACCGCCCTGCGTGCAGGCCCCCAGCAGGTTGATGATGTTCTTGTGCTTGCCGATCATCTTCATCATCTCCATCTCGGACACCAGGTCTGACAGGTCCTTGTCGGTGGCATCGTCTGTGCAGGAAGAGGGGCTGTCAGATGGTGGTGACCCCAGTCCCACCAGGTGCCCCTTGCTCCCTCCCTCCTCACCTTTCAGCATCTTCACAGCCACAGTGACGGGCTTAGCAGCACGCTCCTTGTCGATGCCAATGGCCTCTGCCATGACCACCTGGCCAAAGCAGCCCTCCCCGAGAGGCTTGCCTAGGGTCAACCTGGTGGCAGGAGGGAAGGGGCCATGAGTGTGCTAGCCAGTCTGCTCAAGGGCCCACTTCCTCACTTCCGCCCAGCTGGGAGTCACTTTGCTGCCTCAGCCCCAGCCTAGCCCTGAAGGCCCAGCACCACCACCTCTGGGAAGCCTCCACACTTGCCCTGCGCCCCTGCTGGTGAGGACGAGAAGCGGCACTCTTGGCCTCTCGCCCTGTGCCATGCCCTTCAGAGACCTTAAGGGCATAGGTCCTCACCCTGTACCCCACCTCAGTAGCATTTCCATGGGGCCCCAGACCACCTCAAATATCTGCCGCATCTTTTATGGCTCTACACTCCCACCAGACTCTGAGCTGAAGCCACCCCTACCAAAACCCCTGCCAGGTCCCTGGCCTCCTCTGCACATGCCATCCCTCACCACCACTAACCGGGCCCGGGAGAGCTCCCACTTGGGATCAGCAGGCAGCTCAAGCTCAGAGACGTTGGCCAGCGTGGGGCCCTCTCCGGAGGACAGCCGGGCAATGCGGACCAGTGGCGTGTTGGAGTTCATCGACGAATTGGACTCCAAGGATACCTGCTTGGGTCAGCAGGGGCAGGTTGGTGCCTCACTACGAGGGATAAGGGGTGGAGTGGGGACTGGGTGGTAGGGGTGCAGGCCCCAGGGACAGCAAAGCCGAGGCTATGCAGGGCAGGACACTGAACCGAAAGGGGGTGTTCTGATCTCCACAGTGTTGACTGGTAACCTGGGCTCTGCATGGTGACAGCCCACCCAGTGACAGAGAAATCATCCCAGGCAGGCCCCAGGTGTCCCTGAGTTCGAGAGCCCGGGACGACGGCGGGCCCGTGGGGGTCCAAGGGGGTGGGCAGACAGGCAGCTCGGAACCTGGTATCTACTTTCTGTTACCTGTCGCTTGAGCGGGAAACGGGAGACCTTGTGCACGGTGGGTGAGCCCAGGCCCTTCTTGGGGGGGCTGCGCAGGCGGCAGAGCGTCACGGCTGCCACCACCAGGATGAAGAGGAAGAAGCCCACCCCATAGCTGAGGATGCCTGCGTACACACTGCCAGCCTCGTCAGCCTCCACCAGATCCTCCTCAACTGCAAAGACATGGGCATTGGGGCCTGGCCCAGCCTCTCGGCAGCCCCCAGGGCTGTCTGGGCAGAGCCGCAGGAACCACCAGGGGCAGGGATGGGGGCTCAGCCTCCCTGGGGAGGTCAGAGCTGGGTGGGTTTGAGGCCAGTTCCCCCACTCAGCTTGAGGGTCCTATGATGAGAAATGACTGTGCGTCAGCAGGGGCCAGACCCAGGAGAGAAGGAGCCCAGCGGAGCCAGCAGCACCCATACCGCCACCCAGGTGCCTAGGAGATGCCAAAGCCGCCCACAGGGCTGTGTGAGCCTGACTGGCCTCCCCAGGACCAAGACAGGGCCGGGCTGGCTGTGTTCCTGCGCCAAGCACAGGGCCGGGTGTGGGCTCCGTCCTTCGGCTTTGGCATGTCCAAGTCAGCACCCCTACAGGACAGGTGCAGAGCGAGCAGTAGCAGAACCAGTACCTGGCAGCACCACCAGCCACGCAGAGTGATGAGAAAACCCGATAGAATTGCCCGCCAGGCAGGTGTACTCCCCCGCGTCCTCAAAGGTGACATTGCGCAAGGACAGAACCTCTAGCTCCTTGTCAGTGGTGTTAGCGCCCGCCGTCTACAAAGAGAGAACAGAGAGCGATAGGCCAGCGCCAGCACCTCCCACGGGCACTGCAGCAGAGTCCACGCAGCGACGATCTGGCCAGGCTGCAAGGAAAACGCCGCCGCCGCCACCATCATCACCACCACCTCGGCCACCGCCTCGGCCGCCGCCTCAGCCGTGGGGCCCGGAGCCCTCCGCCTCCTGCGTCCGCACCGAGCCCGAAGCCAGTCCCTCCACCGGCGAGTCCTCTGTCCCAGGGGAGCGTCAGGCGGCGGACAGCATGGTACTGCACAGAGGCAGCATGCGAGGTTAGTGCAGAGGTGAGGGGTGCAGACAGGACAGAAAGACGGACAGGCTGACAGTGAGCAGGCAGTGGAGCCAGTCGTGGGAAAGGCAGAGGTGACCTCAGCAACACCACGGGACTCAGCCCTGGCAGGTACTGAGAACCTTCTAAAACTACACAGGGGGCGTGGGGAGGGCGGTCAGCACAGGCCACGGGGCTCGACAGGGGAGTCACAGCAGAAGCTTGAGCTGCCAGTATTGCCAAGGAGGCCGGGAATGGAGTGTGAGCATGGGGTGGGGATCGAGCAGGGTGGGGGCGTGCAGGCGGCGTGCTGGAGGGCGGGCGCATGGCCAGGGCGATGGAGCTGGAGCTCGGCGTGCCAGGCAGGCGTGGGACAGAGTTGTTACCTGCTTGGGGCCCATGAACACGCAGCCAAAAGGCCTTCTCAGCCACGCCTATGAAATTGGTGGCTCGACAGAGGTACTCGCCCCCATCCCGCTCCGACACATTGGCCAGGCGGAGGCGTGCGTCGGCCTCCACATTCTCACTGATCCAGGACTGCGGGGACAAGAGACCCGGCTCAGGCACACCCCCGAGGCAGCCTTGGCCAGGTACAAGCAGGATGAGGCAGGATGTGGGAGACCCACCCCCCTCCCAAGGAACGGATCGGGGCTGGGCTGCATCAACCAGGAAGGCTGCCTGGAAGAGGTGTAGAGGCACCTCATGGCGGTATTTCACAGGATGCCTTCTCCGTGTCCACCCCCAAGAACCCAGAGCCCAGACTCCTCCAAGAGCCCTTCCAGCCCCCACCTGCCCACTCTGGGGGTCCTGGCTGGGCTAACCACACATAAGCTCTCATAAGCAGCAAGAGGAAGGCAGCAGCCCAGGGGGCCTACAGCCTCCCCCAGCCGGGACTGGCCTCCTGCTCACGTCCCAGCGCCTGCTCCCCACCCCACCAGACCATCTTGTCTCTGAGCAGATGTTTTTCTTTGGACTTCAAGTGTCGCAACCATCCCGACCCAGTAGCCCCCACCCCTGTAGCTGTGGGAACAAAGCTAGGGCTGCGGGAGGCGGGCCGGGCATTCTGCACACAGATAATCAGGGCCAGCTCCAGAGCAGCTATTCTGTCCTCTGGGTTCAGAGGGGAGGGAGGGGACTCAGCTGCCATCCTCCTGCTCCAGGCCACCATTCTGTCACCTGAACACAAGCCTACCCCAGGGAGGCCTTCTGCAGGCCTAGCTCCAAGCTGTAGGGCTTTGATGGGGAGAAGCCAACCCTCAGAGCAGACAGGAAAACAGGTCCCACCTCGGGGCTGCTTGCTGCCTGCAGCCCGGAGCAGGGCCAGACTACCGAGACTCGGCCCCCTACTCTCTGGGCGCAGAACGCCACACTTCTTCCCCAGCCGAGGGAGACCCGGGGCCCAGGAAGCCCCAGCCTGTCCCAGGTCCAACCTGCGGCAGCACCCACCTTGAGCACGGTGACGTAGGGCGTGCCGTCGGGGCCCACCTTGCTGCCGTTCACCTCCACATGCTTGAGCCACTGGATGTGGGGCTGGGCGTCACTGTACACCTTGCAGTGGAACTCCACGTCGCTGCCCAGCACTGCCGTCTGGTTGGCCGGCAGCCCCGCCTGCAGGATGGGCCGGTGCGGAGAGCGCTCTGTAGGGCAAACGGGGGCTCAGGGACCGCTCTGGGGTGTGCCGCCACCCCACTACGCCCCCACCCGCAGCGCTGGCCCTCACCCAGCACGTCCAGCGTGTACGTCTGCTGAATGCTGCCGAACTTGTTCTCCACCACACAGGTGTAGTTGCCGCGGTCCGAGGGCACCACGCTCTCCATGACCAGGCTCCACTGCTGGTGCCGTAGCTGCAGGATGAGATGCACGCACTGCCGGACCCACCCTCACCCCACTTCTTCCAGGTCGAGGCCCTTCCCCCGCCCCCTGGCCTAGCCTCGCCCCCGACCCCAGGCCTACCTTGATGCCCCCTATGCGATGCTCCCCACGGAACTCTTTGCCATTCTTCAGCCAGGAGATGGAGGGAGTGGGGTTGCCAGCAGCCGGACAGCGGAAACGAACTGTGTTGGCGGCTGGGACTGGCACAGCCAGCAGCTTCTTGTCCATCCGCTCAGGCCGAGTCCAGTAAGGGGCCCCTGCCGGCCAGAGGTGCTCTTAAGGGCCATAACCGAGGTGGGAAGCAGAGGCCCACCTGACCTGACCCCTTCCCAAAACTGCTCCTGCCCACCCTGCAGCCTGTCCTCCTCCCATACAGTGTGTCAGCCTCTGCCGGACCCCTGCAGCCTGTCCTCCTCCCGTACAGTGTGTCCGCCTCTG
>NW_006159856.1:941965-943609 GCF_000334495.1 Tupaia belangeri chinensis | reverse complement strand
CCCTGGCCGTTGTGTTGGCCCCGGCCGGCCCCCCCCAGCCTGTCCTCCTCCCGTACAGTGTGTCAGCCTCTGCCGGACCCCTACAGCCTGTCCCCTGCAGCCTGTCCTCCTCCTGTACAGTGTGTCGGCCTCTGCCGGACCCCTACAGCCTGTCTCCTGCAGCCTGTCTCCCTCCCGTACAGTGTGTTGGTCTCTGCCGGACCCCTGCCTGGGCTGGATGAGGCCCCAGTAGCCTTGACGCCATGTCCCTCACCTTAGGCATTCTCAAAGTGGGGCCACGTGTCCCCTCCCTTCCCTGCCTGCCTCCACAAAGGTGCTCCTACTGAGAGCTCCGCGGTGCCATACGTGGCCCAGGACCCCAGAGGAGCCTTCACCTCCACCCAAGGAGGCACAGTGGGACCGGCCACTTTGAGGGAGGCCCAGGCTCCAGCGGGCAGTCCAGCTAGATGGACGAGCCAGGACAGGCCCAGGGAGCAGTTCACCAGAAGGTAGAACCCAGCCATCCACAGAGCTGGAAGCCCCAAGGGCAGCTGGGTCACACCAACCCACTGGAATCTGAGACCCTGAGCCACCTCTGCAGTGCTGCAGGGCCTGGTGGCACCAGTGACGATGACATCCTGGGAACTCCGCCTTGTCCCCCATCCTGGTTTCCAGGGCAGCCACCACCCCCACCCCTCACCTTCACAGCCCAACTGGTTTTTCTCCTTCCTCAGAGTTGGAGTAGGGGCTGCCTTCCTGCTCAGACTTGTGGGGAGGTTGGGCTAGCATCCCCCAGAGAGAGGCACCAGGAGCCCAGGACAGACGGGCAAGGCAGCCCCTCCCCACAATGACCTTGCTGCCACCCAGCGGCTGGGACACAGCCCTCTCTCAGAGGAGGAAGCTGAGCCACAAGGGTCCGGGGATGGGGACAGGGGCAGAAACGCCCA
The DNA here is from genome assembly GCF_000334495.1 of Tupaia belangeri chinensis. Lineage (NCBI taxonomy): Eukaryota > Metazoa > Chordata > Mammalia > Scandentia > Tupaiidae > Tupaia > Tupaia belangeri. The sequence goes on along the minus strand of NW_006159856.1, from coordinate 942,683 downwards.
GGGTGATGAAGAGAGCCCAGCAGGTTTGGGGTTGCTTCTAAAACTGGGAGACCACCATGAGTCAGCGCTGCCCACTGCCAGATGGTGCCTTCTAAACAGCAGTCCTCAAGTGACTCTCATAGCCTAGACACACGGGATAGAAGCGCCAGACACCTGTCTGGGATGGCCAGTTGGGCAGGGGCAAACAGGTACACAGGACACTGAAAGTGTGCAGTCACAGGCAGGGGCTGAGGGGGTAGCTAAGGTGGAAATTTGGCTCTGAATATCCTGGCGGCCAAAGGGAAAAGGGAAACAAGGAGAAACCCACAGCTCCAAAAGGCAGGGAGCCTCTCCTGACCTCAGCCCTGGAAGCCCCATTCCCATGGCAGTTCCCATCCCAGAAAACTCACACAAGCCCCTAGAGCCTGGCTCCTCTGGATCTGTTCCTCCCTGGGATCCTCCCACCCCTGCCCATCTGCTCCTTTTCTGGGATCAGTTCCCCTAGCTTTTCAACCAGTTCTGTCTCCCAGGCTGATTCCTCCTCACCTGCTTGGCTCCTTCCAAGGGCCCAAGGGCTCAGTCCACACACCACTGGCCTGTAAGTTGTGACTGTCCCCCCACGTCCATCCGCAAATGACCTTTGGCTCCACATGTACATTCTTCAGCACCTCAAACTCAGCTCCTCCAAAACCAGAAGCTCTGTCTTCCCTAACTGGCCCATTGTGGCGGGGGGAAGGTC
>NW_006159856.1:936269-941838 GCF_000334495.1 Tupaia belangeri chinensis | reverse complement strand
GCAAAGTCCCCCTGCCACTGTTCTAGACCAAACACCTAGGCATGGTCACCCTGGCTACTCTCTCACGCCTGTAGCCCATAGCCTATTTGCCAGGAAACACAGCAGGCACCTCCTACACACAGTCTCCTACTGCACCATGGCAGTCACCTCCTGATGGCTACAACACCTCATTCCATTTACCCATGGCAACCACCTGAGCCCCCTCCTACTGTATTCACATGTACAACAACCAACTTCCCCCAGAGCCAACACTGCCCCCCACAAGCCAGCCCTGGCCTCCTAGAACCCCCAGAGCCCTGCGCTTCTGTCTCCTTCCTCATCCGCAGTATGGGTGTCCCTCTCCCACCCCTAGCCTGCCACCCTGAGCCAGGGTCGGCATCCAGAACAATCTCAATGGCCCCACCCATCCTCCACCCTGAGGGGACCTTGACCCTGGGGAGGCTGCCCCCTAGACCTCAGCCTCTCACTTGCCTGAAGCAGGCAGGTCTTGCCTCCCACCCTGGCCAGCCCTAGTGCCCGACATTTGCTCTCACCTGTGTCTTCAGCTTCGTCCTCCCCATCTTCATCATCTCCTGAGGATGGAGCATCTGCATGCAGGAGAGGGTGTGAGTGGGTGGTGGCCCTGCAATGAGCCCACAGCCAGGCCCCTGATCTGCCGCGGAGGGACCTCTCATTCAGATAGCACCTCCTCTCTCCCAACCACCAGCAAGCCCCTCAGGGTGGGGGTGCTGCAGCCACGTGGCCAGACACTCAGCCTCTCCTGCCCCCGCTCAAGGGCCACACAGCTGCCCAGAGAACTCAGCGGTCCAGGCCCACCCACCCGGCCTGATAGGTGCTTACCCGTTACACGCACACTGAAGTGGCACAGCACACGCTGGGTGAGCTGCTGCCGGCAGCTGTAGGCCCCAGTGTCCTCGTGGGAGGCATTCAACACCTGAAGCCGCTGGGGCCCCACCAGTATGCGGTCCGAGGGCACTAGCCCTGCGCCATCCTTGACCCAGACGGTGGGCCCCATGGGACCACCTCCAGGCAGGTGGCAGCTCAGTTCCAGGGTGTCTCCACTACCGAAGACCAACTGCTCCTTCTGGCTGGGTTCAGGGCCCGGGACTTCTGCAGGTAAGATGGACGACTGTGGAGCAGGCACCCGAAACCAGGCACGCTGGGATTCAGCACCTTGGCACCCCACTTCACAAACACACCACACACCAGCAGCAGCCACAGTAGGCCCTGCACTGCAAACTGTTCCCATACAGGGCCGAGGGGTCAGTATCTCCAGCTTTGCCGACTGGTCTGTCCTGACTGGATTCTGCCATTGTAGTGTGGGACAGCCTTGCACGGACAATACGTGAAGGACTGGGCACGGCCACACCCCAGTAAACCCTCTGAACGCTAAACGTTCTCATTTCAAAGGGTCATGAAGTCATCTTCTTTTGACTTTTTCAAACATTTGGACACACAAAAATCTGTGGTGGCATAAAAGCAGGCAGGGACAAGCTGCTCTCTGCTGATCTCTGGCTAAAGTGGAGCTCAGGGGAGGGGAAGCTGGGTGGGGTGAACCCAGCTTCCTCTGGGTGGAGGTTTACGCCAGGGGGGGTACCTCTCAGTACCCCTTCCCAGCCTCTTGAGGGCAGCCCCGGTGGAGAGCAGGGAGGGAAGAGAACACGCTAGAAGGAAGGACTGCAGGGCCAGGCAACCGCGTGGCCAGACCGTCCTCAACTATGTACCTGGCAGAGGGTGTTTACATGGAGCTGAGCCCTGGGGGGATCTGTGGGGTGCGAATGTTCTTCACACTGTTGCTCACGGGGAAGTTCCATGTAACAGTCCATCAAAGAAACCTCACACTGAGAAAAGGACTGAAATACAGCGGGACACCAGGACTGACCGGCTGGGCCTCACAGGCCAAGGCCAGGGTGGCTGTGGTGGGCAATATGGAAGACCCGGTAGGGAGGAGGAAGGTAAGGGAGCCTGTCAGCTGGAGCAGCAGAGCAGGTGAAGAGCTTCGCTGCCTCACCCCAAGACCTGAGGGGGGGCTGAGAATCTGGGGAGCGCTTCAGCCCCTGCCCAGCCAGTGACTCTCCGGCTCCCAAAGGGCCACCAAGGCCCAAGACCCAGGGACACACCATCAGTAGGGCTGACCATCACCCCCGAGGCCTTCCTGCCAGGGACACACAATGCCCAGCACATGCAGGGGGTCTGGGCTTGGGGCCCGGGACAGGGGTGGGTGGTCCCGCTGGGCAGGCCTCCTTCCACAGACCCAGCTGGACCAGTTGCACCGTCACTTGTCATTCCGCCGACGCATGGCCTAGATTCTAGGACCCAGCTGCCCACTCTGGCCACACCAGTGCCTGGCTCGCTGGCCAGACCTAATTCTGTCTACTCCACCTATGCCGGCCCCACATGCCAGCCAGAAGGACCTGCACTCATCCCCTGAGCATCCATAGGAACCTGCATCCCCTAGGGACCCACAACAAGGCCAGCCGCCATGGGGGCCCTGTGGTCAGGGGGCTCCTGGCCTGATCTCCAGCCTTCCAGCCCTGGCTGCCTGTCCTGTGGGGACCACCCAGTGCTGGGAGCTGTCTGGGGCCCCCCAGAAGGCCAAGGACAGACTGGTTGAGGCAGCCTCAGCCCCAGGCCCTGGCCCAAGGGCAACAGGCAGTTGGTTCCGGACTGGTCTGGGCAACGACAACAGGTCAAGCCATCTCCACAAAATATTTGCTTCAACCTGGTCCAGCGAGGGAGGGAGTGAGGGTGGGGGGATACAGGGCAGCCCCCAAGGCCAGCCATGCCCAGCGGCTATCCACCAGGGTGAGGTGGGGAGGGAAGGGGCATGCACTGGGCCCAGGGCCAACCTCTGATCTGCACACCCAGTTCGAGCAGAGGCCAGGGATGCCCAACTCCAGGAAGTGATAGGCAGCAGTCTCCACTGGGGCAGATCTGACCCCAGGGCCCGAGGAAAGAGCGTGGGACTGGGCATGAGAAAGCACTAGGAGGGCAGGGTCTAGGACTTGGCGGTGGCAGGGTACAGGCAGCCAAGTCCTTACATGCCCTACTAGGCTGCCCATACCCCACAGTAGTCCCAGGAAAGGCTCTTTCTTGATCAGCGAAGGTGGCCCCCTAGTCTGAGGGTGGTGAAGCAGTAAGACAATACTCTGCAAGGCTGACCCACATGAGAAAGTTCTGGTTTCACAGCCCAAAATCTCCTTAAGCATGCTGGGCATGAGTATGCCCATGAGCCAAGGCTGGTGGAGGCTGGGGATGGATCTCAGCACCAAAATCCCACTGTGTGTGTGTGTGTGTGTGTGTGTGTGTGTGTTTTGCAATAAATTAATAAACTTACAAGGGACTAGCAGATGGTATAATGCTTACGTCACTGAACTCTCACGCAGTTGACTGCAGTTCAAGTCTTGGACCTGGCAGCTTAAAACTCACGCCAGGCACATGTGTGTGCATGACCAAAATCCCAAGAAGAGAATGGAGGAGAAAGGGCTGTGGCATTGCCATCCCCCTGGGGGGTAATTTCTCACTTTCTGGGTGTCCAGTGAGTGTATATACCCTACGGCAAAAATTCTTAAAAAAACGAACAAAAACTTACAAAAGAGAGGTAGGGCACACTAGCACCCACATGGCACTGGTGCTCACAGCACTCCTCCCAGGCCTGTGGTGGAGGGACAGGGAATGTCCCCTCTCCTGCCTTGTCTATGGATCCCACAGCAACTGCTCCCACCCACCCCACAGGGTGCTGAACTCTGGGATGCAGCATGTTGAGAACAGCCCCCTCGGACTGTGTCTTAGAGGGTCTATGCTGGGCTTGGGGGGTCCTGTTTCCCAGTCACAGAGTCCCCTGACTCTGCCACTTACTGGCCTTGTGCTTCATTTTCCTCTACTATGGCACAAGGTAAAAATTCCCCCCTGCAGCCTTGGGCCCAGAGAGGCCACCACACCCACACCCAGTTAAGTGGCTGGAACATGTGGATATAGGTTCACATGGAAAGACCTGCCTTGCCCTGGGTCTCTGGCCTCAGACTGATGTTGAGGCCACCCTTCTGGGGTTCCCTGCCTGGGGAATGTTGACCTCAGCTGCAGGTCACTACAGTCGAGGCTCCCCAATACACTGTGAAGATGCACGGATGGGAAGTAACTCCAAAGAACAAGCATCAGACTCATTTCTGAAGCTGGTGCCCAAGGGATTTGGGGTGAGAAGGGGGCCTGGGATCAGGGAACAAAGCGTTCTGATTTGGACACACAGGAAACCCTCCAGCTTGGTACATGTAACCAGGTACACGCTTTAGAATAGCCTAGAAGGAGGAGGTCCCAAGGGACCCAGAAGCCAAGGATGAGGGTCTGGCCTTCCAGCCTTCCCACCCAGAGACATTCTGCAAAGTTTCGTAACAAAGTCAGGAAGAAAAAAAGGGGATCTGGACGCCAGGCGGGCTAATGAGGGCTTACCGGGATTATCCGGCCTAATCCTCGAAACAACCCTGCCATTATCGGTCCTCTCCAACAGGTGAAGAAACTGAGGTTTGAGGACGGCACCCAGAACCAGGGCAGGTAGGTCTGGGCAGACTTCTCCCTCCACCCAGGTGGCTCCAGAACAGATCGTTCACTTGTAAATCACATAGGAAGGCTGGGCTGTCTGCTCCCCGAGCCCTGCCAGCTAGGGCAGACCCCAGGCTCACCTCCCCGGTAAGACTTCAAACCTTTCAGTTCCCTTCTGGATTCAATTGGGAAAAAAGGTGCTCGGGGATCCAGTTCTGGACCCAAACGAGACCTGAGGCCTTGGTGGTGGAGATGTATGTGACCAGGGGCTCCTAGGCTCAGTACAAAGGCTCGGAGGCCAGAGGCTCAGCCCAGGTTAATGAACCACCCAGAGGCCTTCAGGCTCAAAGTCCAGCCCTGAGGAGGACGGACAGGGTGGGGGAGGTAGTGCCAGTAGCTCTGCAGGGAAGGCCCTGCAGCCCCCAGGGACCTCTCCCAGCTCGGGCAGAATCAACCTTCTTGCACCTTGGGGTCACCCATCCCCCCCAGATGGCCACAGAGAACGTGGCCCCATGTGGAAATAGAGGCTGCCTAGGCCTTGATGGCCAGGGCAATCCAGCGGTCAAAACCTTCCCCATCGGCCTTGACCTCAGCCAGCTCTGGCTCCATAATTTATGTTCCTGGGGAAAGCGCCAGCCGGGACCTCTGTAAATTTCACGAGGTCTTTGTATTTTTACTGCCCAGCCCATCTCGTTAAGGAACCGGATTAAGTTTATGGACCTATCAACTCACTACCTGTTTCACCAGCTCTACTTCGGGGGCGGAGGGGGGGCGCAGACGCTGGGGCGCAGGGAGAAGGCCTGGCACCCCTGCCGCGCCCGGGCGGTCCTCTCCTAGCGCAGGCACTACAGGCTCCGCAGGCTCTGCGCCCAGGACAGGGCCTTGCTGGCACTTCCACTGCCCGAGCCGGGGGACGGAGAGGCCACTTCCCGTAGGGGGTCCAGGAGAAGATCTGGAGCCCCGCCCACCGCCCCTCCCCCGGGGCTAGTTGACATTCCCCGGCCGTAGGGAGTAATATCTTTATCTGAAAGCA
>NW_006159856.1:935095-935888 GCF_000334495.1 Tupaia belangeri chinensis | reverse complement strand
CCTGTGTACCGGAGTTGGCTGTCCCAAGGGCAGGCTCCCCGCGGCCGCCCCCCAGGCTTCCGTCTCTGCCCCAACACCCAGAGCCTGCCAGCGCGTGTGCAGGGCGGGTGGCATCCAGGACGCTCAACCGGGCTTGTGGGGGGCCCGCCTGTACCGCACCTCGGGGGCCTCCGGCTCAGGCTCGGCCCAAGGAGCCCTCCCCTTCCTTCACCTAAGGAGCCTCCTCGCAGACCCTGGACGTCCAGCCGGACCTTGACCGCCAGCCCAGGTCTCGCCCCACGACTCTCGGCTCCCTTACCTCCTGGCGCCCAGCGCGCACCCCGGGGACAGACCCCTTAGCCCACGGGCCACGAGAACAGGGTGGTGCGAGCATGGGCGCTGGAGGGTGTCACCTCCTTGCGCAGGCCACTGGGGTACAGGAGAGGGGCTTCAGATGACCACACTTACCACCCTCCAAAGTCCAGCCTCTGGCTTTGGCAGAAGCTGGCCATGAACTGGGGCCCGGAGAAAGGAGGGGACACCAACAATGGGAACTTTCCGTCCGCACAGAACCTGAGTAACAACAGTGGGAACCGTGGAAACGCAGCACCTCGGCTGGGAGCGGCAAGGCCCGTTCTAGATGCCAAGGTGGTGCCCTGCTCCCGCCACGCTTCCCACTTGAGGGCAGCCACGCGGCTCTGGGGGCAGCAGAACCCGGGCACTGGGCCGCGGTGCCACTCACACTCGGCTTTCCCCCTCCCCATCTAGGCGCCTGTTCCCAGTCCCCGACGCCTCCGCCTGCCAGCACCCGCCC
>NW_006159856.1:929328-934367 GCF_000334495.1 Tupaia belangeri chinensis | reverse complement strand
GCTCCGGCCCGGGCCCCGGTCCCGGCCCCTGCCCCGCCTCAGACCACGCCCACTACTCGCTCAGGGGCGGAACTCTCCCCCCCTAAGGGCGGTCTGTGGGCGGGGGGATTATTCGGGGCGTGGCCTAGCAGGGGCGCCCGGCGGTCTCCGAAGGCGTGGGAGCCTGGGCCGGTCGCTTGGGGCTCCCAAAGGAACCACCGGGCGCTAGCCTGGCGCACAGCGAGTCCGAGCGCAAGCTTCTACCTGCAAAACGCTCAACAGGGGTTCGCTGGGTCTATGCTCAGAAGCGCAGAGGGGTGGTCTTAGTGGGGAACAACGGGATGTCAAGGAGACTTCATCGAAAAGGAGCCACTAAGCTAAACCTTAGGGAATGAGTGGAGATTCCTCAGGAGGGGGAGAACCGGGCCGCATTCCAGGTGGAGATAACTGTGAACAAAGGCCTGGGGTGAAGGACCCGCTGGCCTGTTTACCTGACCTGTGAAAAGCAGGGGCTATACCCCAGAAGCCAATGCTACTGCTATTTATTGAACACGTGCCTGTGGCCCACGTATAGCTAAGCTGCCTGAGTTCTCTGCCAGGAGGTCACTACCCCACTCCCCCAACAGGAAGTAGGTTCAGAGTCCGGTTGCGTGCCACCTCAAACTGGAAAGCAGGGCTGGGAAACCCAGGTGGAGAGAGCCCACCCTAGGGCTCTGAGGAAGAGCCATGTGGGGAGCCACGTGAGCAGAGCATGATCTGGCCCAAGGCTCTCAGGCTCTCGGGCTCTCCAGGGTAGGGGACAGATTAGAGCTGTGGAAGGTCGGCTTGAAGAGCTCAGTTCCCGAGGGCCCAGCCTGGCCTCCCTGCCAACCAGTAAGTATTGGTTACTGCCCTGCAAGGACTCTGGGGGATCTAGGTCCCTTGCACTCCACATGACCAGCCCTTCTACCTGCACAGGGAGGGGGCCTTTTCTCACTTTCAGGTAAGCCCAGGGAGGTAACCTGTGGGAGCCAAAGAGGAAAGAATACGCCCCTCAGCCCAGGACTTCTGTCCCACCTGGATTGTGGCTTTAGGGAGTTTATCAAGACATGTGCAGTGAAAGTTTCTCAGTGACTGGTGCTCACTCCATACTTTCCAGTCCACTGCTCAGTGCCCACCCTGCAGCTCCAGGTGGAGACTGCTTCCAGAGGCTAGGGCATCTCTGGGCTGACCTCAGAGGTGTGGACGGACTCTACCCTCAGAAAATCCTCATGCCCACCCCTCTGCCTCAATCTGACAGCTGAGCATCTCTGCCCAATGCGCCTTTGTTGCTTGCTTTGGGCAAGCCCATGTCCACCCAGATTGACTGAGGGCCCAGGCCTACTGAATTCCTGGTGGGCTGTCCAACCCCACAGCAGCTCCTGCCACCCAGGTCTCCTCCCAAGACACTAGTTGAGGGGCCCATAGTAGCACATTCTATCCTAATCTAATTTACTTATTTGAAAAAATTTGTTAGCGGGCACACGCACTTGACAGAAAAAGAAAGGGAAACTGAGAATGTACACGCCGTGGGAGATGGCCACGCCGCAATCCCTTCTCCATTCTCCTTTAGATTTTAGCACGCATGCGTACTTGCTGGCATATTTTTCAAAGTGGGTCCTGACTTGAACTGCACAGTTGGCCATGTAGGATCACCCACCTTTTTTAAATTTATTTTTTTGGAGAGGTCTTTGCTATAGGGCACGTGCACTTGCCAGAAAGACAGAAAGAGACAGAGAGACAAAGAGCAAGAAATCATCCCCCGGGGGGATGGCCATGCAGCAATCCAGTTCAAGTGAAAGCTTGATCCAATCCTCCATTCTTCTCTCAGAATCTTGGCCACACACACCCACCCACACACACACACACACACGCCCAGTGTGAGTTTAAGTCACCAGATCTGGGACTCGAACCACGGTCAACTACATGGGAGTCCAGCAACATAGCCATTACTCCAACTGCTGGTCCCAGGGATCACCCACCTTAACCACCCAGTCACTAGTCAGTCCACTCCCCTAATCTGTTAACCAATATGATAGTTTGTTGTGGGTGTCAACTTGACTGGGATACTTAGAAATTTGGTAAGGCATTATTCTGAGTGTGTCTGTGGGGGTATTTCCAGAGGAGATTAACATGCGAGTGTGAATAGACTAGGTGGGAGAGATTTGCCCTCAATTTGGGCAGACACCATCCAACCAATCAGGGGTGCAGAGAGACTCCACCTGGAGAAAGCTGAAGCATGGAACCCAGCAGGGCCAAGGGAACATGGCTGCCTGAAGCTTTGCAGGGCCCAGCCCCCTCAGTGGGTCCAGGATCCTACACATGGAATTCCAAGATTGAATGTCTGCTCCCTTGGGTTTCAGATTTGCTTGGGTCTGTTGTTCCTTTCTTGTGGAATGGGAATTTTCACCCTGTGCCTGCTCTGCCATTGTATTTCGGGAGTATGTAATTTGTTTTGGCTTCACAGGCTCACAGCTGGAAGGAGTTGGCCCTGAGTCTCAGATGAGACTTTATACTTTGGACTTTTGAGTTGGTGCTGAACCACGTTAAGACTTTGGGGACTATTGAGATGATTTTGTATGAGAAAGGGACATGGGTGTTGGGAGCCAAGGGCAGAACACTATGGTATGTGTCCCCCCAGATGTCATTGTTGAGCCATTGTAACGTGATGAAGAGAGTGAAAGCTTGATCCAATTATGGTATGAAAAGGTGGGCCTTTGGGAAGAGATTAAGATTAAAGTGGGGTGGGGGGGCAGCAGGTGGTATGGCTGGTTAAGGTGCTGGATTTCCATATGGCTAACCTCGCGGCTTCAGCATCACACTGGGTGCGTGTGCGTGCATGCCCAGGTTCCCAGGAGGAGAATGAGAAGGGATTGCCCTGTGGCCGTTCCCTCTGGAAGGTGATTTCTCACTTTCCCTCTTATTGAGCACCTGTATTCTATGTCAAAAACTTAAAAAAAAAAAATTAAAGGTGAGCCAGCCAGTAGCACGGTGGTTAAGGCAGCTGGATCCCACATGGCCAACATGCCAGACATGCACATGTGAAGGTCCACAATCCTGAAAAGAGATGGGAAGAAAAAGGGTTGCAGAGTGGTCATGCTCCACTCCTTCCCAAACACAGCCCCTTGGGTGAACCTACACGCCCTCTGGCAAAATTTAAAAAAAAAAAAAGGTTAAGGTTATTAGGGAGGGGCTCCCACATTTGCTTTCTGGTGGATTTATAAGAAGAGGGAATGAGACCCCAACAGACAGACTCTTGGCCACAGCCACCGTTCTGGTCTGCTCTCACTCTCATGATGTGATTGTTGGGAGTCTGCAAGATGCCTATCAGATACATGGCCACTGGACCTTGACCTCCAAACCAGAGCTGAATAAGCCTCTTTTTTTTTTTTTTTAAGATCACCCTGTTATCAACAACAAAATGGACTGTAATAACAATTATCAGTTATTGAACATGCCAGGAGGTGCATGGGCTTGATGCTCTTGACTTCCTTTGCAATCATGATTCCTTTGTAGAAACGAGTGGGCTGGTGGGGTAGTTCTCAGTCTAGGAGAAGAGGCCAACCACTGAATGGGGCACTAAGGGCAGGCCTCCCACAGACTTCTTGAGCTGTCTATAGACAGGCAGGACACGGTGGAACTGCAGCCCCCTTTAGCAGGATGGTGCCCACAGCTCCTCTTTGAACTTCCAAGAAAGGCCAGCTCGCACTGCACACTTCACCTGCCGGCCTCTGGGAGGTGGACGTCTACCTATCTTGGTGCATATAGTTTCTGCTTTATTTCCACCTGGGTTGTCTCCTTGGCAGAAAGATCTAATAGAGGATCCTAGCCTGTGCTTGCTATTCTCTGTGTGCTTCCTACCCCATCCCTTCTCCCATCTGTCCCTGAAAGCTTGACCCCACAAGCCAAATCACCCAGGCTCCCTTCCTCCCAACGGGCAGCCCTGGAAGGAGAGACAGGATACCGCTTCGTCGCTGCTCTCTACAGGATGGGAGTGTAAGCCCTCCTCCAGCTACAGCCTGAGTTGACCCCTGGGTGCCTCCCATCCTGTTCCTTTCCTAGGGATGCTGTAACAAATTACCACAAACTGCTTAGCTTAAATTATTCTCTTGCCGTTCTGGAGGCCAGAAATCCAAACTCAAGGTGTTGGCAAGGCTGTGCTCCCTCCGAGGGCCCTAGGAAGGATCCTTCCTGCCTCTTCCAGCTCCTGGTGGCTCCAGGCACTTGTTGGTTTTGGCCTCATCCCTCCAATCTCCGCTTCCCTCTTGGCCATCTCCTTTTCCGTTTCTTGTAAGGACACTTGTCATCGGATTGAGGGCCCACGTGGATAATCCAAGATGATCTCCTCATCTCAAGTTCCTTCGCTTAATTACATTAACAAAGACCTTCACTCACAGATCTCCTTCGTAGATTCTAGGGCTCAGGATGTGGGCATGTCTTTTTGGGAGCCGCTGTCCTGCCCACTGCATACAGCGGTCGTTATTCCGTTGGTACTCCCACTTTCTGAAGCGATGCCTTCATTAGGGCCTGTCCAGTGGCGCTGTCTGCTGGCAGCTCTGCTGATTCTGTCAAATTGCTTCCAGAGGGCCCCAGAGCTGTCGGTTGCCACCAGCAGAGGAGTTGCTGTCCACTTGGCCTCGCCATCACCACCAGGGAAGAAATTCCTTCAAATCATTATTTTTTTTAGAGAGAGATTTTTGCTATAGGGCACATGCTCGCTGGAGAGACAGAAAGCAAGAAATCACCCCTCAGGGGGGACGGACACACTGCAGTTCCTTCTCCTCCATTCTCCTCTTGGGACTTTGGGCAAGCACAAAAATTGGCCCCGGCATGAGGATTTTGTTTTTTGGTTTTTGGGGGTTTTTTTTAGAGGTTTTTTCTATAGAGCACATGTGCTCTCCAGAAAGACAGAGAGAGAGACAGAGACAGAAAGCGAGAAATAACCTCCTGGGGGGATGGCCGTGATGCAATCCCTTCCCCTTCATTCTCCTCTTGAGATCTTGGGCACACATGCAAACGTGCCCAGTGTTACTGTAAGCCAC
>NW_006159856.1:928837-929270 GCF_000334495.1 Tupaia belangeri chinensis | reverse complement strand
TGACGCCAACTGCTTGTCTCTTTTTTATTATTATTATTATTTCTTTTATTTTAATTTATTGTTATTGTTATTTTGACTAGCATGAGAGAGAGAGACAGAAAGTGAGAAAGCAAGCTACCAGGTCCAGGACTTGAACTGTGGTCAACCATGTAGGAGTCCAGCACCTTTAACCACCATACCACCTGCTCCCACCCCATGAGGTTTTGGGGTTTTTTTTGTTTTTTTTTTTAAAGACCACAGATTATTTTTAACACCCATCATGCCATGAATTCATAGGGAATAGGTTCCAGTAGCTCAGGCTCCTTTCCATTGGTTCTCACAAAGTGTGCTTCTCTGGGTGGAGCAGGCTGGGGGTTTAATTGAACCCAGGGACCTTTCTCTTTGGCTTCTTTTTCTGGTCATTTTCCTTCACACGTTTTAGGAAGCTATCTCT
>NW_006159856.1:925108-928430 GCF_000334495.1 Tupaia belangeri chinensis | reverse complement strand
GGGACTTGAATTGCAGTGGACTATGTGGTAGTCCAGCGACATAACCATTACGCCATCTGCTGGTCCCATAAAATCATTGTTTATTATCATCAAAATAATTTTGCTTTTCAGATTGACCATTTCTAGGTCAACAGATCCCACTGGAGTGTGCTGTTTCATGGGCATGCCCTTGACATCAGGGTGAGACCATCTACACTGGGTTCACACTGCAAATTTGGGTGACTTGGTCTGTAAATAAGCTGTTAGTAGCAACTGTGTCATAGCCCTTGACTGAGCGTTCTCTCTCAGACCCTTTGCAATGCTACCTGGTTTAGTCCTCAGTGACGGTGGCCCTCGCCGGCCCTCTGGAAGGTGAGGAGGTAGGTGGAGAGCCTCTGAGGCTCAGTGTGGTGGTGAAGGAGTCCCCAGTGTGGCTGGCCCCGAAGGCACGGGAACCTCCAAACTGTCAGACTTCCCTAGAGTGTTTGTCCTGCCCATTCCCCACACCCTCTGCCCATCTCCCGAGGCCCACACTCACAGGGGTCCGCAGTGAACAGGAGTGTAGGAGGCAGAGGCAAGCAGTGAGAGGGGCTGATGGGCCCGCCCAGTTCAGTCTAGGTAGGTGACTCAGAGCGGCGGCCTCTGCTTGCTGGGGCCTGTGTCGATGAGTGGAGGAGAGGGTTGCCATGGAGGGAAGCTGGGCCGTGTGCGCCCTGGGCTGGGGCCACAGCAGGCTGGCAGTGGCTGGTCTTACATCCGCCCTTCTTACCTCTTCCTACCGGGCCTGGCCTTACGGGGAACCGGCAACAACGTGCTGGCCGCCAGCAGACAGAGACGCACCTGCCTGCTACCCACTGCACTCCTGGCAGGCAGAGCTACCACCCTTTCCAGTGGGGAATCAGGCAGTGAGGATGAGACCTGGGGACCTGTCCCTCAGGGCCACAACCCAGCCTGGAACCCAGGGCAGAGAGAGCCTCACCAAGGGAGCGTCCTGCTCAGCTTCTCCCCCTCGCTGGCTCAGGGATGGGGCTGCTTAAGGGAGCGTCTCTTGGCTCTGCCAGGGGCACTGAGTGGAGTGGCAGGGAAATGAGGCCCCTCTGTCCATTCTGCCTCCTCTAGGAGGCTCTTGACAGCCCGCGGGGCTCTGCTGCTTCTCCTCTGGGAAGTCTCCCTCTCCCAGTACACACCCTTGCCGTCGCTACTTCTCCTACATGCTAGCAGCATACAGAGTTGAGTCTCTGGAACCAGGGCAGGCCACCACGGAATGAAGAAGGAGGAACCCCTCAACAGCCCCACAGAGCTGACTTGGCTGATCCCATTTCCCCAAAGAAGAGAGAGCAGGTTTGAGTAGGGGTGTGGCTATTAAAAATTGCTGGTGATTTCTGCCTTTTTAGTTTACTTGCAGAGAATTTATAGAGAATTTATTTGTATTAAAATAAAAAGTACATTTGATTTGCTCATTATAACAGAAATGGAATTTTAAAGAACATGGAAGAGAAGATAAAATATTACAAAATCCCTCAGATGGCATTAGCTACTGTGTCAGAGCCTTAATTTTAGCTCTGAGCTTCCTGGCAGGCTGAGTGAAAAGGGCAACACCATGAATCATATGTTGTTGGGAGCCTTGTCATCTAGGACGTGCCATGGCAGTTCCAGCCCAAACATTCTGGCCTTTTTACCCCTTGGTTTACTCAGACCACGAGACCTCAAGCTCTGACTTTGGTTTGGAAAATGTACCTGGTCTCAAATGAACAAAGAAAGGAGACCAGAGCTGTCTGTAGACATGGGAGAGAGGTGTGAGAGTAGGAGGTGCATGCTGGGCTCTAATCAGGCCTAGGGTTAAAAGAACCCCAGCTCCCACCCAGAGCATGGCACAGGAGGACAGTGGGGTGTCTACCAGGCCCCCGAGGGGAAGTCAGGCATGAGGGCAGTGGATGCAGCCAAGGAGGGGTTAAGCCTCGACAGCTCCTGGGGATGGTAAGGGCCAGGCCAGTAGCCGCTGAGCAGCTCAGAAATCTATTTTCCTAAGCACTTGGCATTTGCCTGAAACCTCAAGTGTATTTTCCCTAAGTTTTATTTTTTCTTTGACCCCAAACTCTGGTAAATTTAAGGGAAATTTAATTATGGTGTTTTGGGTCCATTTACACTTAAACCCTCTCAGCATTTTTTCCAAGACCCTTTTGGAGTTCAGCACGCCTTGGGAGCCTTCTAAATGAGCGTTTTTATTATTATTATTTTTTGAAAAGGCTTCACTCCCCCCTCTCACCCCCCAGCAGCAGCCTTCCTGCCAAGAATAAACAAGCCCCAACTCCGCAGGCTCCGGCTGAATTAGGGATCCAAGCCTGGGGCTGCCGGGCCAACCCCACGTCACGCCCTCTCCTTCTAGTGCTGCGGCCTCCACCCTCCTCAGAATGCCCCTTCCTCTCAGTCCTCTGGGTCTTCTGGTGTCACGTGTGCCAGCATCTGCCAGAGCTCCTCAGAGGTTGGCTCCTCTGCCTTGGGTCACTCTGGTCTCTGCACAAAGTCCTCTATGGACAGGTTCAGTCAGGCTTCCAGCCAGAACCTGAGGATTCCGAGCAGCCAGCTGGGCCCAGTGCAGGCTGGGGTGCGGGGATGCCCCCTGCCTCAAATGACTTGAGTTGGAGCAACACACGTCCCATGGCTGGGAATGGGAGGACAGTGAGGCCTCTGGCACTGGTGGCTCTTGACAGAGAACCTTGACATCGGTCCCATCAGCTCTACTTGATGGGTGGGGAAACTGAGGCACAGAGCCCGAGATGGCATGGCTAGCTCAGGTCCTCTGTGACCAGACACAACTGCCCTGCTGTGGGAAGGTCGGCAAGGGTGGGGTGTTCTTGGCTGTATTTAGGGAACCCTGAGAGCAGGCTAGACCCCCCAGCCCTAGGCCAGGTGCCCGATGTTTCCAGGGTGAGCTGCCCATCCCACACAAGGCCGAGTCCCGGATGCTGGCACGCAGGGCTGTACAGAGCTAATTAGAGGAGGCAGCTGTTTGCAGTGAACTCAGGGAGGTTGGACAGAGGCTGCTGGCTGCTGGTTGCTGCATCAAGAACCCTGTCCTTCAGGTACATCCCCAGCCACGCACATGTGACACCCCTGCCCACCTTGCAGAATTCAAAAAGGGGACATGACCCTGCTCCACACTCAGGTCCCTAAAACTCAGCCCAGGGTATCCTGGCTGAGTCAGTGACACCTGGTGACTGCAGCTGGTGGCCTTGACCTGAGCAGGAGGGGAGGGGCTTGGGAGATGAACAGGCCGAGCCTGAGGCAGGGAACCTGGGTGGGCCCTCTGCCAGCCTGCTCTGGCCAGTGGCTGGCTGCGCGG
>NW_006159856.1:914095-923995 GCF_000334495.1 Tupaia belangeri chinensis | reverse complement strand
TGTGGCCCCTCTGCCAGCCGCCTCTGGCCAGTGGCTGCCTGCGCAGGGCCTCAGCCTCCCCATCTGTAAGAAGCTTTATCATCTGCTCAGAGGATGGGATACACAGGGGCATCCTGGGTTTCCCTGAGAAGGAGCCTGGCTTGGGGGATCCCAGCTCTGAGGAAATCTGGACTTTTTTGGGTGCTGACCCTATCACCTTCTGATGCTGTCCCTTGTCAGAGTGAGGGGCCATGCTGGTGGACCAGCCCCTCACTGTAGTGTATGCAGGGCCTGATCTGGTGGGGCAGGCAGGGCGATGGCAAAACCAGAGCTCCTGCAAGTAGCCTGCCCTGGTCCCAGATTCCCAGGAGGTTGGGGCTTCTATGGGTACCCTCAGCCCCTAAACATCCTGCAGCTTTGTTCCCAGCAAAGTGTGGGGGCTGGGGCAGGTGGATCATCTGCAGCCCCTGCTCAGCTTTGGCATCGAAGAGGAATATCTGCCCAGTGTGGTCAGCACTGCACCATTTTACAGACGAGGAAAGTGAGATAGTGTCATGAAGCCCCTAAGGGGTATATTTCTTTTTCTTTTTTTTGGGGGGGGGGAGAAGTTTTTGCCATAGGGCGCGTGCGCTCGCCAGACAGACAGAGAGAGAGACAGAGAGACAGAGACAGAAAGCGAGAAATCACCCCCCAGGGGGGATGGCCACGCTGCAATCCCTTCCCCTCCATTCTCCTCTTGGGATCTTGGGCACGCACACGTGCCCAGAATGAGTTTAAACCACCGGGTCCGGGACGCGAACTGCGATCGACTACGTGGGAGTCCAGCAACATAGCCATTACGCTAACTGCTGGTCCCAGGGGTATATTTCAACAGCGGTTTGCTGAGGTTCTGCTCAGGGGTGACCTCCCAGAGTGGCCTCCCAAGGTGCTCCCACCGAGCAGGGAGCTGCAAGGTGTGGATGCTTAGGAGGCCTAGCAAGGTGGGAATGCCAGCCCTCTTGTTGCCTAGAGCCTGCCCAGCTCCTAGCCACACACTGACACTTGACATCACCCCAGGCCAGCCTTACCTCTGGGCCTGTTTGCTCCTTGCTGATGGGATCTGTTGAGCAACAAGCCCAAGGGCTACCTCTGCTCCTAGCTCATGAAGGCCCCAGGCTGGGCAGGACTGACAGGGCAGGGTCTATAGCTCCTAATAGAGACGTCTTTGCCTCCTGAAGCCTCCCTCCTCTTGCCACGCCTGCCTGCCTTCCCCTGGCCCTAGGCTGCTGACAGCTTTATTGTCCACCGGCCTAGCCGGGCAAGGTCTGAGGGCGTGGTTGAGGCAGCCCCTGGGGCATGGAAGATGCTGACCACCACCCAGGTAGAAGGTGGTGTTAGAGAAAGGGTGCCTGGTAGCTTGTACCCATCCGACACCAAGCTGTCCACACCTGTGCCCATGCCAGTCTACAACCTGGTCAGAACAGGGCTGCCCAGACAGCCCCCACTCTGGTGAGCTACAGCTAGAGAGTAGGAGTCCCTGGGGCCTTCCAGGCTTGGGGCGAAAGGGTTGGAGGTTGGATAAGGAGGCAGGGAGGCACCCCTTCCTCACCAGAGGAAGAGAGACTGAGTCTAGAGAGTCTGGGGCTGGGGGAGTCTTTATGGGCCAGGAGGAGGGCCAGGAGCATCCTGCGGGGTAAGTGGTAGCATGCTGGGCTCTCCTCCCTACAGCCACGTTGGTTCTCCGGGCACCACCAGGTCTTGGCTCTGGCTACCAGATTCCAGCTGAGTCTGCCCTGAGGACCAATCACTGTCTGGGCCAGGGTCTGCCCAGGGCCTGAGTGGGTGGGGGTGGGGCACCCTTAGGGAGGGCAGCTGGGCCAGAGCCCAGCGGTTCCCAGGGCCAGGTTGTCTCTGGACAGGGGTCTGTGTTGCCTCAGTGTGGATCAAAGGGGCTTATCGGGCTAGCCAGGCCAGGCCTTGCTTCCCATGGCCATCCCCCGCCGCCCCGCGCCCTTCCCCGCCTCCCAGCAATCTTTGTGCCCAGTGGCCTCCCTGCCCACTGGGACCCTCCCACCCTCCCTTCCCCTTCCTCCGGGACACCTTCCCAGGCCTTTCTGGCTGGCCGCTCTCTGACTTATCCCCAGGCCCACCCCCACCAAGGGTCTTGGTTTCCAGCTAAGCCATGACTAGTGTCCTGAAGTGAGTAACGGGGAAACGCCCTGCTCAGGTCTGTGCTGGAGGGCCATAGCTTAGTCTCTAGACAATGTATTGGTTCATCTGGAGACAGGACAGGCTCGGGCGGCCTGGTGCCCACAGAGAGGAGAGGCTCGCGGGGGCTAGCTCAGGGCAGGATGCAGGTGGGCACGGTCGTGGCTGGATTCCTGCGAAGGGCACCTACCTACTCAGGGGACAAGTTCTGGGCACATCAAGCCAGCCAGGTGCCTTTGACGAGCTACTGTGAGCCCAGGGCACCAACACTTCAATGAGAAGCTTGGAGAACTACCACTGCCAGCACCGCCTTGCTCGCCTGGGCATGGAGGCCTGGGCCGGGCCTAGAAAACTGGGTCAGAGCAAGGCTGGGCAGGCTCCCTGTGCCAATGCCATCGCCTCGCCCGCACCCAGCAGAGTGCATGCCCACGGCCAGGGCAGGGGCTTCAGACGGCAGCGCAGCCTGGGGCCCAGCACCATGTCCGCACGTGCATGTGAGCATGCGTGTGCGTGTGCGCTCACAGGTGGTAGGCTTCAGGGGTCAGAGGCTTCA
Source organism: Tupaia belangeri chinensis (assembly GCF_000334495.1). Taxonomy (NCBI): domain Eukaryota; kingdom Metazoa; phylum Chordata; class Mammalia; order Scandentia; family Tupaiidae; genus Tupaia; species Tupaia belangeri. The sequence continues at coordinate 921,276 of NW_006159856.1, read as the reverse complement.
GCTGACAGCCCCTGCTCAAGGCTTTGTCTGCCCTAGCTACACATCCCCCTGACCTGGATTGAGGCAACCTGTGGCCAGTGCAGTGTCCAGGCGAGCCCAGTTCCCAGGCTAGCCCACAAGAGCTGGGTAGCCCAAGCACCCTGGCTAACCCTGGCCAGCTCAGGAAAGGTCTTCCTTCCTGTGACCCCTGGGTCTTTGGGGTTCAGGGAGATGAACGATCTTGGGCAGAGAGATGAAGAACTGAAGTTTCAGAGATGGCAATAACCTGCCTCAGAGCACACAGCAAACCAGAACCACTCCTCCTCTGAACGCCCCTGGAACGTCTGTCAGAGTACCCTCTCTGGGGGTAAGTGCTGTCCGCCCCTCCTGGGCCCCTGCCACCCACTTGCTACACCAGGGCCCATCTCCATCCCTAGCACCTGCCCTCCCCCAGGACAACTCTGAGAAGCCACCGCAGATTCACTGAGAGCTTGGGGCCTTGGGCTCTCCCCCACCCCCCCATAATGCTCATTAATGTTCAAGACTCATCCTCCTGGGACCTGCAGGGGTGGGGCCACAGGCACCTCGTAACTAAGGTCCAGGACCCCCTAATCCTTGGATGAAGAGAGGTGACCCTGGCTCAGATCTGAGCCCTGGCTCATGGTTGAAAAATAATAACAAATGGAATTAAATAAATAAATTATCCTCTTTTTATGAAACTTTGTTTATTTATTTATCTACTTAAATTTGACCTGAAAGAGAGTGAGAGTGAGAGAGAAAGCCGCCAGGTCCAGGACTCAAACCATGGTCAGCCATGTGGGAGTCCAGCGCCTTTAACCACCATGCCTCCTGCCGACCCCAAAAAATAATAATAAAGAAAAAAGAATCCCCATTCCCACTCCCACCCACCCACACCTTACTGCTTGGACACCTTTAGTCCAGCCTCCAAGACAGGGCAGCCCCGCCCAGGGGGCACAGGTGGGTGGCAAGACCGCGGGTCTCAGCCCTCTCCTCTCGCACTCCTGTTCCCAAGAGTGGCGGATCCTGTTTCACCCAACCACGCAGGATCTGAGGGGCTCAGAGCAGCATCCCAGCCCTCCCCCCAGACTCCACACAGCACCAACACCGTGTTCTCCTTGTAAAGAGCTTAAAGGATTCTGGCTGTTTGCTACTGTTGAGCTCACAGAACTGGTAGTGCCAGAAATGGGCTGGCCGGGCAGGTGGAGACTCGATGGGCGCCAGCCCTCTCCCTGGGGCCTCTCTGTTCAGGTTCTCCCCAGCCTGCCCTGCACCTCCTGCCCACCAGCCACCCCACCTGCTTTAGCAGCCCTCAGCTAAGGGGCCTGAGGGACATGGGTAGCCACTGCCACCTGTCCCACCACCGTAGACACCACGCCTCCCTCCCTGACCCTGCCACCTTTCCTCCACCTTCCACTCTCCCACCTCGAATGTCTCCCGAGGAGTCCTCATCACTCCGTCTGTCCCCATGCCTAGGCTGCATCAGACCCAGCTCTGATCTCTCCCTAAGCTCCTCCAGCCTCCTGGGCAGTGTCGGCCTCTCAGCCCCACCTCAGGGGCAGGACAGAAAGGTCCTGTTTGGCCTCACTGAGTGTAGTCTTGGGCATGTCTGTTCCCTCTTGGTATTTGTAAAACGGTGACAATAAAGATGCAACCCCATGGGGTGGGGAGAGAATTCGGTGGAGACTTCTTCTCAGAATCCTACCGTCACGGGATCCTACCGTCATGACCGTTGCCTCGGGCTGGCCCCAGCCTCTGGAACGTTGGTCACGTGGGCCCTCCCAGCGGGCCTGCATACCCTGCAGGGCACAGCAAAGCAGGGATGGGGATGGAGGAGCAGCTGCATGACTGGTAGAGGAAACCCAGGCCCAACCAAGGGCTCTGTGAGAGTCAGGACCTCCCCTAGTCAGTCGCAGAAGCCTGGTCCCAGTCCAAGGAGCCCTATTGGCATCTGTGCTGCGCCTGTAGGAAAGGGGGAGGGGGGCCGCTCAGGCACTGCTGGAGTTAAGGATCAGACTCCTCCTGCACCCCTGGATCCAAGCCTTATTCTCTGCCATGCTGAAGCCACATGCCCCACACACTGCCCCCCACGAGAGCCCACCTGCGCTGCAAGGGGGCTGCTGTAAGTCCCACAGCCCAGGGCCAGCACAAGCAGAACAAATGGGCCAGTGGCTTCAGCTGACTTGGGAAGACAAGAGCCCTTGCAGGAGCCCCTTGGGATGAGGCCTTTGAGGTCACAGAGTATGTACTTGTGACCCTAGACAGTCAGAGCTAGAGGTGTCAGAAACCATGCTAGAGGAGCAGCTACATGGCACATGAGCCACCCTGCGCAAGGCTGCACCCCTGCAGGCATAGCCAGTCGAATGCAGCACCACCTCTGGCTGTGGGTGTAGGCTTGGCCTCAGTCCTGCTTTACACAGTGGTGCCCAGCCTTGGACTGGAGCCCTGCAGCCAAATCTGGGTCTGCCTTCAGTTCACCCAGGCTGGCCTGGGAGGCGATCTGCCCAGGGTCTCTGCACACTCCTACCCCAAGGTCTCTAGGGCTGCTCCCAAAGTTCTGTCCTTAGTCCCAGACAACTGGGCCTTCATATCCAAGGGGTGGACAGGGTGCCGAAAGCCCAAGGGTGCTGACTAAAGCCCTGGGCCCCCACCCAGCCTAGCATTGGTGGAGGTGGTTTCAGCTAGAATAGAAGAGAGTCAGGGCCACCTCCCACCTCCAGGAAAGGGTGATGCCTTTCAGACAGGGGGCACTCATGCGAAGCAGAGGTCCACCACCACCTGTGCTTACACGTGCTGAGCAGTGAGTAGGGCCTTGACGACAGCTGGCAGGGGACAGGAGAGAAGCAAGCAGAGGATGCACTCTGCACGGGTGGGGCTCCAGAGCCCTCGGGACACACAGCAGACTCTTCCTTGCAGAGGCACCACACATCCAGGCCGTGTATGGCCACCAGCTGCTTCCAGCTGGGACCCAGACCAGCCAGCAAGGACGCATCTGTCCCGCCCCCTGGGGGGATTAGCAGCCCTAGAGGAACACAACGGCCCATTGACAGTGGCCTAAACATGGCTGTCCTCATTCAGGATGCTCATCAGCCCCCGACAGCTTCAGAAAACTCAGGACCCGGCCAGACACATGGAATGCCAGGTGCCAGGGCCTTGCGGGCCTTGCCCCTTCCCCAACCCTGTACCTGACTCTGAGGTTCTTGGACACTCCAGCATCTTCTCAGGGACAGAGAGCTGACCCCCCACTCAGGACACCCCTTCCATCCTGGGAGGGAGCATGGGGTTCAGGTAAATCCTCTGGTCCTTGAAAGGGAGGCCACCTGGGACCAGCAGTTGGCATAATGGCTATGTCGCTGGACTCCTATGTAGTCGACTGCGGTTCAAGTCCCCGACCTGGTGGCTTAAACTCATGCTGGGTGCGTGTGCGTGCGTGCCCAAGATCCCGAGAAGAGAATGGAGGAAAAGGGATTGCAGCGTGGCCATCCTCCCTTGTGGGGGTGATTTCTCGCTTTCTGTCTCTCTGTCTCTCTCTCTGTCTGTCTGGCGAGTGCACGTGCCCTATAGCAAAAACCTCTCCACAAAAAAAAAAGGTAGGCCACCTGTACAGCCAGGTGACCCGCATGTTTGTATGTTGCTGTCCTTAGGGACAGGATGGAGTCTGAGGCTTCCCTGGGGCCTGAGAACCAGCTCTTCATAAACAGCATGGGCTGATCTCAGAGCTATCTCACTGTAGCCCGGGGCAGAGGCTGCAAATCTGAACAGTGGCTCTGCTGGGGCCGGGGCTGGGGTTGTGCCGGAGGCAGGGAAAGTGGGATCCCATGACCCTGCTTGGGCCTGCAGTCAGATCTGAGGACACAGGCACACCTTTAACCTGCTGAGAAAATGCAGCCTTGGGCCAGCCAGTGGCTTGGTGGTAAGGTCCTGGAAGAACTCGCTGGGCGCGCGTGTGTGTGCGCGTGTGTGTGTGTGTGTGTGTGTGTGCGCGCGCGCGCCCTAAGTTCCGAGAGGAGAATGGAGAAGAATGGATCGCATTGTGGCTATGAACCCTGGAAGATGCTTTTCACTTTCCCCTTCTCTCTTTCTGTCTCTCGGTCTTTCTCCGGTAAGACCATGCACTCGCTAGCAAGTTAGAAAAAGAAGAAAAAGAAAGAAAATACAGCTTTTATACGTTGGATTTATTTAGGCCAAGAAAATAATATTCTGGAACTTGGGAAGACAAAATTGTTGTTCTTGGGTTCTAGGCTTGGGTTCTAGGTCCTTGGCTCCCTGGCAGCCAGGGCAAAGAGAAAAAGATATTCACATTTATGAAAGAACCGTGTAGGAGTGCTCAGCTGGCAAGAGAGAGGGTCCCACCTCCACTCTTAACATCCATGCCCACACTTCCTTTTCCAGGGCTGAGACTACGGCTCCCACCTGGAGGTGTGACCTAGGAGGGCCATGGAACCACTCTGTGATCTCGCACAGTGCAGCTCTGACCCGGACCCCACCCCAGCTCAGGGACAGCTGAGGACCCTGAGCAGAGACAGCTAACACTGGAGGAGCTGGCCCCGGCCAGGCCCCTGGGCACGGACGGAGCCTGTGGGCAGGTGTGGGCCTTCTGGTGACCCAGCCCTGCTCCCGACTCTGCCACCTGAGGCCTCCTCCTCACTACCTGGTACGTGGGTATGTCTCCTCTTGGGCCCCCCACAACTCCTGCTCCTTCAATCCCTTCTCCCAAGTGGCTAAGGATCCTGCTAAAATCTGGATCATTTCACACCCCTCTCTAGGCAGCATAGCCAGGGCTTCTAGAATGACCTCTCTGACCACTGCTCTGCGCTCCCTCCTGCTCTCCTCCTTACGCACGCCAAGTGTGCTTCTACCTCAGGGCCTTTGCACACTGGCTCCTCGTCCATCCCACCACCTTCCCAGCACCCTACCTCACCCACTCGGCACTCTTCAGGTATTCTACTCATCAAGGCCACGGGCCAGGGCTCAGCCTGATCCTCGAATGCCAGCCCCCTAACTGGGGCACAGGGAGGAGGGCTGGGCGTCTACAATAAGGTTGACTTGACCTTGAGGTAGCCAAGCCACAGACAGCCCCTTGGGCCTGGGTCTCCCTGCCCAGGCAAGGCTAGGTGCCCTCGGGGTGGGCTGTTCCTGGAGGAGCCATCTGTGGCTTGTCCTAGACAGCACGACCTGGCCTCCAGCCCTGCCCCTGCCCTGCCTGGCAGCCTGATGAAGTGCGGAGGATGGAGGCCGGCAGGGGACCCTCTACGAGGCAGCTCCAGGGAGCTCCTACTCGAGGTGTCCTTTGAAAAGGACCACATGTGGCAACCCCTCCAGAGAGGCCAGCAAGGACGGTCCTGGCCAGAGGGTCCCAGCAGGAGGGGCCAGGCCGGCTCTAGTCACTTTGGCCTGTGCTGGGACCAGTGTCCCTGGCAGCCCTGACTGGGCAAGGTCTTCACCTGCGTGCCCACCCAGCCGGCTCCAGGCCTCAGTGCCCTAGCCAGTGGTGGACTAGACTTGGGGGCCGGCCACCCACTCCGGCACTTCCTAAAACTTTGGCCTCAGCTCCACATTGGTGTGTTAGGAGTCATCCCTTGGTTCATCCATTCATTCTGCAGGTACCCCTCGGCACATCCTGTGTGCCTAGGGCAGCTCACCGGCCCAGCATAGACCAGGACCAACCCTTGCAGGCTGGACTCTGGATGGCTTGTGGAGGGAGGAGCAGCTGCACTGGGCCATGCGGCCACCAGGCTGGGGCATCAGCCATGTTTCCGCTCCTGTCTTCAGCTTTGTCACCTGGACAAAGTCCTGAGAGCGAGGAGAACACGGCCAAACCACTCTGCAAAGCCATAGGGGCTGGTCAGCGAGCTCAGCACCTGAGCAGATACCAGGTCCTGGGCCCCACCCCCACCGCATGTCCCTGGGGATTCCCAAGAAGCCCGGACTCTGCCTCTCAGCGCTTCGCCCAGACCTTATTGGCTTGGGCAAAATAGGCCATAGTTCCAGCTGAGGTCTGACACCAGACCTGGGAGCATACCCACCCCAGCCATGGACACTCTGCTGTCTCTCCCCACGTCCAGTGCACCCCCGGAGGTGGTGGAGGGGTTAGAGAGCTTGTCTCCCCAAGCAGGGTGGGAGGAGTTATTCCTGGAGGGTCCCTCCAATGTTCTAGCCCACAGGCACAGTGCTGGCCTCCCTCCTGGCCTCCAGTCTGCTCCCAGGAGAGGCCTCCACAGCCAGGGCCTTTGCGTGTCTGAGCCCCCCCACCCCAGAACTGCCTTATCAGGCTCAGGTTCCCCAGCACCTTCCCCACTCTCTCCCAGCCTGGAAGAGAAAGGGGCTGTGTCCGCACACACCCAGAGCTGGCAGGTGACTCCATCCAGTGGGTGCTGCTCAGGCCAGCGTCTGGTCTGCCTCAGGTCCCATAGGACTGAGGACAGGGGACAGGGTTAGGCTTTCAGGGGCAGCATGACTCTGTGCAGGGGACAGCCTCGGGCCTGAGAGGGGCAGCACTGCCTCATCCTACCTCCCAACGCCCTGCCGGAGGGCATCGTGCCCTGCCTGGGGACCTGGGGGTCCTAGGAAACACGGCTACACTGCATTAAAACCTCAAATATGAGTGGGCAGCTCCAAATGCCAGGCTCAGGACAGGTGCTGGACAGAACACAGAGAAGGGTCTCCTGCCTCTGTGGGGCTGGCAGGGGGCGGCAGAATCAGGGGAACCCCTTGGTTCACAGGACAGGGCGAAGCCAGACGAGTGAGCAGACAGGGCAGGGAGGTGGCAGTCAGCTGGCCCTGTGGCTGGAGAGCATGGCCTTTGATTCCTGTGGACACTGATAAGCCCCCGAGGGTTTTAGGCAGAAGCGTGACATGATATGATTAAGGCTTTGAGGGGTCCCTCTGGCTGCCAGGAGGGGAGGGGAGGAGAGAGTGAAGGCTGGACAGTTAGTCAGACAGGACCCAGGCCCAGGCCTGCCCAGGCCCAGCCACAGGAGGGCATGAGGAGGGTCCACAGAAGCAGCTGACATCAGTAATGCTGGGGGGAGAGGGGGTGGGGACAGAGGAGGGGGCTCCTGAGTTGGGGGCTCTGACGGCTCAATCCCGCCCGTCACCGCTCAATGGGCCCTTGTCCCCAGCCATTGAGCGCTGCATTCCCGGCCCCCTGGCGACAGCCTGGCCTCGTCCATCTCCCGGCCGGC
>NW_006159856.1:906806-913548 GCF_000334495.1 Tupaia belangeri chinensis | reverse complement strand
TTGGAATTTAAATGCTGGCCATTGTTGTCCCCAGAATGGCCAGGAGTCAATGCTGCCCTGAGGGCTTGGTCAGGCCTGGACTGGAGTGGTTGCCCAACCTAGCAGCCAGCCAACTTTGGGCCCAGCTACTTCTCTTCTTCAAACCTTTCCCTCAGCCCCCTCCTCCAGGCAGCCCTCCTAGACCTCTCTACCTCTCTTTACTGGCCTGCCCAGTTCCAGTTCTGGTTCTCTCTGTTCTGAAAGGCAGAACAATGCATCTCCCCCACAGCATCCTTTCCAGGGCTGGGACCTAACTGTGGGAGATGCCTTCCGGGAGAGCCCCAGTCACACCTTTCCTGGGTCCCCCACTCCAGGAGGGGCTTAGGGTCACACTTGAGGTTCTGAGCACCTTTGATCCCCTCAGCAGAGGCCAGGGTGGGGATTGGGGGCAGCTGAGGGCTCTCAAGGAGTCCTGATCCAGGTCCACTCCAGGCCAGCCCCTGGCACTCAGTCACATGCTGAGCTCTGGCCCGGTTGAGGGGTTCCAGGAGGAGAGAGAAAGCTCTGGCCCCTCCCTCTAGAAGGCAGATCACGGGGGTGGGGGGGGACCCTAAGCCTGCGGCCTGTCATGGAGCTGAGGTACATTAGGAGGGATACGCGCTGGGTTAAGGGCTGTCTCAGGGTCCAAGCACATCAGGGGAACATCTGGCTTATGAAGACACGCAGGCCTGTCCCCTCACTGTCTCCTGACCTCAGGCCTTCACTCCCAGCCTCTCCAAGAGCCCAGCAGGTGTCGGTGAACATATCAACTCCAGGAGGAGCCAGCCCCGGCCTTGTGGGAACTGGCCCTTCTGAGAGTGATACCCCTGATTTCTTGGCCCTGAACCCCAGACACCCCCTGTCCCCAAACACAGCTCAAGCCCCCAGGCTGGGTGGGCGTACCCCTGGTCCCCTGGACCATCCTATGAAGGCTGGGTCCACTGATGGAGATGCTGACCCGCCCCCAGCACTTCCCACCATTTCTTCCTCCTCTGCAACGTCATTCACTCATTTATTTGCTGAACTTCTGATGTCCCTGAAAGGAGCTTTTGTTCCTGCAGACCATCAATGGCACAAATGGAAAAGAAGTTGTGTTTGAGGAAAGCCTGGTGTGTGTGTTTGAGTAGGGGAAGTGGTCCAGCCAGAGATGGGCTACACAGGCAGCGAGGAGCCCGCCAAAGGGGCGTCTTCACCTTCGCCCAGCCCAGAAGCTCCCCAGGCCCAAACTGTGAGCCCTCCATGAGTGACAGGCACCTGTGATGGACGGCACCCAGCCCCAGTCTCTCGAAGTCCGTGGGCTAACAGCAGAGCTAAATCCGAGGTGTCGGCTGTGCTCAAACGCCAGCCAGCTTGAGACTGTCCCTGGGCGGATGAGTAGGTGGTCCCCATGAGGGCTGGACGGGGGCCCTGAGGAATAGGCCTGTCACTAGACTGCGTCCCTTGAGGCTGGGATCTGCGGACAAGTTTGAGGGGCAGTGAGGGGGAAGGGAGGAAGCCAGTCCAGAGTTGCTAAAGAGCCTTTTATTAGGGTGAGAAGGGATCCTAGGGGCCTAGGGGAGCTGTGAGACCAGTGAGGGTCCCAGTGAGCGGGGTCAGGGGGGAAGACATTGACAAGGAAGCCTGAGATTCAGGTAGGCCTTGAAGGTAGCGCCAAGGGATGAACTGAGTCCGAGAGTGAGGGGGAGCAGGTGAAGGGGGTGACTTCCTCACTGCCCGCCCCCCTACCTGCCCCAGCAGTCACTGTGGCAGGACTCCTGCACTACATCTGTGCACACCCAGGGCTGATGCTATGTGAGGGCCCAGCACCAGGCTGCTCGAGCCTCTGAGGCCACCTTCCCAGAGGGCTTCCTGGGGGAGGCATTGCTATAGCTGGGAGCCTACAGCTCAGCTGACAGGCCAGGGCCAGGGGCGCGTCCCCTCCCAGGCACGGTGAGGCCCAGTGCTACTCCTGGGCCTTTGGCCCAGTGGGGGTGGGGAAGAGGTGGGAGAGGCTCCCTGCCTGCCCCGGGCGGCCGAGCAACGCTGACCCAGCACTGGCCACCTCATCCCAAGCGCTGCTCCTGCCAGCACCCGGCGCCTGCCCCAGACACAAACACAGCCCATTCATGGACGGCAGAGGTGAAGCCCGGGCATGTCAGGTGGCCTGGCTGGCCTGGCAGGCGCATGGGTGCCTGTGGCTATCTGCTCGGTGTCTGCTGGCCCATGTCTGATGCGCTGGCTGTTCAGGGCGGCTGGACTCCCAGCTGCTTCTCAGCCTCTGTGACCATGGTCTCTGACGCTGGGGTGGCAGTGGGGGGGGGGAGAAGCTTGGGGATACCATGAGATAAAGATGGATGAGGATGAGAGAGCAGTCCTACAGCCCAGGACTCAGGTTGCAGGGTGCAGGGGACCCCAGTCCCACAGCCCAGGACTCAGGTTGCAGGGTGCAGGGGATCCCAGATCTGCAGCAGGCTTGGGTAGAACTCAGGACTCAGTCTCCTTTGGGCTGGTGGGCCAGTGCACAGGAGTCCCCACCTGAGTCCCAAAAGACAGTTTTCTCTGGGACCATCACCCCTCATGCCAAAGCCTTTGCAGGTTGACCCACCTAAGAATTTCAGGAGGATGAGCCCCTATTCACCCCGCCCCCACCACCAGCACCAGTGTCCCCTTGGCCTGACTGTGCTAAAGCCTGACGTGTGTGTGCCGCAGCCATGGGCAGCCCTGGGGCTGCTCACCACAGCATCGCCCTGGCTATAAGGGCCACAGCGGATAGGTGGCACTGTCCCCTGGGTGACCTGTGTGGGATCCAGGCAACCCCTTCGTGCCATGGCCTCTGCCCACCATGGCTCACCACTGCTCAGCCATGGGTTAGCCCTGACACTGCCTGACTCAGGCTGGCCCCCACTCTGATCCCCAAGGCCTCTGCCTCTCAGCTGGGGCCTGCCATGGCAAGGCTGAAACCTCGGGCCTCCCCCTCCCCCAACACTGGCAGTAGCCTCAGCCCCATCCTCAGCCTTGGCCCAAGAGACACCTTTATAAAACTAAGGCCATGTTGTTTTGATACACTCAGGCCAGCATTTGAAGATGCTGCCCACAGGAGATGGGGTTCCGAAGATGCTGGCCCACGTGCTCTTCTTTTACCTTCATTCTGGGGCCCGGATCCCCAGTATGGTTGGAAGGCCAGTCATAGCCAGTGGGACCCACAGCCCAGACTCTGGGCCTGCCATGGACCTGGAGGAAAAGTCTGGGAGAGACTGCCTGGCAGGGACCGTGATGGGTCTCTGGTACCAGCCTCGCTCTGCCTCAGTGCCTGCCGGGAACGCCCATGGGCAGTACCCACTGTGCACCTGGCCTGCAGACAGGTGGATGGCCTGAAGGCTTCCGGCCCATCCACATGGTCTGGAGTTGAAGAGGAGGTATGGGGGCGGGGCCTTAAGCAGAGCACACAGCAGGGACAGAGACCCTGCAGCCAGGCCATGGCCACCTGAAGGGGCCCTCAGAGGAAAATGACCATGACCAGGCATGAGGCCAAGGAACTAGTTCAGGCTGGTAGGAAAGCCAGGACAAAGTTGAAACTGTCTCTAGGGACTGGTGGCCAGTGGGGTGTGTGGGCACAGGGTGAGCTGAGATATCCCAGGGGATAAGCAGCGGGCCTGGGGGCCTGCTAAGAGGTGGGGAGCAGGCCTGGGAGGAGCATTTGGGAGTCTGTGGCACCAGAAGCTTCCCAAGGGCTGAAGATCAGTTAGGTTTTATGATTCCAGAAAGATGAGCTGCCTGGGCTGGGTCCCCTCCCATGCCCACCTCGCCCCTATCCCCTGGGCCTGCAGCTTTATCACCCACACTGGGCTGTGGGGATCAGAACATGGGTGCTCTGGGCTGGATAGCTGCCCATGCTCCCCCTAGAACCCTGAGGCTGAGTCTGCCCCTGCCAAAAATGCTCCCAAACACAGTCAAGGAGGACTCGGAAGTGAGGCCGTGAGGGGCAAGGTCTGGAATCAGGGGTCAGAGGACTCAAAAGGGGTTTCCCAAGCAGGCTACAGCTGATCTGGGGTCTGAGAAAGGAGAAGCCTATGGTCAGCAAGTGGCACAGCCCTGGTGGGCACGGGGAGTGGTACGTGATACTGGAGGGCCCCGGCAGAGCGGACAGCTGGGTACAAGGCAGTCTGTAAGCTAGCTCATCATGACCACACCCTGGGGACAGTCTGGGCCCAGGGTGCCCAGAGGGAGGTGTGAGAGCAGTCGGGTAAGCCAACACTAAGCACATCTCTGTTCCCGGCCCCCAGCCTGACCTAGATCTCACTGCCATCTGAGCAGGAAGGGAGCTGGGATCTGAGATTGCCCCTCTCCCCAAGCACGGATGCTGCAGGTATGGGCCCCACTGTGCGAATGGGAGACCATGACCTGAGAGCCTCCCACTCCCACCCTACCTTTTAGGGCCCATTCACTCTGGAAGTGGCTCCCAGGTCCTGTGCCCAGCCCTGGCCCATATCTGGGGCAGATCTGTCTGGGGAGGGCTAGGACAAGGGTCATGCTAATCTCTGTGTCTCTAGGGACAGCCCGCCTGGTTTGCAGCAGGTGAGGGGTGGGCTGGGTTGGGTTTCTAGTTGGCCCCATCCCAGGCGCCGACACCTGCTCTGGGCGCGACGAGCCCATTCTGCTGCTGTCACAGATAACACCTCTAGCGCTCACCGGCTGTCCGGGGAACAAGGGCTGGCACCGGGCTCGAGCCAGGCAGAGAGGTGGGCTGGTGGGCCAGGGCCCAGGGGAGGGTGGTTGGAAGTGAGAAGCCTGCCTCTCTATCTTCCATCAGCTTCTCTCCGGGGCTCAGACTGTTCCTGTCCCACAAGGAGATCCTCTGCACCTCCCCTACCCCTATGGAGCCCAGAGGAGGGAGGCTTCCTGGAGGGGATATGAGGTGAGAGTGGAACAGATTTTGGGGGTCCAGGTGGTTCACCTCCTCTCCACAACACAAGATACCCTTGCACCCAAATGACTCTTCATCCCCGTCAAACCAGGTTTGGTCAGAGAGAGGCAGTGGGGGAAGGTCCTGGCCTAAGCCTACTCTCCGGGGCCCCTGCACTGCTCCCCTCCCCGCCGGCTCAGTCTGGCTAGCCTGGTCCCCCTGCTCTGGGGAGAGGGAACCACGGGCATGTTTTAGTGGCTGCAACAACCACCCATAGACTCGGTTTCCCACCCTTTTAGATGGGCTGGCCTGTCCCCAGTTCCCCGTCAACTCAGGGTCTCTAGCACGCCTCCCTATGGCCTGGAGCTGGCTCTGGTGGTGTTCCCTTCCCCTGCAGCCCATCTCTTCGCCTCTGCCTCCATGGCTCTGGCTGTCTGAAAACTGGGGCATCATGTGGTCTCCAGATCCCCTTGTACAAACTCCGTCTGTCATATACCACGTAATGCGCCTGACCCTTCCCGGGGGGGGCCAGGGTCCTGGACTTTCCCAGGTGCCATGTGTATGTGTTCCCATGTGTGTCCCATGCCCACACACATGTGCGCACACAGGACCTTGTTCATCTGTGTGCATAGAAAGCTAGGGTGGAGGCTAGATGGTTTCCTTGCTGATCAGGCCATGAACCCTCCAATAGGTGGTCGGGTCAGCAAGGTCATGGGTCATGATGCTCATGGCTGGCACCAGGAAGCTGAGGCCTGTGTGCCCAGCCACCCCCTTGCCTGCCAGGAGCTCCCCTATAGATCGCCTGTCACTCCTCTCTGGGCCTCCATGGGTAAGACGGGACCTCTGCTTGCCAAGGCCCCCGTTCACCTCCCCCTCAAAGTCTGGGGCTCTGAAGCCACGGTACATAACTGGAGAGGGGTGCTTTACCACAAGCCAGACCCAGAGGCCCCAGCGAAACCACGAGGCCCTAGTACCAGGCAGCCCCGGGTGGGGGAGGAGGGCTTGCTGCTGAAGTTGCAACCCCTCAGAGTCCCCACATACTCGGCCTCAGACAGGTGACTGGAGGTCAGAGGGCAATCCTCCAAGGGCTCGTCAGCACCCAGTGCTGTGCCCATACACACGGAGCCCGCTCTCCAGTGTCCAGCAGCCCTCCTTCATGGCCTTCTGGCACCCTGTCTGGCCAGGGGGTTTCCAACCTCCCCAGACCTGTGAGCCCTGAGTGTTGTGCCAGGGTTTCCCCATCACCATGGGCAGCTCCACCCCTACTCAGGCGACTGGTCCCAAGTGATCTGAAGGCCCACAGAGCCCCCCAGGGACCTTCTAGGGCTGTTCTGCCTAGTCTCAGTCTGGGCACTCAGGTCAACCTGAGAATTTTCTGGAAAATTCCCTTGGTTCTGCCACATGTCCTCCAGTAGCTACCCAGTGCTGCAGAGCCTGGAATACCAGGGCTTGGGCCCTTTGGCCCCTTACTCACCTTTTGGTCCCCTCGGCCACAGGCTGCTCCTCTGAGCGTCTAAGCTCCACAAAGTGGCAAGCCCCAGATGGCAGAACGTGCACCCCTCTGCCCACGGTCACTGATAGCTTTAGGACCAGCACCAACAGGCGAGAGCATGTCCGCGAGGGAGCCGTGGCCTCGGCCAGGCGCCAAGCCCACCACCCAGCCCACCTAGACGCACTGCCCTCTGGGAAGCCTGCCCTGACCCAGCTCCTGACCTAAGTGGGCTCCTCACTTCTGAGCCCGATTCCTGCCGGTTGTGTGTGTCGGCAGGAGAGGGTGTTGGGGGACTTTGCGCTGACTTGGGGCTTCCTCATTCCGGTGTTTCACCTTGAGAGGAGTCTGTG
>NW_006159856.1:880760-905779 GCF_000334495.1 Tupaia belangeri chinensis | reverse complement strand
TGCCCGCGGCTGCGGCCCCGGATTAGCGGGAGGCTCAATGGGCCCAGCAAGCGGTAATTAAAGCTGCCCGCCTGGCCACTGCAGCCCAGGGACGCTTTGGCGCCCGCCCCAGTCCTGCCAGGCCTGTACAGTGCATGCCCCCCGTGCTCAAGATCTCTGGGAGGTCACGTCTATCCTTCCCCATCAGTCCCCCATCCTCTCTGCCAGGGTGACCAGGTAGTCGCAGCTTTCCGGTGCCTGCCTCAGTTTTCCCTTCTGGAAATTGACCTAACATGGCACAGTCACGGAGCACTTGGAGGCAGTGGGTTAAGTAAGGTCCACGAATGGATCCAAGTTCATGATCAGGTTTGTGAGTGTGGCGGGCCACTCAGATCCTGGGGCACCCCTTCAGGCCTGCCTCTGTTCTGGGATTCCCAGGGCTAGCTGCCCACAGGTCTGGCTAGTAGGTGCCTAACCCAGAGGAGGAGCTGTCACAGAGGGGAGCAACCCCCTGGGGGCATGGGGAAGCCGGGCTATGCCCTGTCCCCTACACCGACAGCTGCAGGACCCCTGGCACCATTGTTCCTCTTTCCCGGATTCCCCTGTGTCCCAGGCCCTGACCTGGGAGCCTGGGGCTGGAGGAGCTCAGGCTGAGACAGGGGGAGTCCTAAGCTGGGGTGCAGGCAGATGGCACACGGAGCATGGCTTCCCCTGGGCCTGATACACCTCTGAGTCTCAATTTTAGAGAAGCAGTCCCAGCTGACCCTGAAGCCCCAGAAAGTTCCTGGAAGAGCATCTGGCATGGGCTGGCCAAGGAGGGTGGACGGCCAGGCTGAGGTGAGAGGTGGGGGAGCCACCAAGGGCAAGAGCAGGGAGGGGGACTGCGGGCGCAGGAAGCCTCAGGCCTGGCCCTGACGTCTGTTCTCACGGGAAGTGGAAGACTTGGGGGTCCTTGCCTGCTGATAGACCCTGGGGGGAGTGGCTCCCCTTGGCCAGTCACCCCCATGCCAACCCCCTTATTACTTGATCGGGTTTCCCACTGCAAACCCCAGGCTCCTTGTGGTTTCTCCAGAGTCATAGGATCTGGCCAGCCTGTCCCTGTCCTGGCCAGAAAAGGGGGACCTGTGGGGACGCAGGCCTAACTCTTTCCTGCCTTTCCAGAGGTGAAGGGGTCAGAGTTGGTCACAAACTTCTCCAGTCAGCAAGGGCAGGACCCCTGGACTCAGGTCATCTCACTGAGACACAGGGCAGAGTCCTGGCAGGCTTGAGCCAGGGAGCCTCTGCCTCGGGACAAGTAAGCCCTGAGGAGTGTCTCCTACAGCCAGGAGTCACCCCTCTGGGCCCCAGGCCCTACCCCTGCCCCCAGCCCCTACACCTGCCCACAGCTGGTCCTAAACTATCTGGGCACAGCAGGGGTAGTGTGGGGTGGGAGGACGAAGAGACGCAGACAGCTCAGCTGCAAGCATATGATGGGAGAAGCCAGTTTTCTCCCAGGCAAGATCTCTGTCTCTCTCTCTCTCTTTTTAAAATATTATTTAACTTTATTTATTTATTTATTTAAATTTATCAGAGAGGGAGAGAAATAGACAAAGTGAGGAAGCAAGCCACCAGGTCTGGAACTCGAACCAAGGTCTGCCATGTGGGAGTCCAGCACCCCCAGCCACCATGCTTCTTGCCGGCCTCTCCCAGGCAAGATTCCAGGGCAGATGGGGCAGGCAGAGGAGGAAGCCCAGGCAGGACACTCCTCTGGGGGCAGGGAGTGGGAGGGAGTCCCAGTAGCCCGCCTGTACGTGCTCCCTCCCACATCAACACCTGGCCATGCCATGTGGTACCCACCTGCCCAGTCCTACCCACCAGTTCAGCTCCACAGTGTCCCTGGAACACCATCCAGGGTGCCAGGCCCAAGGGTGGGGAGGGAGGGGGGACTGTCAATATTGTACTACCAAACTTGAGAGGCCAATGTGACTCCCAAGTGGTAGCAAGAGTGGAGGCCCCCTGGGGTGGCCGCTTCCCCACAAGGCTGCCTGGGTCAGGTTTGGCCACATTTTTTCTCTTGGGAGACAGGGCCTGTTGCTTCCTCTGGCGAGCATGTTTACTCTCCTGGGGTGGGAGTGCTTACTGTAGTGCATGTGCATGCGTGTGAATCGTGTGCATGTGTACACGTGTCTTAGGGCTGGGATGCTAAAGGCAGGTGCCAGAGGGCAGGAGAGAGTCAAACCAGACCCCAGCACTGAGGAACAAAACAGGGGCTCAGAGAGGGGTGGCAGGCAGTCCCCACCTCAGTCCCAGCTTTACTGGGAGGTGTTCAGACCTGTGATCAGCAACTGTCCTAAACAGGCAGGCAGCTGGAGGAAGCTGGGTCAGGAGAGAATGGGAAAAGACCTCCTTCGTGTTGGGGTGAAGGTCCAGTTCCCACTCCACACCTGCTCGTTGTGTGACCTTGAGCTGTTTCACAACTGCCTCATTTTCCCTATATGTAAAATAGGAGGAACAGCCACACCTCCTTTTTGTAATTTCAACTGAGTTGGGTGACTGGGGTAGGGTCCAGGATTCAGATAGTGTTTGGCAAATATGAGTGGTCCCTGAGTTCTGTCTGGGGACAGTGTCCTCTCATCAGTAGCCTCCCCCTTGACTCCTTGGGAGCCACTGACCCCAGGAGCCCAGAAATTATAATATTTTGAGAGAAAAAGGATGAGACCTGCCTGCAGCCTGGGAAATGGGTGCTAACCCACCCATGCAACCTTGGACCAGGGGTTCCAGTAGGAGAGGAAGGTTCAGGGCCCCTGGGCTAGGGCTGAGCTTGGAGAAATGCCGGCAGGAGCATTTTCCTGGGAGGAAGCAGTACTTGGGTAGTGGAAGGTTGGAAGCCTGGAGGAGGAGGTGGAAACAGCCCCGAGGTAGTTCCTGGGTGAGTGGGGACTGACGGCTAGTGGTAGCCTAGTGAGCAGCCTTCTCCCACCGGTAGCCCACCTTGGACTAGGGATATCTGGAGAAGCCTGGAGAGTAAAGGGGGGCGTGCGCTGCTCTGCAGCCAGGCCCGGCCATCTGCACCCCAGAAGGTGGCTCCGAGGGTGGGAGTCCGGGTCCTCGCTGCTGCACCTAACCCCGTGTGATCTACAGGAGAGCCCAAGAAGAGGCCCGACGCTTCGGTGGAGAATTCCAGGCCTGCGGCAGACAGGGCACGGAAGGGTCGAGAGCTTGGGCGGGAGGGGCGCGCGGGGCTCCGGACTGCGCGAGGGCGTGGCCGGCGGAAGGGGCGCCCCGGGCGCCGCTCAAAGGGCCGCTAATGTTCGCTAATCCCGGCCTTTCAGGCGGCCGCGGCCCGAGCTGTTGGCCCAACAACAGGCGGCTGAAAGGGGCGCGCGGGGCTCGGGGGCTGCTGCCCGCCGGCCCCGCCCCGACCCCAGCGGTCTCGCAGCCCGGAGGACCCGAGCCCTCGGCGTCCCGGGAGGGTCCGCAGCAGCATCCCCGCGGGACACTGAGGCCGAGGGGAGCGTTTGGGGGCTTATGGGAGGTCCTTGGCGGGGCCAGTCGAGAACCGAGGCTGAAAGAGGGGGAGGGGTGTCGGGCCACCCCCCTCGGGCTTCTCAGCGGTTCCCAGGCCCGGGAGGGGCGCGAGGGCCCCCTCACGTCGCAGACGGGCCGGGCCCCTCCGGAGCGTGACCCCGGCTTTCAGCGCCGCCCCTGGCCCGGCCCCAGCGCCTCGTTAGGGATTTAATTAAGGAGCCGCCGGGGATTTGCATAATCTCCGAGTCCCGGCTGGGAAACCTAGGGGGGTGGGGACCGCGGTGGGGGGGAGGGAGCGGACTGGGCACGTCTCTTTGGCCTTGGGTCTCCCAGCCAGGGGACACAAGTAGCCAGGAGGAGGTGAGAGGACAGGCCAGAGGGAGGAAAGACCCTTTGTGTCAAAGCCAGTTCTGGAATTCCCCATCCGGGCCAGAAGGTCCCTTCCACTCCCAGCTGACTTGGGCCAAGCCATAGACTAAACCGGGCAGGGGCCTCATGGGGAGGGGCTCCCAGAAGGGGCCCTGGGCACACCTCCCCCCAAGCAAACAGTGAAGGCAAACATTCCAACCCCAGATCAGCCCTGGGGAGCTACAGACCCCGCCCCTGTCCACAGGTCCTCAGAGTCTGCACACCCATCCTTGGTGGCAGCCAGAGTTCAGGCCATTGGGGGGCCTGGGGCAGAGCCAAGGCAGGAGAAAAGGGCAGGCAGCTGACCTCTCCCAGGGCAGAGCATTGCCCCCCTTCACTGCACCTGGCCTAGAGAGTGCAGGAGCCAGTCTGAGCACCCCACTTCTGGCTGGAATTTATGTGCTGAGCACTGAGTAGGTAGGTGGTGGGTGCAAGACCTGTCAATGGACCCACCATGGGTCTGTAAGCAGGGGTTGGTGGGAGGGGGCTCTGGGCCCTTGCTACTTTTGGCTGAGCCCGAGCTGAGGTCAATGACTCAACACTAGGAGTTGGGGGAGTAACCCTTGCTTCTACTCCCTCACGCATATTCCCAGGACCTTTTCCTACTAGCCGTCCACATGGGGAGACACAGGCACATGTGGGGTTTGCTCTCCATGGCTGGGTCAAGGAGGTGGTCCATCCTGCCCGCTACTGCCTGCCGACACCTCAGACTGGGCAAGGGCATGACCGTGTGGCCTTGGAAGGGGGCCAAGATTCAGCCAGGAGGCTGTGCAGGCCTGGGCAGCCCTTGGGGCCTGGCCATGGCACCAATAGCCCTCCCTCCCCGTGCCTGGCACCCGCCTGCCCTGTGGGCATTCCCACAGCCTTCAAAGAGTACTGTGGGGCCCATGAGGGGCAGGGCCTTTCATCTCTTGGGTGGCAGGCTGAGAGCTGGATGATCCTAGGGGCATAGCCACTTCTCAGGTCCTGCCCCCTAGTGCCCTGGTCGAACCTGGCACCCTAGCCAGCCTCTGCTCACCATATCATGGAGGAGCCCCAGGGCAGGGTGAGGGTAGGAAAGTGTGAGCTTGCAGCACTGGGCCTGGGGCCTGCCTGCAGTCCTGGACATCCACCCCCTCCAACGTCTGACCCTGACCCCAGTCCTGCTCCTGTGGAAGGACAGTGCCTGCCTTTCTGGCTAGCATCCTGCCCCTGTACTCACAGAGAGAGGGCCCTCATGTCCCTGCATCTTCCCCACCTGCAGAGGCTCCTGGGACCTCCCAGTCAGAACTAAAGTCCCTATGGTGCTCCATGCCCTGTACCCTGTGTTTCCAGCTCCTACCTTCTCCTCTCCTCACGTACTGGGATTCCCCAGGTGCCTCTCGGAGCTTAGCTGCCGCTCAGGCCTGTCTCCTTACTTTTCAGGTCTCAGCTCTAGAGTCCTCTCCTCCTGGAAGCCCTGCCTGGACATGGTGCCCCACTATCCGGTACCGCTATACTCGCATCCCTACCTGAATTACAGTTCTTTCTCACATGTTCACATGGACTGTCTCCATTAGGATGTCATGGATGGGAAGGAGCAGGCCCATTCACTCACAGGACCCCCAGCCCCAGTGTGGGGGCACGGAGGTGCCAACCTAGAAGGGGTGGCATTTGTAAATGACTGTGCGACCTCTTGGGACCCCATTTCTTCACCTGCCTGGAGTCTGGGTCTTGGAATCCCCACAAGGGGCATGATGACAGAGCAGGGGCTAGTAGTGAGGGTCACAGGAGAAATGGACACACCCTTTACGATGCTCAGTCGGCCCTCAGCTGTGGTGGTGCTGAGCTGGCTCCTGGACGGGGCTTGGACAGAGCACAGAGTGGGGACCATACCCAGGCACACAGTAGGGTTTGCCTATAGAGCACTTCCACTCTGCCGTCTCCAGGATCAGGGCGACAAGCCCAGTGGGAGACTGAGGTTAGCATGAGCCGTAGTGGCGGCCCACTCTGGCCTGGTCAGGTCAGGAACACTTCCCCTGGATTGGGTACTGAGGAGTGAGTAGGAGCTCCCTGGAACGGAGGAAGAGGTCAAAGTACTTAGCAGACTCTGGGGGAGGTGGCAGTGTGAATGAGGCTGGGCAGGCAGGCCTGGGATTTGGGAGTCCAGGTTGCCCCTGGAGATCTGCCTGGACTGGAGATCCTGGAGACTAAAAACTGCTCAGGAGCACCCAATTTTGGTTTCTGGCAGGCCCCTCTTTCTGCCAGGCCCCAGCTCCATCCAACTCTTCGTACCCCTTGAAACCTCCACCCTTCTGAGGGCCAGAGCTGGAGGACAGGAAGGCCCTGGCTACAAGGACCGGATGGAGAGGGGCAAGGATGCCAGGCGTGACCAGGACAGGAAAGCCCAAGGCCAGGCTGGAGCACAAGGTGTGAACATCCAGTGGAAGGCGGAGGGCACCCTGCAGCCTGGGGCAAGGTGCATGCAGTGGGGGCTCTGGAGAGAGGTGGGCTTCAGCTCACAGCGAAGCCTAGTGTGAGCCCAGCCCGAACTCCCAAGGTCCATTGTCAGCCATACCTTTTACAGAGAAGCCAAGGGCCCTTGCCCCAGACAAGCCACTGCCCATCTGCTTGGTGTCTGGGTCCCACCAGCAAGGCCTGGTATCCCATTGGCCCCTGCTTGTCTTAGGAGCCACCTTATTTTGTCCCTTGCTAGGTCTTGAGGTGGGCTGAAAGAGATGAGCTGGCTACCACCCACAGCAGGGCCAGCCTTACAGGGCTGGGGAAGGCTCTGCGGAGGCAGGGTCACAAGGGTGGTTGATGGAGGGCTCAGGGAGATCCCCTTCAGGGACAAGAATGGCCTTTTGTGGGAGGTGAGGTATGGGCAGGTAAAGGCCTACACCACTGTCCTCTCCACTCACTCCCCCACTGCGTCGGCAGGACCCTAGAGTCCTCCTGGCCACAAGAGGGATTGAGATAAGCCATCTAGTTTTTCATTCGCTTCCCCTCAAGTTGTCTAAATATTCTAGGTAGCTCCCAGCACCCCTGGTCTCCCCAACCCTGGAGTGAAATTCTGCCAGGGGCTAGGGTGGAATCACACCCACGGGCTGCCTTGGTCACACTGGAGCCCATCTCGCAGGTAAATGCCCGCTGGACCAAGCAGGGCCTGAGCCCAGGGACAGCTGAGCTCTGGGCCTGAATCTCTCCTCCCTCCTCCTCTTCTGCCCCCAGCTCTCCCAGCACCCAGACGACCCCAAATGCTCTTGGGGGAGGAGCTGGTTGGCCAGAGAAACACCCCTCCCTGTCCCCCAGCACCTTGACCTCCTGGATGGGCACAGGCTTAATCAAGAGACACTGGAGAGCCGAGAACAAGATCTGGGTGTCTGGGAGCAAGGGTGAGGCCCTAGGCCTGCAGGGCTGGGGTGCAGCAAAGAGTCTTCGTCTCCCCCACGGCCGGAGCCAACCACTCCTGAAGGGGCCTTTCTCCAAGGCCCCCGGGTGCGGCAGGAGCCCCCGCCTGCCTGGTGCCCAGCCCTGCTGTCGGCGCCTCTCGGCCTGGCGGCCACAACCCTGATGTTGCTTTAATAAAACAAAGTTTTTCTTTCGTGCGCGGCCTCCAGCGGTGAAAGGGCCGATTTACGGAGCCCGCGCCCCCCTCCGGGCCGCCCCGCCCGCCTGCCCGCCCTGCGGTGGCGCTGGCCCGGCCGCGGGTAATTTATAGCTTCAACTTAGCACACTCGCGCTGGGCCAACGGCGGCATGACTGGGGCCCTTTATCCCGGCCCCCCAGCCGGCCGCGGAGGACGGCTCACAGGCTCCATTCACTGCCGCCGCACGCTCCCTCCCGGGCCACGTTCCTTATTCAGACGTTTGGAAACCCCGCGGAACCCCGTAGGTGAAAACAAACCAGGTTGTTTGTGCCTTGGCAGCAGGCGGCCACACCCCTGACTCGCTGGCCCTTGAGCCCCCGGCTGGCCCCCCACGGACAGCCGTGCCCTTCTGCTGGCCCATTCACAGGTGAGGAGCCCTAGGCGGCTGCAACAGGGCAGGTTTCTTTTCTTTTCTGTTTGGCAGGACTTAATTTCCCTCCAAGGAACATGAACTGCTTGAATCCGGTCCCAGGAAACAAGGTCCTGTTGGAGGCTCCAGTTTGAGGGCTTCTGTGCTTAAGGTGGGAGTGCTCCCTGTGCTTGTTTTCTATTTGTTTGGCTTTTTCTTTTCTTTTCTTTCTTTTTTTAAAAGTTTTTCTACAGGGAACTTGTGCTCCCTGGACTGGAGAAAGAAGGGACAGAGAGAGAGAGAGAGAGAGAGAGATAAAATGAGACCTCCTCTTGTGGAGGGAAGGCCACACTGCAGTCCTTTCTCCTCCATCCTCCTCTTGGGATTTTGGGCATGTACATGTGCGCCCCAGGTGTGTTTTTCAAGCTGCCAGGTCTGGGGCTTTAAGGAAGAAGTCAGCCATGTGGGATCCGACCCCTTAACCACCATGCTGCTAGCTGACCCTCCTTGTGCTTGCTGATAGTCAGTGTGTAGGGTCCTGGTGGGCACCAGCCCTAACCAGGATCCCACCCGCGGGGAGAAAGGGTGGGTCTCTGTACCCTATGAGAAAGGAGGTCATAACTAAAAGGATGTGGTTGGCTAGAGATGAGCTGAAGATTGGGGACCCAGAGACGGGGTGTCCTGTGTTGGGTGGAACTGAGAGCCTCCTGGAATCACTGGCACTGGACCCCCTTGGAAATTCTGTCGCTTAAGGACACGCAAAATTCGCTTGCCCTCTGAGCCGTCAGGACCTGCCCTGGCAGAATCGCAGGGTTCAGGCCTAGCTCTGCATTGGCACAGGTTCCACTCCTAGACACACGGGCACGGCACACACCTAAGCACACACACACAGATGCACACTCAGACACGCACACCGGCTCACATGTGGACCCAAACTAATGGGCATCTCATCTGGGCTTCCTGTGCTCCTTGGGGTCACACCTGCTGGGTCCCCAATCCCCACCCAACTTAGGGACCAGTGGCTCTGTCTGCCCTTCCAGCTGCCCAGGCCTAGTCTTGCCAGGTCCTGAGCCTGCCCACCAGAGTCCCCGACCAGCCTCGTCCGTGCGCTCCTGGGCCATCGTAGGGGTCTCACACTCATCTCCGTGTCCACCCTGGCCCTGCCCATGATCTACCCCCACTACCAGGGTGGGGCACACCCTTCTCCACTCAGCATCGCCTGTCCACCGAGGCTAGGGGGCCAAGGGCAGAGGTGTTTCTCTAGAAAAGCCTTGACCTCTCCCCTCTCCCCAGGCTGGACTTGTGTGGGCCTCCCACCCTAAGCCCACGTGGAGAAGTCAACCTGCCAGCAGGACAAACCTCAGCACTTCCCTTGTCCCCCCTCCAGCCCAGGGCAGCTGCTCAGGTGGGCACAGGTAAAGGCAGTGGTTCCTCCAGAACAGGGACCTGGTTCCCCACGGATGGTGCAGGAAGTCCAGCAGAGGGGCCGGTCTCTCTGAGCCTCAGTCTCCCAATTTGGTACTCCACAGCCTGGGGAGCAGCCCACTGTAGACAGCCCTCCTGCCTCCTGCAAGGGCCCTGAACTCTGGCCTTCAACCCTTGAGTGCAGTCTGGGGGTTGTCACTTGTGGTTCTGACTAGACCTTCCATCTGTCCCCATTTCTGCCCTGGTCCGTGGATATCTGGCCATTCCAGAAAAATCAGGCTCAGGGGGCCCAGGGACTTGCTGAGGTCACAAAGCTTCAGCACAAGGTTAACTCTGAACCCCAAGGCCATGGAGAGTAGGAGAGGGTGTTGTGCCTCCGAGGGCCTCTGGGGAGCTGAGTGGGAGGGGTAGGATGGCAGGCAGGGCTGTGAGGGTGCCTGCGAGGATTTCCTACTCAGGAACCCCCAGCCTGCACCTTGTGCCGTCTGACTCCGCGACCTGGGGTAAACAGAACAACCCCTATCACTTGCACCATGGAGCCTGGAAGACACCCGCCCATGTCCAGCCTCCTCCCTACCCAGGCCCATTTTAGAGGTGGGGAAACTGAGGCAGCCATGCTTCCCCTGAACATCCAGGAACGAGCAGGTATCTGGCATCTCGAAGGGCTCATGCTCCAGCCCTGCAGCCTGTGAAGGCTTTCCGTTTCCTGCACCTTGTGAGGCAGATCTCTGCGAAGGACTGGGCGGGTGTGGGGTGGGGAGTGGGGGTGGGGTGGGGGGTGGATGTGGGTGGGTGCAGAGTCCCACCAGGGCAGGCAAGCAAGCAAGGGCAGGTTCCCACGCTGCAGGCAACGCCCCAGGCCGGAGTTCAATTCCTCCTCCAAGGTCAGGAAACGGGAAAGCAGCAAGTGCATAAGGAAAGCAATGACGGATGGGGTGTACGGGGTGTTCCCAGCCGGTGTCCAGCCGCCCTAAGGGCCCTCAGTCTCACCCAGCTCCTCCAGCAGAGGACTGGGGGACAGGCTGCCAGGTAGGGGCATCAGGGGCGCAGTACCCCTTGATCCTGTCTCACTGGAGATGAGATTTTTACTTTGTTTCCAGGGTCTGTTGGGTCAGGGATAGGGGTGCAACTGGAGGACTGGAGGGGTGCCTGGCTGGCAGTCAGGTGGGCCCAGTGTGAGGGCCTGACAGGGTTAACGAGCTGCCTCTGCTCCCACCATTATAGCTTGGTCATTAAAACCCCATCTCCTGCCTGTGTCCCAGCCCTCCCGGGGCCTCCCAGGGCCTTTGTCTCACTTTCTAAGGCTCTGACAGGATCAGAACCCGGGTGGGGGCCCCAGGAAGAGAGGGGAGCTTGCAGCATACAAAGCCCCCAGCCCCCTGGCCCCCCTGCCCTGGCGCCTCCTCTGCCAGGATGCCAGCTCAGAGCCTCTCCCAGGATGCCCTCCTCAGGGGCTGGCACGGGCCAGGCTGGGCGGGCATCTCCTGAGCCCAGCCCAGGATGGATCCGCCCTGGCCGCACCCCGTGGCCACCCCCACGCTGTTCCCAGGCCCAGCGGCAGAGAGCCCCCAGCCCTCTTCACATTTGCCCATGCTCGGCTGCAGGTTGCTAGGAGCTGTGTCGGGTGGGGGGCGTGCGGCCGGCAGCCCGGCCAGCCGGAGGATCCGGGCAGGGGGGCGGGTGCCCAGGGACAAAGCCTGCCTGTGATTAAGTCATCTGCCCGATGGCGCCACGCACACCGCCGGCCAACCAAGGGCCATGCCTGCCCACATCCCGCAGCTACCGCAGTCCGCGGTGTCCTGCTCCCAGCCAGGCACGCGCATACCCCTCTGTGATCGGGGTTATCGACCTGCTCCACCCGGGATGGCCTCTCCTGCCCAGGCGCCCATGACACCCGGCTCTGCAACTGACCGGAGGGTAAACACAGCCAAGGACCCTTAGCCTGGCGTGCCTCTCCGTTTGATGGGCCTCTTGAGCTGGAGCAGCCCTGACTGCCCCCACATGCCACAGGGCCCTGACCCTGAGATCTCCCTCTCTGGCCTGAGATTTCCCACAGCTGGAGGGCAGCCATGGGGTCCGGAACCTGCCCCACAGTGGAGGGCAGCCCCGAACCCCAGGGGACTTTCACTTGTTTTAGAGCAAACACCCAGTAGGGAGGCCCTGTGAGCAGGGTCAGGCCCTCAGTCACTCACTAAGATGGGGGCGTGCCCCCTCGAAGGGAGGGGGAAGGGGCCAGGTCTGGTCCGGATGAGTGACTGGTGTGATTATGGCTGATGGGCTGAGGAGATGGGGTTTCAGGATAGGGCGGAAACTTCCTGGGATTTGCGACTAATCAGGGCCTGGGCGGGCCTCGCTTTATAAAATCTACCTTGGTTGTCTCTGAGCCTGTTCCCTGGCCAGAGCTCTGGGAACTGGGGACAGAGGTGGAGGGATGCCCGGCTAGTAGGGGCCTAGGGACAAAAATGGGCTACCAAGGACTCCTTGTGGGATGGGACCAGCCTTCTTACTCAGTGGGAAGGCTGGGGGGCGCTCCCACAGCAGGCCCTACATGGAAACCAGATGAGGGAGCCTGGCCTGGCCTTGCCAGGGTCCCAGATCCCCTTCTTCCAAGAGAAGGAATCGAAGACTGGACCCTACTTGTCATCCTAGAAGCTGGCTGCCCACTTGGCTTGGTGGGCTTGGGGAAAGGGTCTTGAGTTCTCTTTGATTTGCTTTTCTTCTTTTTTCTCTTTCTTTCTCGTTTTCTTCTCTCCCCTCTCCCGTCTCTCAACTCAACTCCTCTCCTCTCCTCTTGTCTCTTCTCTTCTCCTCTCTCCCCTTCTTTCCCTTCTTCTCCCATCTTCCTTCCTTCCTTCCTTCTTTCTTTCCTTTCCTTTCCTTTCCTTTCCTTTCCTTTTCTTTTCTTTTCTTTTTTTAAATCTTCTATAGGGTGCCTGTGCTCATTGGAGAAAGTGAGAAAGCATCCCCCTAGGTAGGGAGGGCCCCACCCCAATCCTTTCTCTTTCTCTTCTTGGGATTTTGGTCATGCATGCACACTGCATGTTTTTCAAGCTGTTGGGTCCGGGACTTGAACCATGTAGTCTACTGTGTGGGATCTAGCTACCTTAACTTTCATGCCATTGACTAATCCTAAACTTTTCTTCCCATCTTTCAGCTGGCTCCGGGGCCTAGGGGTTACAGTAATGCTCCCCTACCCTGGAAGGAGAGCTAGAAAGAGACCCTCCTCACTGTCTTCACCTCACATTCTACAGTGTTCTGCTCACCAGCCCCTGCCCCCACTTAATCACCACCCTCTCCTGTACCTGTTCATCTTCCAGTGCCAGGTCCCCTATACCTGTCTAGACCCCTGCCCATTCTCCAGCATCCCAGTCAGAGCACTGATTCTAGGGCCCTCCCCTCTTCTGGCTTGAGGGCCAGCAGCAGGGTAGTTCACCACAGGACTGTGAGCCAGTGGGGGGCCTGGTGTCTGTGTTCTTAGGTGTGGTAGGGTGGCTCCACACTGCCTGGCCAAACCTTAGCCAGTGACCAGACATGCAAGGAAGATGTCAACCCTCTGTGGCCAGGCTGGGCAGAGCCCACTGCTGGCTGCCATCCTGCTGCCTGCCTCTTTGAATCCCACACTGAAGCACTGGGCTGGAAGGCTGGGATGTTCCTCCCTGCCCCATCCCAGCTGGGGCCTTCCATACGGCCCCTACACAGTGGGGCAGTAGACAACCCAAGCTGGGTCTGAAGCTTCAGTGAAGGATAACACTGTCCCCTTTTCGCAGACCCAGCTGCCCGGGGCAGGTCCTCAGCTTACTTCTGGGGGTCGGTGGGGGGGGGGCAGTCTCCCAGCACACCGCGGACACTCATGAGGCCTGTCCTGGGACTGTCTCTCCCATCACGCCCCTCTCACGCCTTCTGCCCTCTTGCTTTGACACCTGCTGTTCCCACTCCCTCTTATTCCCCCTCCCATCACACCCACCCATGTTCATCAGAGGGCCGTCACCACCAGCTGGTGGCCGCCACTGTTTACTGACAGTCTCCCCCAGGCAGGGTGGGAGCTCCGTGAGAACAGGGCCTCATCCTAACGGTGCTGGGACAATATACAGGGTCGGCAAATGTTTGTCGATGGAGGGATGGGTGGGAGGGTGAATGGCGAGAGGAGGGCTGGGATGAGCAGGGTGGACCACAGGCTGGCTGGCTGTGTGACTCCATGCACAGTTGTGCAGGGAAGGATGCTTGGCTGGCACGTGACTGGCCAGGCAATGGTCATGGGGAAGATGCAGTGGCGAGAACCAGAAGCCTGGAGCAGTTGACGGGCCTGGGGCTGGCTGAGTGTATAGAGCGGGCTGAGCACATGGCTGCAGGGCAGAGGGGATGGGGATGGCATGTGGGGGTCAGGTAAGTGGTGTGAGGTGGGGCAGGGGGTACACACAGGAGTGGAGATGTGGAGGACAAAGCTGGGGCAAGTTGGTAGCCAGTTGGAGGGGTGTACAACAACCGGAGGGCGGGAATGGCATTCAGCTTCTCCCCAGATTCTGGGAGCTGGCACTTGGAAGGTGTGTGTGGTTTTCTGAGCTGCCTGCCAGGGAAGGTGATGAAACCCCAAGGGCAGGCAGACCTGGCCCGTTCAGGCCCGTGTGTGGAGGGTGTGACCTCTCGCGCCTGCCCAGGCTCCTGGTATCGGCAATGTGGGGCCAGCGAAGCCCCCAGAGGCCAGCCCAGGTCTGCTGGGGGTTCTGGCTTGAGAGCCCTGGCTCAGGTGGGTTTGCTCCTGCCTCTTGGACCAGAGTTGGAGGCCGTTGGAGCGTGGAGGAGTGAGTCATCAGCCTTGGGGGCCCAGTGTAAATGAGCACCCACGCCTGCCTCGGTGGGCCCAGCGGGCACCCCCACCCCTCCCACTCCTAGCGGGCGTGAGGCCGAAGGATGATGTCACGTCTGCCATGGGTGCCCCAGGGTCTGGCAGCAGGAAAGTGAAAGGCATGAAGCCCAGGGGCATTGCAGGCCTCTACTTTGACCTTGCCGGCCTCTACCACTTGGGTCATCTCAGGGTCACAGGTGAGCAGGACACCAGGAGAAAGGAGGAGAGTACAACAGTGCCCACGGATTGGACCAGGCCAAATGCCCCTCCTCAGGCAGCCTCCTCAGGCCTCCCTGCCTCTCCAGTATGACCCCCACCACCAGCACACCAGCCACTGCGCCTGCCTGCAGCCTGCCTCAGGGCCAAGCGTGTCTATCCCTTTCCCTGCTGGGGGCGCGGGTAGAGCCGGCCCAGGGCAGGGTTACCTCTGGGTCTCTGGATATGGTTTTTTTAAGAGTGGGTAATTGTGGAGACCCTCAGGAGCAGTGTAAGGGGAGGGTAAGAACAGTTGCCCGGGGTCAGAACAGGCACTGTGACTGCCCGAGGCATCTGGCATCCCACATACCCTAAGACCACCCTGTGTCCTTTGTGGTGTTTAAAATGGGGCACTGAGGCCGGACAGCACCAGCGTGCCTTCACTCCTGGTCGGCATCAGCAGGGCCAGACCAGAGGCTGTAGCCCCAGCCTAGGGCTGTCCTCCTAGGTCCACTATAGGCGACACCCACCCCACAGCCCTGCAGCTGCCATCTCTCTACCCTCTGTAGCCTGTGGCTTAACCAGGAAGCCTGGGGATGGAGTCCCCAGACCAGTGCACAGGCAGAAGTCTCAGCCTCTTCCCTCCCACCATCCCCTGATCTCCGTGCAGGGAGCAGAGCTTTGCCAACTCCAAGGTCCTCACCCCTCAGCCTCCGCTTGGGTGGGTGATACAGCCAGGAGAAGGGAGGAGGTTCCAGGCAGATACCAGGTCAGCACCTCCGCAGGAAGAAGAAGGAAGGCAGAGTGGGCGGACCTCGTAGCCAGCAGCCTCCAAAGGCCCGTGCTGACCTCCCAGCAACCTTCCTTCTTCCTGCCCTGCTGCCTGCCCGAAACGTGTGTGCATGCAGGCATGTGCGCACACACGCATGCACACACACACACACACACACACACACACTCACGCACTTACACACCAAGCTGAGTCTTTCCTGAACAGGCTGACCTGGGCCTCCACTTCTCCCTCCACTCTGCTCCTTGCCACACCAGGTCCTTCTCTGGCCGTGGAGGCTCTTTATCTCTGGTCACTTTCCCCACTTGGAGGGAACCAAAGAGAGTGTGGGAGGCCTGTCCAGCTCCAGAGCCTCGCTCAAGAACCCTGCCCTGCTTTGCCGACAGCCAGAATAAAGTTGCTACCCAACAGCCAGAGGCTCCTGAGTGTCTGGCACATCGTGGAGATGCATTTCCTAGCCAGTATGGTCCGGACAAGAATGTGCAGAGCCAGACCCCTCCTGCTCTAGGCTGTGAATATAAGACCCACGTCCCAGGAACAGCAGATGGCGTGATGGATAAGTCACTGGACTCCCATGTAGTCGACCGCGGTTCGAGTCCCAGACCCAGTGGCTTAAAACTCAAATCAGGCGCATGTGTGTGCATGCCCAAAATCCCAAGAGGAGAATGGAGGAGAAGGGATTGTGGTGTGACCATCCCCCCTGGGAGGTGATTGCTCACTTTCTCTCTGTTTCTCTGGCAATTGCATACATCCTATAGCAAAAATCTCCCTCTCTAAAAAAAAAAAAAAGACCTGTGTCGCTGGTTGCTGACACACTGGACTCACTGCTGTTCTGGGCTCCAGGCCTGCCCACTGCAGAGATCTCCACTTGGTGTGTCACTCAGAGAAGCCAACTCGTCCAAGCTCCTTTGCCTGAACCTCTGTTTTCTCATCTGTAAAATGGAAAGCATGACAAATAATAGCCACTTCCCTCGGGCGCCAGCATCTGAGCAGATGCCGAGGGGCTGTCAGTCAGAGTGGGTCCGTGGCTTCTGTCCCCCTCCTCCCCCACCCCAGACCCAGCGGGCAAAGCAGCTGGCGACGGGGTCCCCATCTGGAAACAATTGTGTGCATGGCCCTCAAAGATATAATTAAAATATGTTGGGTTTTATGCTCCTTCCTCGGCTAGGGCAGAATCCAGGCTGGTTATGAAATCGGATCGTGCTGACGTTGGGCTTGGGGAGGGGCACACGGACTTGGAGTGCGTCTGTCCCAGCCCAGACTGCCCTCGTGGCTCCCATTACAGCACTAGCAGGGACTCCTCTGTGGCCCCCCTGGCAGAGGGGAGGGGAAGCGGGTACCGAGGGCTTTGCTTATCCACTTCCCCCTTGTCCTTGAGGGATCCGGTTTGCTTGGCGGTGGCAGAAGGGGTAGCCAAGGCTTCATGTCCAGAGTGGCCTTGGAGGCAGACGAAGCTATTCCTCACATGGAGCACGCTCTCCCCAGGTCCCCAAGTCGCCCCCTTGAACATCAGGCAGTGAGACCCTGGGCCTTGTTTTCCCTCTCCCCTTTGCTGTGGCTATTTTCTCTCTTGGGTCATCGTCTTTATCTTTTTTTAAGAATTATTTTACTTAACTTTGATTATTTATTTTTAATTTGACCAGAGAAGGACAGAGCACGAGATGGAGAGAGGAAAGCAAGAAACCAAGCTGCCAGCTTCGAGACTTGAACCGTGGTCAGCCATGTGGGAGTCTAGCGGCCTTAACCACAATGCCACCTGCCAGCCCCCTCTCTTGGTTCTTTATCCTCCAGGCCTCATTCCTTCCAGGAAACCTCACTGGCTGATGGCCCCCGCACATGGGACTGGAGTCTCCCTCTTTCATATAGCTCCACCTGTGAGTCTGGAATCCACAATATGCAAGCCCAGAGAGGGTTTGGGGTACAACTGGGCCTTTGACAGGTGCCTGCTTGGTCATAGCAAAACCCTCCCAAGCCTAGGTGCCTCTGCCAAACCTCAGACTTCAGGGGCTGATGAAAATCACCCCCAACTCCAAGCCTCAGAAGCTGGTGGTAGAGCCCAAAGGGCAGGTATGAAGTGGGCGCTGGGCTGGGAACTGGGCTGGGGTATGAACAACCGTCTTTCTGGCCTATACCTTGCCCCCTACTGTCTACCTACATGGGGCCATTCACACCTATCCTGAGGGATTCAGCACAAGTACCTCCTCCTCCCAGGAGCCTCTTCCTAAGCTGGCAGAGCGCCTCCACCCCTGGTCCCACCTCAGGTTCAGCTTCCAATAACCACATCCTTCTCCCAACCTGAAGTTGCTGCCCTCCTGGCCCTGCAGCGCCAGGTGGTCTGTTGGCCTCTCTAGCCTGGGAGTGACTGGGAGTGACTGGGAGAATGGCTCCGAGCAGCTCTTCTGTGCTGCATCTGTGCCTGAGGCTCCCTCATTGTGGCTGCTGGGTCCAGGGGAGCCTTAAGAATCTACAGAAAAGACACAATCCCAGTTTGGCGGCCCGGAGGAGATGATGGCTTCTGCTGAATCCCTCCTATGTCCCCAGCTGGGTGCCTGCTGTGTATCCACAGAACACCTCCCCAGCCCTTCTCCCCATACACCTGGCTAGGGACTACTTTATTCCATTTTCTGTTGGTTCAGAACTGAATGCTATAGCCTGGGCAATGTATAAAGAAGAGGGGGCCAGCAAAGGGTGTAGCAGTAATATCACTGAACTCCCACATGGCCGACTGTAGTTCAAGGCCTGAACCCGTGGCTCGAAAATCACACAGGGCACGTGTATGTTTGTGCCCAAGAACCCGGAAGGAGAATAGAGGAGAAGGGATTGCGGTGTGGGCAACCCCCCTGGAGGGTAATTTCTTACTTTCCCACTCGCTGTCTCTTGTTTCTTTCTCTGGCAAGTGCAACCCCCGCAAAACAAACAAACAAACAAACAAAAACAATAAAAGTTTATTTAGCTTCCTGTTTTGGAGGTCCAAGGGCAAGGGTCTGCATCTGATCTTGGTGCGAGCTCTCTGCGGAGTCCCGAGGCAGCGCAGGGCATCACATATAAGGCAAAACAAGAATTGGCATGGGGCGGTGGACAGCAGGTGGCATGGTGGTTAAGGCACTGGACTCTGCCATGACCGACTGTGGCTCAAGTCCCAGACCTGCCAGCTTGAAAATCACACCAGGTGTGTGTGCATGTGTGGCCAAACTCCCAAGAGGAGAATGGAGGAAGAGGGGGATTGCGGCATGACCATCTCTCCTCGGGGGTGATTTCTCACTTTCACTCTCTCTGTCTCTATTTGTCTCTCTCTCCAGTAAACGCATGTGCCCTGTGGCAAAAACCTAAAAAAAAAAAAAGCATGAGCTGACCTCATTTTTTTTTTTAAAGAATTATTTTATTTTGGGAAGCCAGCAGGTAGCATAGTGGTTAAGGTGCTGAACTTCCTAAATGGCCAACCACGGTTTGAGTCCCGGACCTGGTGCCTTGCTTTCTCACTTTCCCTCTCTGTTTCTCTCTGGTGAACTCACATGAAAGAATAATAATGACAATAAATAAAATAAATAATAATTTAAAAATATAATTATTTTATTTTGGGGCCAGCAGTGGCATGGTTGTTGAAGGTGCTGGACTTCCATATGGCCAATCATGGTTCAAGTTCCAGATCTGGTGACTTCGTTTCTCACTTTCCCCTCTCTTTCTCTGGTCAACTGGTAAATAATAATAATAAATAAAACTTTATTTATTTATTTTAATTTGACAGACGGTGGGTGAAGAAAGTGAGAAGTGAGAATGCAAGCTGCCAGGTCCAGGACTAGAGCCACAGTTAGTCATGTGGAAGTCCAGTGCCCTTAACCACCATGCCACCTGCTGGTCCCAAAGGCTGGCCTCTTTATTAAGGAAACTGGATCCTACATGGCTGATTGCCTGGTTCAAGTCTTGGACCTGATGTCTTGAGAAACATGCTGAATGTGCGTGAATGGGTACCCCAAACCCTGACGGAATGGAGAGATAGAAGAGAAGGGATTGTAGTGTGACAGTGCCCCACTGAGGAGGGCTTTCTCTCTCTCTCTGTATCTCTCTGCCAAGGGCACGTGCCTCTGGCAAATGGGAAAAGGAAAGAGTAGTGAGCATCGTGTCTATTTCTGTCTATGTATCTCTCTTTCCACTAGGATTCCATCATGGGGACTCTGCCTTGATGACCTTATCTAATCACCTCCCAAAGGCTCCACCTTTTCTTTTTTTAAAAAAAGAATTATTGTATTTATTTATTATTTTTAAATTTGACCAGAGAGAGAGAAAGGGGGAGGGAGAAAGCAAGCTGCCAGGTCCAGGACTTGAGCTGCAATCAGCTATGTGGGAGTTCAGTGCCTTAACCACTACACTACCTGCTGGACCCAAGGGTCCACCTTTGTTTTTTTGTTTTTTTTTTCTTGAGAGGTTTTTGCTATAGGGCACGTGTGCTCGCCAGACAGACAGAGACAGAGAGACAGAAAACGAGAACTCACCCCCAGGGGGAATGGCCACACCACAATTCCTTCTCCTCCATTCTCCTCTCGGGATCTTGGGCACGCACACACATGCGTCTTGTGGGGCACGCACACACATGCGTCGGGTGTGAGTTTCAAGCCATTGGGTCCAGGACTCGAACTGCGGTCGACTACATGGGAGTCCAGTGACATAGCCATTATGCTAACTTCTGGTCCCCAAGTCCACCTTTTAACCCCATAGTTGGACTAATGGGATTAATAGCTCTTAATACTGTCAAATTTTAACACATAAATTTGGGGGCAACACAATCAAACTATAACATTCTACCCCAAATATATGTTCTCCTCATACATAAAGCCCTCCCAATAGTCCAGAATGTCCTTTAAACAATAAAATAAAATTGGCAGACGGTGCATGTGCTCACCAGTATGAGAGAGGAAACCTTGAAGATCTCTGACATACCTTAAGGCCTGAGGGAGAGATAGAGATAAAAATATTTTGTTTTTATTTGTCAGAGGTGTGTGCACTCCAGACAGAGAGAAAAAGAAAACAAGAAAGCACCCCCAAGGCCCCCATGGGTCATGGTTACACTGTAATCCCTTTTTCTCCACCTTTCCCTTTTACTTTAGGCACACATGCATAAGTGCCTAGCATGTTTCTCGCATTACCAGGTCCAGGACTCAAACCATACAGTTGGCCATGTGCGATTCAGCCACTTTCATCACAGATTGGTATTTTGACAGCCTCTACCATGTTATGATTCTCTGTCCCAGCATCTCGGCCACCCAGGACTTCAGGTAGATGCCACCGTGCTCAGCTTGTTTAGGTTGGTCTGGAAATCAAATCTGGGCCTGCTACGCTGCTCTAATCTCAGACAGCAGTGCAGTACCACTTGTGTAACCATGACTGGGCCTTGACTTCCCTTTCAACGATTAATTCTGTCTGTAAGTCAGCCCCCTGTCTTTCGTCCCCTGTAAGCTGTAAGTAACCACACCGCCCATTCTGTTTTTTGCCTAGAATTTTTCTTTACCAAATATCCGTTACTCTTAAATTCAGCATTCCACAGAGCTCTAAGGCATGGATATGATTAAAAAAAAAAAAAAAGGATGACCTTTTCTCTAATTTCTGATAAGACATTTCATGCTTTTATCTGAGCCCTTCTCAGAGTGGCCTTTACTATTCATCTTCTTTCCTTACTTTCTTGCTTCCTTCCTTCCTTCCTTCCCTCCTTCTTCCTTCTTTCTTTTACTTTCTTTCTTTTTTTTGTGGAGAGATTTTTGCTATAGGGCACGTATGCTTGCGGGAGAGACAGAGTCAGAGAGAGGAAACCTTGAAGATCTCTGAAATACCTTAAGGACTGAGGGAGAGAGAGAAATCACCTCCCAGGGGAGATGGCCATACTGCAGTCCTTTCTTCTCCATTCTCCTCTCAGGATTTTGGGCATGCATGCACACGCGCCCAGTGTGAGTTTCTAGCCACCAGGTCCGGGACTTGAACTGCAGTTGGCCATGTGGGATTTCAGGCACGCAACCATTTTATGCCATTTGATGATATCAACTGGTCATTTTTCTTTTCTTTTCTTTTCTTTCTTTTCTTTTTTTCTTTTCTTACTTTTCTTTCCTCTTCTTTTCTTTTCTTCTCTTTGAGAGGTTTTTGCTATAGGGCACATGTGTGCATCAGAAAGACAGAGAGAGGGAACCAGCAGTTAGCGTAATGGCTATGTCGCTGGACTCCCACGTAGTCGACCGCAGTGCGCGTCCCGGACCCAGTGGCTTAAAACTCATGCCGGTGCGTGTGCGTGCGTGCCCAAGATCCCGAGAGGAGAATGGAGAAGGGATTGCGGCGTGACCATCCCCCCGGGGGGTTGATTTCTCGCTTTCTGTCTCTATGTCTCTCTCTGTCTGTCTGGTGAGCGCACGTGCCCTATAGCAAAAAAACCTTTCCAAAAAAAAAAAAAAGAAAGAGAGAGAGAGACAGAGAGACAGAAAGCGAGAAATCACCCCTGGGAGGATGGCTACACCACAATCCCTTCTCCTCCATTCTCCTCTTGGGATCTCAAGCACACACACACATGCACCCGGCGTGAGTTTAAGCCACCAGGTCTGGGACTCAAACTGTGTGGTTGACTACCTGGGAGTCCAGAGACATGGCCATTACACCAGCTGCTGGTCCCATCAACTGTTCATATTTCTATCAGCATTCTGATAGAATTGCCATTTAAGAAGTTCTAGACTGCCTAGTCTTTTCTTCTTCTGACTGTCCTTCAGAATTGCCCTTAATACATTCTAGGCTTTTTCGGACCTCCTCCTCCAAACTCTTCAAACCTCTCTGCCCATTACTCAGACCCAACACTGCTTTCAGTTGTTAGGGTTCACTTTTAGCAATAGCCCGGCTTCTTAGTATCAATTTTGTTTTAGTCCATTGTTTTGTTGCTAACAACTGAATACCACACTAGGTAAGTTATGAAGAGGGTTATCTACCTCGCTGTTTGGAGAACTAAGTTGATGGATTACATTGGGGAGCATCTTTTTGCTGCTAAGGACTGCAGAGTGCAGAAGTGGCGCAGGACTGCAGGTGGTAAGCCAGGGCGGGAACGAGCACCTGTGTCCATCTGTGCCTGTGTATCTCTCTTCTCATGAAGGCCTCGATCATGGGGGGCCACCCTGGGAACTTGATAACTTCATCTAATCCTAATCACCTCCCAAAGACTCCACCTTTTTATTTTTTTTTAAGAGGTTTTTGCCTTAGAGCGTGTGAGCTCACTGGAGAGAGAGACGGAGACAGAGACAGTGAGTGGGAAAGTGAGAGATCACCTCCCCAGGGCGGGTGGCCATGCCACAATCCCTTCTCCTCTAC
The DNA here is from genome assembly GCF_000334495.1 of Tupaia belangeri chinensis. Taxonomy (NCBI): domain Eukaryota; kingdom Metazoa; phylum Chordata; class Mammalia; order Scandentia; family Tupaiidae; genus Tupaia; species Tupaia belangeri. The sequence goes on along the minus strand of NW_006159856.1, from coordinate 883,347 downwards.
TCTCCTCTTGGGACCTTGGGCATGCACACACATGCACCCAGCATAATTTCTAGGCCACTGGGTCCAGGACTCGAATCATGGTGGGCCATGCGGGAGTCCAGTGATGTAACCACTACGCCATCTATTGGCCTATGTTTCTTAATTCTTTTTTTTTTTTTTTGAGAGGTTTTTTTTGCTATAGGGCGCATGTGCTCGCCAGACAGACAGAGAGACAGAGAGACAGAAAGCGAGAAATCATCCCTGGGGGGGGAGGGTGTGGTGGTCACACCGCAATCCCTTCTCCTCCATTCTCCTCTTGGGATCTTGGGCACACACGCACACGCGCCCAGTGTGAGTTTTAAGCCACTGGGTCCGGGACGTGAACTACAGTCGACTATGTGGGAGTCCAACGACATAGCCATTACACTAACTGCCGGTCCCCCATGTTTCTTAATTCTATAGTTTTAAACTTTGGATTAAGTTCACATCACTTTTTTTTTTTCTTTTAGTTTGTTATAGAGTGCATGCCCTCACCAGAGAGAATGGGGAAAGACTGAAAGTGAGAAACCACCTCTCTCCCGAGGGTGACCACGCTGCAGTCCCTTCTCCATTCTCCTGTTCTCCTTTTGGGACCTTAGGCATGCATGCACACATGCCTAGCATGCCCCTCAAGCCACCAGTTTGGGACTTGAACTGCACAGTCAGCTATGTGAGATCCACCTGCCTTAACTTCCAGGTTACCCACCGGCCCGTTTCCATCCTCTTAATGTCATCATAGTTAAATTTCAACACATAAATTTTAAGGACACATTCAAAGCTCAGCAGGGACCTTCCGCACAAACCCTCAGGATGGGTAGCTCATCCCCTCCCCAGCTGCTGGTTCAGTCTCAGAATTGGTGAGATTGCCTGGCCACACCCTCCTATCCTGAAATCCAGAAGACTTGATGTCAGACTATTTGTGGTGAGAAGAAGCCCTGGGAGAGAGCACAGTGCTGGGCATTCCTCTCCCAGACGTGGCCAGGATACCAACTCATGAGTGGCAAGCTGGGGGAAGTCAGGCTGGGGGTCATCTTGGTGTGGGCGGGGCTGGGCTCAGCCCAATGTTTGGAAGCTTGAGGACCAGTAGCCACTCCCTGGGGCTCTGGAGGCTGCTGCTCTGACTCCCAGCATGCACTTCAACCTGGCACCAGTGCCCAGACTCTAGTGCCTCCCAGCCCCACAGCATCTCCACAGCCCAAGGTCACTGTGACCCAAGGTCACTGTCCATGGCAATGCCTAGTGGTCCCCAGGCTCACCCTCCCTGGGCTGCTACTTCTCTGACCTTGGGTCCTTAGGCCAGGGTGCCCACCTGGGTGTGTGGATTGCAATGAACATGCTGACCTTTCTCTTCAGACTCTTATGTTTCCTTAAATAACTATTTAAATTTATTTATTACTGTTATTATTTTAAAATTTTGCTGCAGAGCCACATGCACTCATCAGAGAGAGAGAAAGGGAAAGTGAGAAAGCAAGCCACCAGGTCTGGGACTCAAACCATGGTCAGCCATGTGGGAGTCCAGCACCCCAATTACCACGCCGCCTGCTGGGCCCTCTCTTCAGACTCTTGAAGTTCAATTGACTGCTGTGGGATGTCCATGAGCTTTGGTCTCTGGGTCTGGGAAGTGGAAATGGTGCCTGTCTTGGGCTGCTGAGAGGAGCCCATGAGTTCGTGAACAGGAAGTGTTGGCAGGGAATGGGAGGCATGAAGGTTATGAGCCCTTCCAGGAAGGGGCTCCCAGGCTCTGTGGTCCAACAGCTCCGTGTCTCCCACCCCAGCAGGAAAGGACCCAGCCCAGATCACAGGACCAGCAGTTGGCATAATAGCTATGTCACTGGACTCCCATGTAGTTGTTCGTGGTTCAAGTCCCAGACTCGGTGGCTTAACTCACGCTGTGTGTTGTGCATGCGTGCCCAAGATCCTGAGAGGAGAATGGTGGAGAAGGGATTGTGGCGTGGCCATCTCCCCGGGGGGTGATTTCTCGCTTCCTGTCTCTCTGTTTCTCTTTCTGGCAAGCACACACACCCTATAGCAAAAACCTCTCCAAAAAAAAAAAGGACCCAGCCCAGATCAGAACAGGGCTCTATGGGCAGTGGGCACGGGTCCCGATTGGAGCTGGACTGTGCTGCAGGTGCGCCCCTGATGAGAGGCACAGGCTGGCATGACCTGCTGGTGGTGGCAGCCATTCCCCAGGTATCTCACGAGTGGAGGTCGGTTCCTGAGTTTTGGGGTTCAGGCTTGGGTATATCCATGGGGTGAGAGGGGTCCAGAGTCCGGCCATGAAGGAGGAAACAGCTAGAGAAGGGGGAGATAGTGTCCTCAGCCCTAGTCCCTGCCTCTGCCTCTACCTTCCATGCACTAAGTCCTGCTGAGTCCTCGTCCACCAGACTCGTAACCCCTGGATGCCTCGTTTTGTAAGGCCCCAAAGCACCTCCTTCAGGAACTTTCTCCGGGTCCCAACAGCTCTAGCCTCTCCCAGCTGTCCCCAGCCTGAGGAGGGGGCACTGCAGGCTGGGCCTGGTGGGGCACTCAGGGCCAGACAAGCCTGGGCTGGGTTCAGGGTACATTCCTG
>NW_006159856.1:875130-880729 GCF_000334495.1 Tupaia belangeri chinensis | reverse complement strand
TGGGGAGGGGGGTTCCCAGAAACGCCAAGGAGGCCTGGCTGGCGGCCCACAGGGAGAGCCCCAGTGCTTCCTGCTTGGCTGGAAGACACCCCGCCTGCAGCCCAGAGCTCAGGAGGAGCTTGTCAACAACAACAATAACCATAATTGCCCGCTTTCATGGAGGCCTCCCTCTGCCTGGGGCCTGGGCCTGCAAGGAGGGCACCCCTGCCCAGGGATTCTGACCACGGAGGTCCTCCATTCCTGTGTCCCTGCTCCCAGCACAGCCGGCCTCCTGGCTCTGCGTGTTTTCCAGCCCTGAGCCCGTGCTGTGCTGCATTTGCTGCTCCCCGACCCCAGAGCCCACAGGGTCCTGCAGGACCCTGCCACTCTCTGCATCTGCCTGACCAGAGCCTGGCTTGGGGTGTCACCGTCCCCTGCAGTGTTCCAGGAAGCAGTGGAGGTAGATGACCTGAGACAGGGTGGGGAAATGCAGAGATGGCTGCATGACCTGGGGCAAGTCACGTCGCCTGTGGGGTGGGGTGCTGCCTCGACCCGCCCTGCCCAAGGGGGTGAAATGAGCTCATGTTCCTGGCAGACAGGCCAGCACCTGGCGCACCAGGAACCCTCGTGGAGGGAAGCAAGCAGCACAGTGGGCACGTTGGGGCGGGCGCGATCTGGTTGAGCCCGCCTGGCCTGGGCAGCCCTCGGGCTGTGTGGGGCCTCCCAGAAGGACAGAGCGGACCCCATTCGTAGTGAGGCTGTGCAGGGCACGCATAACTAACATGCCAAGTTTCCCTAGGCAATTGTCTCCTCTGGGCCACCCATTGCCAGGCTGGCCCACAACATGGCCCAGTGGCATGGTTTCTGCCTCAACTCCCCCCACTGTGGGAGTGACAAGGGCCCCGGAGCCCCAGGGGGCATGGACAGTGCAGTCAGGGACTCCTTGTACAGTACTCAGGCGGAGCTGGCCCGTGGTAGCTGCAGGCAGGAGGGAGGGCTTTGGTTTCCACCTAGAAACGTTGGAGTTCCAAGTTATGGGGGGCACCTTGCCTGTGAGCAGACCCTACTCAGAGGGCACAGCTCTAAAGCATGAGTGTCCAGGCCCTGGCAGCAAGCAAGCCTAGCTGGATGGTGTGGGAGGAAGGCCTGGAGGTCCCTGACATCTGGGTCCCGCCCTGGCGTGACTCTGTGGGTGAGCTGCCTAAGGGCTGGGTGCGGGGACACTGGGCTGGCCTGGCCATGTGTTTCTGATTCCTCAAGGCCTCCCCGGCATGGCTGTGTGCAGGAGGCACCCCGCCTTGGGCCCATGCTGCCTGGCCTGGTACAGAATCAACTACCCATAGGCCTATCCCATCTGGGGTAGGCGCTGGGGGTGGACCCACCTTCCAGGGCCAGAGGAGCCTGAGGGTCGCTGGCCCAGAACTTCCACTCAGGACAGAGAGGAGGGGCCTATCTGGGGTCTCAGAGCAGGAAACAGCCAAGGACAGTCCAACCACTGCTCCATTCACCCACTCGCTCACTGGAGGGGCTGCTGGGCCTGACAGGAAGAGGGGCTGCTGATACACTGTAGAATGCCGGGCTCAGCACTGAACAGGAGAGTGGGGGTGGGGCGCCAGGAGGCCTCTCCTGGCTTGCTCCCCTGCTGCTCTGGCCTTGAACACGTCAGACCCTGGAGCCTCAGCCGTCTGGCAAGGTTAGGGGAGTGAGCACCCCAGCCCAGGAGCGTAACAGAGGGGAGTGAGCCCCCATGAGTGTGTGGGAGTAGCAGGGTCTTAGTGGCCACAGAGGGACACCCAGAGCCCACCTATGGTGCCATCATTTCCCCCTCTCCCAGCACGGTCACTTGCTGACCTGGTCTGTCTGTGCTCACTCCTTCGCTCTTGGTTCCCTCCATCTTCACTTCTAGCTAAAAGATCGGCTCCACAGGGCAGGGCAGGACTGTTTGTCCCTGCCATACCCCCAGGGCCTGGAACAGAGCCTGGAACCGAGAAGGTGCTCAGTACACATTTGACACGTGAGTGAAAGGATGACCGTGTATGTGAAGAACTGTGTCAGAGGTCTGGCTCCCTCGCTCACTGATGGGGACACTGGGCTCTGGGCTGTCAAAGGGTCCAGGTGGGGGTCTACCTCAGCCCCTGGGTTGTTGGCATGCTGCCTTCTGGAGTCAGGCCTGCTGTCAGGACTTGCAGCCCTGGGCCCTGGGAGGGGGCGGGCACGGCCTCAGCAGCTGGGCACAGGCCGGAGTTGTGGGGGTAGATGGACTCGGGGGTGGGGGGGCAGTTCCAGGTCAGCAGGTACCTGAGGAGATACCTAGGCAGAAGCCCTGTGGCCTTTTGGGCTCCCCAAAGCCCCTCGGTAACCAGGCCGGTGGGACAGTAATATTCGATCCCCAGGCACTGTCCAGTGCTGGTCCCTGGGTACTGCCTTGGACTCACCTTGCCGGGCTGAGCATGCCAGAGAGAGGGCTCAGAAACAGCTCCCTGGTGGGGGCCCCTATGGGCTCACTGTAACCCAGCTCCGTGCTGCAGCCCTCCCGCTCTCCTGGAAAGGCCCCAGGAAGCCGTTGACCTGTGCTCCCCATCAGGGCACTGTGTGGAGGGGATCCCCCAGCTCTGCAGGACTGCCCTGGGATTCAGCCTGTACTGGGGCTCTCTTCAGAGTAGCCCTCAGGCAGGCGCTCCCACCTCCTGCACCCAGCAAACCCCCTGGTCCCCTAGGAGTGGACAGACAAGGCTCTCTGGAGACCAAGCAGGCCAACAGCAGGCAGTCTGCATTGCACGTCCCTGCACATCAGCCCACACTGGTAGCTCCACTCCGCCCATCACAGGAGCCTTTTCTTTGAGGGTCCCCAGGGCCCTGGGGCTTAGTGTTGCACACTGGTCCTACAAAGGTAATAAGCAAGTCCCCTTGATGCCCTCAGTCTCCAGCTCCCTGTAGGTGGGCTCTGCAGTCCTCCGTGAGCCAAGCTCATGGGCTGTCAGTGCCAGCAGGGCTTGAGGAGCTGGGACCAGGGGGCACAGACACCAGGAGTTCAGACGGGATGGGGAATAGAGGGACAGTGGCCGCCGGCAGAACACTGGGTACTCACTCCCCCGCACACACACACACACACACACACCTACATTAAGCTCTTGCCTGCACCTTGCCAGCCTGGAGGGAAGGTGCCTGAGTGGAGGCTGAAGTGGGGACTATGACTCCATTAAGTCAGTCATCCCACAAACACCCATGAAATGTCCCGCCTGATGTTTGACTCCAGGTTGGGCATGGGTGAGACAGGGGTGCTTCTTGAAGTCCAGCCCACTCCTGCCAGAACTGTGGAAGTGGGGGGATGAGTCCAGCAAATCTGCAGGGAGAATGGTGAGCACCAGGGTATCCGGTATGGGATGTAGTGTCCACCCCACCACAGGTTTCCCGAACGTGGCTAGACAGGGGCTGGGGAGAGAGGGGCTAGGCCCTTCCAGGACCCCCACCAAGCTGGCCCAGACCCTCCGTGAGGGTGGTACCTGGGGTGGGCCTGGTGCTCTCCTCACTGATCTTCCCTAGAGGTGCTCTCCCTGCCCTCCATGAACTTTGTGGGCTGTGGTGTCCATGGAACAGAAGAGGCACGGTGAGGCCAGGCCTCTGTGAGATGCAAGTCCCCCGCTCCCAGCTAGGACCAGGTAGCCTTGATGCTCCACAGTCCAAGAGACCTGGCACGGGATGCAGAGATGATCTGGTGGAGAGATTACCCTGTGGTGGGCAGGAGGGGCCCAGGTCATCCCAATGGTGCCCCCTGCAGGCTGCTTGGCCCAATAGCATGGCAGGACCAAGCAGCCTGGACTGCACCTAGGAGCTTGGGATCCCCACAGGCACACCCCAACAATTGTGCCTTTGCCCCTTTAGGACATCCAGAGGAAGACCTCAGCTCAGCTCAGGCAGAAACACCTCCTCTGGCCTTGTCCAGGTCCGGAGACCCTGGGGACAGGGCCGGCCCTTGGCCAAAGCGCTCCTTTTTCCAAGTGGCTGCCTGCTGGGCTCTGTCCCAGTCGGACCTCTCCAAAGGGACAGGGCCATGGACTCAGTTCACCAAGACAGCCTGAGGGCCCAGTGAGAGGGAGCTCAGAGCCTGAGGTTTAATGCCCAGATCACACAGATACCAAGGCCACCCATAGTTCCTTCCCTAAGGGCAGGGTGCCCAGCCCACAGAGGGGCCTCCTGGAAGTGAGGGGCACGCAGCATAGGGAACTCGGCAACTCTTGCTGGCTCTTTAGGGGCTGGGAGGAATTTGGAGTTCAGTCTGACTTTCAGGGGGTAGGAGGCAATGGCCCAGAAGACCCGGGCCTGCAGGTAGGTGGGAGGGGAAGTGCCAAGGCAGAGTCGACGGCTCCAAGAAGGGCAGTGGGCAGGGAGGACTCAGGCTGTGGTCAGCCTGTTCTGGCTGATGCCCCCACACCCCATCCTATTCTGCTCCCTGTCCCCATCCAGCCTCATGGTTGTACTCTCTGGCAAAGGACGGCCAAATGAAGGGCGGGAGACTGAGCAAGCTTGGACCTGCAGGGACCACGCTGCCCCATGGGAACAGTCTCAGCCAGCCCAGAGTGGCAGCTCAGAGGCGTGGGGGTAGGTGGTGGTGCCCAAGACCCGGGCTTCTTCAGGGGGCTCAGGATGTGGGTGGCAGCAGCTGGAGGTGGGCAGTGGGCGGGCTGAGACCTGGCAGCCCCTCTGAGGGTGTGTTCTTTGTTTGGTGAGAGCTCTCTTCTTGGCTTGTGTGGTCCTTCCCCTTCTCTTAAGGCACAAATCCTATCAGGCCAGGACCCCAGCCTCAGGACTTCACCGACCTCTAACTACCTCCCAAATGTCCCATCTCCACATAGAATTGCGTAAGGGGTTGGAGCCTCAACACATGAATATTTGGAAGGACTAACATTCATTCGCTCCTCCGTAAGAGTGGGATTCCACGGTCGGCCCGCCATGCTGTGGGGAGGTCTCTGTGATCCTTACCCTGGGAAAGTGGGGTTGCTTGTGGCCACTGCCTGGATAAGTCCTCCTCCCCACTCAGGGAAGTCTGGGAGGCAGCCCCCAGGGCCATCCCCCGTTTCCCCATGTCCCTCCATCCTGGCAGGAGGTTCACATGGCATTGACTGTGTAAATGTGCAGGGGATGAAGGGTTGCGGAAGTCCAGACCCGCTGCTGTGTGCCCAACTTGGGTCATGTTTACCCTTGGAAGGCCAGTGCCAGGGCCCCCGCTCAGCCTCACGGCCCCAAGTTAACTCAGGCTCCAGGATAAACACCCATTCAGCTGCACAAGGCCCCTTTGTCCTGGGAGAGGGGCTCCTGGCCCAGGACGCTGCCCGGCGGCCGGTGTCCTCGGCGTGGCCCCCGGCCAGGCCGGCTGCCCCAACACGTCCAGCGGCCCCAAGTGGCCTTCTCCGGGCAGACTCCTGGCTTGGCTCAGAGAGGCCCCAGTGGGGGACAGGGCCGTGGGCAGCTCTTGGAGAGGCTAGGCAGGCAGAGCTGGTGAGGAGCAAGCCAGGGCTGCCAGCTTGCTGTCTCTGGAGGCCTCTTCAGAGCAGTCCCTGATTCTGCAGAAAAGGGGGGGGGGACCAGCAGCCACGTGGCTGGCTGCCACCTAGACGGACCC
>NW_006159856.1:872909-874974 GCF_000334495.1 Tupaia belangeri chinensis | reverse complement strand
ACCAGCAGCCACGTGGCTGCCTCCCACCTAGCTGGACACACCCATGGGCGGGTGAGGACACCAAGGCAGCACTGCACATCTGCATCTCTGAGCCGGAGCAGCTGGTAGGCTTCGGAGACTTCGGGCTTCTCCCAACCCTTCATTCTCTCTTCATCTCAGGTGGAAGAGGTGCTCTCCACACCCTGCGTCTGACAGGACCTCGCCCAAGTCAACGACTACTAGTTTCTGCAAACCTTGCAGGTTCTCAGAGGCCTCTCCGCTCTTAAGCCTCTCCTGGATGGGACCGCACCCCACGTTTGTCCAGGAGCAGGGGTAAGATGGGGTTGGGGTCCCCATAGGGGGAGGGACGTCCCGTGTGTGTGAGGGACGGGATGGAGAGGTTCCTGTGCAGGAGAAGGCGGTGAAATGGTACTGGGAGGTCAGTCAAGAGGGGCTGAAACACTATTGGGGAGAAGGAAAGGGAGACCTTAGGCAGAGTAGGTCCCCTGAGGTCCCCTCTATATCCAGCCCAGGCTGCTACCCCCAGTGGGCCCCACCTCACTTTGCCATGGTCTTCTGGGCTGTACCAGGTCCTTTCCTCCAACTGGACTGAGAACAACTCCGTCCTCCCACTCTGGGGCCATGGATATCCTGCTGGCTGCAAGAGCCCTGTGGTGGGGCCGCCCACGCTGCCAGGTTTCCGAGCACCTCGTCTGAAGCCCCTTGCCCACTCCTTGGCCTCCCTGGTGGCCCACTTGGCTTCTTGGCACATTAATCTCACTCCGCACCTCCAGGGTGTCACCCATCTGGTTGGTCCGTTTGCAGCCGCCCATGGTTGGCAGTGACCCCTGGTGGCAGCCAGGTGCATGGCTGCTTGTTACCATCCCAGGATCACTGGGGGGAGTGTATCGCATAGTCCCTGAGGCAGGTCACAGGACTGTGGCCCAAGTCTAGTCCCTCCTGTGTGGGGACCCCTGCCCTTCATTGATGAGAATAAAAGTGACTTTCACCAGGTTTCCTTCTCAGGCCTGAACATGGGCATCTGTTCCTTTTCCAGCTTCTTGCTTTTTGTTTTGCCAGAGGGTGTATGTACTCATCAGAGAGAGAGAGAAAGAGAGAGAGAGAGGAAGTGAGAAAGCAACTTCTATGGGTATTGGTCCCACTGCAATCCCTTCTCCATGTTTTGCTCCTTTTGAGATTTTGGGCCCACACACGTGCACAGGCCCAATGACTTTCAGGCTGCTGGTTCTAGAGCTTGAAGCACAGGGTTGGCCGTATGGGATCCAGCTGCCTTAATCACTAGGCACAGGCTGTGGTTACAGGGCTTGGGCACTCACCAGAGACTCTAGAGAGAGACAGAGAGGAGAAAGCAGCCCCTATGGGGAACGGTCACGCCACAGTCTCTTCTCTACTTCTCTCTCCTTCCTGGGATATTTTGGGCACAGTGTTCAGTGCATTTCCTAAGCCTCTAGGTCTGGAACTTGAACCATGTAGTCAGTCATGGGATCCAGCTGCCTTAACCACCAGGCCACAGGGCTGCCCACACACTTTTTATCTTTTATGTAGAATTTATTCCTGTGCTTTGTTTCTTCAGGGATATCTATTTTTTTTTCTATGCAACCTCCTTTTCAGTGAGGGTCATCTCGATGTGGCCCATGAGCTCTGTAAGTACGATGGCACATCTTGGTGCCTTGTCACCTGAATGTGCTCAATGACTGGAGAATCTACATCTAACCCCTTGAGTTCAGCATTATTCTCTGCATTTTTAAGCATTTGCAGCAAAAAGCACTCTCCTTGGGCCACCGACCTTGTGCCCAGCCTCACTGTATGGCCTGGGCTCATGTACCAACTCCACCATTGTAACAGCAGATGGCACAGACTTCTGTAAGGTGACATCTTTCAGAGACTTGGTGGCTTTCTGGATCTGCATACCCTGGATAGCCTGGGCAGTTTCACAGATGTTCTTAAAATGAACACAAACATTTGAACCTCCTGATTTACATGACATTGTGGTGTTTTCTGGTCCAGTGAATAATAAATCATTTTCAAAGATCACCTCAGACCTCTTTTGAGAAGAGGAAGAGCG
>NW_006159856.1:868668-872878 GCF_000334495.1 Tupaia belangeri chinensis | reverse complement strand
TGTGCGTTCCTGGGGGACAGTGTGGTCTGGGCCCTGCGTTAGCTGTCACTGCCCCAGGATGGGTCAGCAGGGCTGATTCTCACTCCTGCCTGGACACTGAGTTGTACTCTTAGGAGCTTCCCTGGCTGATTCTGGAGGCTGAGCTGAGTTATGGTGACCACGTGTCCAGGGGGCCTTCGATGCCCCAGGACTCCTTAGAAGCTGCCCCAAGTACCACTGTGCTGATCATGAGGTTCACCTCCACCCTTGAGTGCACCCTCAGACCCAGCCCCAGGACCACATGGTCAGCATCCAAAGCTAACATGGCTCCTTCTGTGGGGTAGGCCCTGCTCTGTGCCAGGCCCTGGGAGCACTGACAATACAGCCCCAATGCCAGCTATGAGGTGTCTGTCAACTCAGACCCCCATTTTTGAGACATTCTGTACTTATGAGCTTTTCTAGTTACAAACATCTTGTGTATCAGCCTGGGTCCCCCAGATAGCTGGTGGTGCTCACATATTCACCCCTGAGACTCTATCTCTTGCTCTCTCTCGGAGATTTATCTGGGTCACACAATTTTCAAGTCTGAAATCTGCAGGGTGGGTCAGCAGACTGGAAACAGGCAGGAGCTGATGCTGCCACTTTTCTTTTTTAATAGATTTTTTGCTATAGGGCATGTGTGCTTGCCAGAGAAAGTGAGAAATCTCACCCCGGGCAGGATGGCCAGGCCACAATTCTCCTCCATTCTCTTAGGATTCTGGGCATACACACACACACACACACACACACACACACCTGGCATGAGTTTTAAGCTGCTGGGTCTGGGACTCCAACTGTGGTCGACTACGTAGGAGTCCAGCGATACACCCATTAAGTCATCTTCTGGTTCTGACATAGCCATCTTGAGACAGAATTTTTCTTTTTTTTTCTTTTGTAAGACTTTTGCCATAGGAACACATGCTTGTCAGAGGCAGAAAGAGAGGGAAAGTGAGAAATCCCTCCCCAGGGGGGATGACTACATCACAATCCTTTGGGATTCTGGGTACGCACACACCCAGTGTCTCTTAAACGACCAGGTCTGGGACTTAAACTACGTAGTCAGCCATCTGGGATCCAGCTGCCTCAACCATCAGGCCACCTTGAAACAGAATTTCTTCCTCCTCAGAAGGCTCCTAAGTTTGGTCCAAAGCCTCACAAAAGATGCTGTCTGCTGTGTTATCTAGGGTCATCTCAATACTGCTGATTACAGGCGTTAACTAACCACATCTGTAAAATAGCTTCACACCCATCCCTAGCGTTTGATTAGCTGGTGGCTGCAGGCTTGCCAGGTTGACATCAAACCTACCACCATTATTTGGTTGTTAATGGTTTGGGTTTTACATAAAAATGAGTTCACTGGGGCCAGCAGCTGGCGTGGTGGTCGGGGCACTGGATGCCCATATGGCCAACAGTGGTTCAAATTCTGGACATGGTGGCTTGCTTTCTCAGTTCCCTTTCTCTGTCTCTCTGGTCAAATAAATAAGTAGATAAATACATAAAATTAAAATAATTTTTTTGAGAGTTTTTTGCTATAGGGCACGTGTGCTCACCAGAAAGAGACAGAAAGTGAGAAATCACCCAACAGGGGAGATGGACATGCTACAGTCTCTTCTCCATTCTCCCCTGGGAATCTTCGGCAAGCATGCACACGCGCCTGGCATGAGTTTAAGCCACCAGGTCCAGGACGTGAACCATGGCTGACTACATGGGAGTCCAGTGACATAGCCATTACGCTAACTGCTGGTCCCAATAAATCTTAAAAAAATTGAGTCCATTTAGTTTGTCTGTGGTCCTGAGGCAGACACAGTCCCCACCCATGGACTCCCTTAGGCCACTGGCTTGTCCCTGCCTAGTAGCATCCCCACAGCTCATTCCTAAGGAGGTAGAGAGCAAGGTGGGTCCCGCCCTCATCAGGCAGCTCAGGGACAGGGAAACGGGACAGGCACAGCGGGCAGCAGCGGCTGTGGGTTGGCTCAGCTTCAGGCCAGTGATGCGTGACCTTCATTTTAACCAAGACCAGGGTAACTTCAAAATTTAAACTTAGGGAAAACTTTATTCTTCTTTTAAAAGCAATCTAGCTTTGAAATAAATTGAAGTTAGAGAAGAAAAAACATGAAACCTAAGAGAGAATCAGACAAACGGACAGACAATCAGGACAGGGAGGGCTGGTCACTGGTTGGAAGCTCTGGTCAGATCTTCTCCATCTTGGAGATGAGGTCATCACAGATCCTGGTCAGTTCATCATTTTCTTTAGTCTGAAGGAGAAAAGATGAATCACCGAGTTTTTGTGGAATGTTCAGAGCGAACAGCAACAGGCCAGGGAAGGAAGAAGCAGGTCTTCAGTATCTTCTAGAAGGCACTGCCTGATACCCGATGCCTACCTTCTGCTCCACGGTCTTCTCTAGTGAGTGGATACGCATCTGCTCCTTCCTCAGGCTCGCCTGGAAGGCTAAGGCCTCTGCCTGGGCCTTGCTCCGGACCTGAGCAATCTCCTCATTTGCCCTGGAAAGGCAGAGGGCAGAGGCTGAGCCCTCTGGGGGCATCTGCACCCTCAGCCCCCACCTATGGCCCTAAGCCTAAGCACTCACAGCTGCAGCTTCTCTTCGGCATGGGCCTTCAGGGCTTGGTACCTCTGGCTCTCCTTCTCAATCCTCAGTATGTAGTCCTCCACACACTTCTTCAGCGACTCTTCATTCTTTAGGGATAAGCAGACATGAACCATTAATGGTGCACTGTGCTATTAAGATGTCCAGGGCCTTCAGGGTCAAGAGCATGCTGTAGACCTTTGAGGCTCCCTAGCACACTGACCATGAACAGCACTTCCTGTCTTCCTCTTGGGAAGGGCCCCTCCACACGCATTCCCAGTTCACACCTTCTGAGAGTCAGGACAGCTTCTGGATCTTGACCTCTTTGATGTTAGCCCTGAAACCTGAGCACTCAGCCTCCACCGACACCTCTGCCCCAGAGGCACCCACCACTGACAGAGTGGGCCGTGCATCACCATCACTGAACAGCCTACCTCTGCAGCCTCCTGCGAGCCGAGTCCTGTGTTTGGAGCCAGGAGTGGAAAGATGATGGCAGAGACCAATGGACGTCTGGACCATATGGATGTGGCCCTGCATGTCACGTAGTCTTGCTGCCCAGAGCCCTCCAGTAACAGTGGGCAGCTGACATGCTTGTATTCCTGGCACCTGGAGTGGCCGTGGATTCCTCACACTCACTTCAGACTCGATATGGGGGAGGCTCAGCCCACTCTACGGTCCTCCTGCAGGGCTCCCCACAACCTCATGGCCCACCATGTCTACTCTGCCATGCAGCTGCCTCCCAAGAACAGTAACGCCTACTGGTCCCAGGGCCCTGCTCCTTACCCGATCTGTGATATAGCGGGTACTTTAAACCTGTGTTCTGCTGAGGTTCCTGCCTCCAACCGCATCTACAGTCTCGTGTCTTTTGACTATAGAAAGATCCCAGCCACGTGTCTCCAGGTGAGGCATGTGGTCCAACAGCTCTGCAATTATACCTGGAGGCCTTCCCACCACAGCAGCGTCTTCCCCTCTTTATAGCCCACTGGCAGCTCTGGGGGCTCGGTCTCACCCTGGCTCTTGACTCTTTCTCATGAGGAATCTTTGGCAGTTAACTTGACCTGCATCCACTGAATTTTTAACTTTGGTTGCCATTTCTCTCAGTTCAGAGTTTCTATTTGTGGGACTAGCAGGTGGCGTAATGATTACGTTGCTAGACTCCCCTGTAAACTGCGGTTTGAGTTCCAGACCTGGTGACTTAAAACTCATGCCAGGCGCATGTGTCCAAAATCCTGAGGAGAATGGAGAAGGGATTGCTGCATGGCCACCCACGTCCTCTTCCCCCGCCAGGGGATTTCTTGTTTTCTGTCTCTCTGGTGCCCTATAGCAAAAATCTTTTTTTAAAAAATCCCATTTGGGGGGGGGAACCAGCAGTTAGCGTAATGGCTATGTCGCTGGACTCCCACGTAGTCGACCGCGGTTCGTGTCCCGGCCCCCGGGGTTTAAAACTCACGCTGGGTGCGTGTGTGCCCAAGATCCCGAGAGGAGAATGGAGGAGAAGGGATTGCAGCGTGACCATCCCCCCTGGGGGGTGATTTCTCGCTTTCTGTCTCTATGTCTCTGTCTGTCTGGCAAGCGCACGCGCCCTACAGTGAAAATCTCTCCAAAAA
>NW_006159856.1:845883-868413 GCF_000334495.1 Tupaia belangeri chinensis | reverse complement strand
GCCCGGCCCCAAAAAAAAAAACCCTCAAAAAAAAAAAAAAAAAAAAAAAAAAAAAGGCTATTTGAAGCCATAGTTCATAGTTAAAGGTATCTTCTTCTATAGAGTATATGGCATGCTTCTGCCAGGCAGCTAGGGACCCATCCGACCACAGGATGGAGATGAGGGGATGTTCAGTCAGTCCCTGTGAGGGCCTGTTCGTTCTAGTTCAAGCTGACTCCCAGGGTGTCCACCTGAGGCTCCCCCACCCCTCAGGGCAAGAATACGCTCCCCCTTCCAGCTGCACCCTCTACAGTTGGCAATTGTCCCCCTTCCTCCTGCAATGTCAAGCCCTGGCCTCTATGCCAGCCCCTGCTACATCCATACCAACAGTGTCAGGAAGAACCCGCTGGCCTTCCAGGCCTGCTCTGGGAGAACGGGCCATCTTTAGACATTGCTTCTTCCAGGGAGCACCGCACCAGCCTCTTCCAGCAGAGGCACAGGAGTGCGCTACAGGAGGAGGGGACCCAGCAGCCTGTGGTTAGGTGGACATGTAGGCAGCTCTGCCCAGGTGAGACCAATTTCCTGTGGGCACCCACACATGGATGCCATGCACCAGCAGCCCTCCTTGGGGCCAACACGGGCTCTTCCTTCCTTCCTGAGAACCCTGTCAGTCTTCGCACACCAGTGTCACCTTGTGTCTCACAATTCTCTCACCACAGCTGCTGTTCTTCACACCAGGCACCACTCCCGATCCAGTGGTGGGTGGTTCAGACCGCGGCAGCCCAGGACGCCCTCTAACAGGCAAGTTCTAAGTTCTCCCAGGTGACTGAGCACAGCTATGTCTCCTACTGCCCTCCTGGCCACTCCTTGCCACCTGATGCTTGCTGTTCTCATCTGTCCTGTTCATGCCCACTTCACTCCTCGAAGGTCCCACAACACCAGTATGGTGCAGACTGGGCAGCGCCGTGTCACTGCATCCCTGCCCAGGGTGACGGAAGGCTCAAAGGACCATGGCGTAAAGGGTGCTTTGTGGCCTGGTGGGCTTGGACTGCAAGCTGCCAGGGCTGGCACGCACGTACCTTGCGGTAGCCCTCAATCACTTCCTTCTGTTTCTCAAACCGCTTGAAGAGGTCAGAGAAAGACTTTTCCATGGAGTTCAAGTCAGCGGCAAGTTGGTCCTTTTCTTTTAAAACCTTCTGGATTTTGGCTTCAGTGAGTTCTTTCTGTTTCTGAGCTTCCTCTTGAGAAAAGCAAACACTAGGGATTAGAGGGTGACTTATATACTGGGTGCCAGAAATGGCCAAGGAGAGATGTAAGAGCCCTGGGGTGGCAGGTGAGCAGCCAGGGCGTACGCCGTAGGCAGGCGTGGGCAGATGTCCTGGCGAGATTAGATGAGCCCCCTTTCCACCATGACCTTCTGGGGCTCCTTAGGGAGCTGGAGACAGTAGAGTAGACCTTATGCCTGAAGCCCAGGACCCAGCAGAGGCCCCTGAAGAGATCTCACAGGTGGGGCCAGTGCTCTGAGCTCAGGGGCCACTCATGAAGCTGAGGTAGTGCTGTGTAGCCCTCTTACAAACAGGTAAGGGCCTAGGAAGTCACCTGCCACTGGCTGATGCTTGGCCTAAGACAGGTTCCCACAGGGACTCCTCTGGGAGTCTAAGTTCTAGCCTCAGGTGAGGCCTGGTGTCCTGGTCCCACCCAACATCCTCAGAAGCCACTACTGGACAGCTACCTGGTGAGGGCAGGTAAGGATGGGCCAGACTCCAGACAATAATGCCTCAGGGGGCCGGCCCTGTGGCCTAGTGGTTAAGGGAGTCAGATCCCACATGGCTGACCACGTGGTTTGAATCCCAGACCTGGTGGTTTGAAACACACACCAGGCGTGTTTGTTCATGCCCCAAATCCTGACAGGATAGAGAAGTGGTGCAGGGATTACAGTGTGACCACGCCTCATTGGAGATGCTTTCTCCCTCTGCCTCTGTTTCTCTGGCCAAAAAAAAAAAGTGCTAGAGGAATAGCATCTGTTCCCGACCACAGCCCCAGCTGCCTGCTCGGCGTTGAGCAATTCTGAAGCCTGTCAAGCACTGGCGCAGACATCACCATCTCACTCAGATCCCACATGGCTGACCACGTGGTTTGAATCCCAGACCTGGTGGTTTGAAACACACACCAGGCGTGTTTGTTCATGCCCCAAATCCTGACAGGATAGAGAAGTGGTGCAGGGATTACAGTGTGACCACGCCTCATTGGAGATGCTTTCTCCCTCTGCCTCTGTTTCTCTGGCCAAAAAAAAAAAGTGCTAGAGGAATAGCATCTGTTCCCGACCACAGCCCCAGCTGCCTGCTCGGCGTTGAGCAATTCTGAAGCCTGTCAAGCACTGGCGCAGACATCACCATCTCACTGCCGACTTCTCTTCAGTTTATCTCAGTGGCTCCACACTGACGGGGGTCATAGCAAGGGGATGCCAACAGGGTGCTGTTAGGAAAAGTGTCCTGGACACAGCTGCCCGCAGAGGCAGGGGCCCCACAGGGTAGGGATTAGTTGGCGCCGAGGCTGATGTGTACTCCTTGGACACCTGGCACTCACCCATTGCCTGGTACACGATCTCCTCAAACCCATCCACAATCTTCCTGCAGAAAGAGAGCAAATGTGCGTTTGGGACAGCCCATGGCAGGCAGACCAGGGTGAAAGCCAGCATCCCGCAGACCTACCCCATCTCCAGGTTCTTCCCGTGGAGCTCCTCACACCTGCTTCTCAGCTCCTGGTTCTCCTTCTGTGCTGCTTCCACCTATGCAAGTCACACAGCTGGGTTGGGGGGCTCATCTTCGGTAACCTTCCCCACACCTAAGGTCTCTGACACAGCATCCCAGGAACCCCAGTCAGGCCAAGACTTCCTGCTCTGAGTTAGGGTATGAGGCCAGTCAGTGTAAGGCCACGGGCTTTGCTCTGCAGGTGACCTGCTGAGGTGGAGCCAGTAGGTGCCTGGTAAGTGCATGTACCCCCAGCATGTCCATCTGTTAGGCCCTCGTGTTGAGTGTGAAGGCTCCTGTCCCTAGGACATTGCAGAGGGGAGAGGAGGGGGCCAAATGGCAGGGCAAAGCTCAAGTTGGATTTGATGTTGTGAGCTTCTGGGCCTGCTCTGGGGTTACTCAGATGGGTTGAGACAGGACAGGGAATGGGGGGGAGTCCACACCCACAGGCAGCCTGGGTGTAGCTGGGTCAGTGCATGCCTCCACGAAAACACTAGCCTGGGGGTCGCTATGAGCAATGCTAGAGTGAACCTGGGGCCTTGAGCACAGCTCTGCAAACTCATCTCCTGGGCCATCTGTCCCACTCCCCCGGCGGACGGCAGCTCGGAGTGGTGCCCGCAGATGCCCTGGGCCCTTAGCATGTACATGGGTTCTCTGAGAGGTGACTGACTAGACAAGATAGGCTGGGGAGGGACTGGCAAGTGGCGTGGTGGTGAAGGCGCATGGCCAACCACGGCTGGGGTCCTGGACCTCGTAGCTTGCTTTCTCACTTTCCCTCTCTCTTTCTTTCTGGTTAGTGCATGTGCCCTAGAGCAAACTGAATAACAACAGTAATAAAGATTAAAAAAAAAAAAAAAAAAAAGGCTGGGGCCAGCCAATGGCATGGAGATTAAGGCAGCTAGATCCCTCATGACGAACTGCGCAGTTTGAGTTCTGGACCCGGTGGCTTGAAAAACACACCAGGCATGTGTGCATGCATGCCCAAAATCCCAAAAGGAGAAACAGGAAAGGGACTATGGAGTGACCATCCCACATGGGTGATGTTTTCTCACTTTCTCTTTCTGGCAAGCATGCACGGCCTCTAGCAAATGAAAAGGGAAAAAGAAGGCTGAAGCCTCCGTGTGTCCACGAGGAGCGTGATGACTGAGACAGGGCTGGGGAAACACGGGGCAGGGACCCTTGAACCTGAGAAAGGTAAAGAGAGCTTTCTAGCCCATCCAGAGATATGTCTGGGTTGGTGGAGGGCTGGTGGGAGGAAGTGGCAGGAAACGAACACCACCCAGGCTCGTAGAAGCATTATCCTCTAAGCCACGAGGTATTTGTGCTGGTCTGCCTCAGCAAAGTCACCCCTGGAGACAGACACCCTAACTCTCGCTGTCGCCTCCCCCTGGCTGCAGCTAATTCTGTGAGCCCAGTGCTGAGTTCAGGCTATCTGATAGCTCTGCTCAGAGAGAGGCTGTTTGTGGGCAGCTGCCTACTCAGATGCTAGACAAAGCCCCAGCACTCTCGGCTCCTTGGGCAGCATGCTGAGGGACTGAGGTCTCAGCAATTGACACCAGCATCTCCCCGCAGCTCTCCGTTTCCACCGAGCGTCAAGAAAGACTGGTTGACCGAATGCCAAGTGTCAGGACTGGCAGATGGCATAATGGTTGAGTGGCTGGACTCTCACGTAGTCAACCATGATTCAAGTCCCAGATCCAGCAGCGTAAAACTCACTCCAGGTGCATGTGTGTGTCTCCAAGATCCCAAGAGAATGGAGAAGGGACTGCGGTATGATCATCCGCCCCTGCAGGGGGTGATCTATTGCTTAATGGCTCTGTCTCTGGTGAACACATGTGCCCTATAGCAAAAATCTCTCTTAAAAAAAAAAAAAAAAAAGCCAAGTGCCAAGCCCAGCATTCAAGAGACATCTGTGATCTCACAACAGAGGAACTGCCCTCTGTGACTTACCGCCGTGTCCAGGTCCCGCTGGCTGTACTGCAGCACGTCCACAATGGGTCCAACAGGCAAGGGTGGAACCCCAGGCTCAAGGACACATGTGGGTGGGCCTGTTACCTGCATGAATAACAAAAAGTGAGAAGAGCCATGAGCCTCATGTCAGACTCATCTCTTCCTACCTCTGGCCTGTCCTCAGGGAGCAAAGACCCAACCAGCCTGATCAGAAGCCAGGTCAACACCATGCCCAGCTCCTCTGCTGCAGAGACAGTGGGTGAGGGAGCCATAACAGACCTCTCACTTACCAAGGAGTAGTTGGCAGCCCCACGTCCCCACCAACTGACCCAGAGGCGTCGGATCCCCAGGAACATAAAACAAAGGCCCTTACAACACACATGCCTTTAGACCACAGACAGTGTCCAAAGGAACTGAAATACTTACAGGAACATCCAGAGCTCCTAAGAAATCAAAATCCACAAGCTTGGTTTCTAGCACATTTCCTGAGGAAGGCTGTTCTGCATCTTGTGCACTGAGACCAAACAGAGACAGCTGTGTCATCCTGTGGGTCATCTCGTGTCCCACTCGGTCAGTAGGACATAAAGGATGATGGCTGGTCTTAAGCACAATAAGGACCAACCATAGCTGCCGCTTGAGGCTGGCCCTGGGCTTGCTCTGTCCTGTCCACTCAGTACCACGAGTTGTTCCGATCATAACCTCAGTCTAGCCACCCAGCTCCCTGGTCCACTTTTAAAATCTCACAGGGGACCAGCAGATGGCATAATGGTTATGTCACTGGACTCCCACACAATCAACTGCAGTTTAAGTCCCGGAACTGGCAGCTTAAAACTCATGTTGGACACTTGTGTGTGCATGCCCCTCTGCCCCTGCCCCCCCCCCCAATAAAAAACCCCACAACTTCACAGAGTGTGCTCACTTGCTTGTCCCGGAGACTATGGGCACTGGTCGGTGAGGGCTATCTTTCAGGAGAGGATCGAATTTGAGGTATAAGGACTGCTTCCTCAAGGCTGAGTCCTTGAACTGAGGGAGGGCAAGACAAATCAGTATTACTGTTGGCTCCTAAGAGATGACAGCCCTGAGAGCCACAGGGTGGTCAGCTCACTGGGCAAAGTGCCCTGGGGAGATCACACTGCACCCGTCTCTGGTCACCTATAATAGTACCTGCGGCACCATTCCCATAGTATAGCATTTCCAAGTTCATCTCAGGGTCAGCATTTGGGTTAGGAGTCTCCCAAGACTACAGGATGCCACAGAGAAGAAATTGTGGGAAAAGGATCTCTACAGAGATGCAGAGACATGACCAGTCACAACATTCCAGGCTGAAGAACCACCACGTTGCACATAGTGGCGTGGGGCTGTTCTAGGGATACACACTTCAAGTAAGGCTGCCGTTCAAGTGGCAGGTACCTACCGAGCACGTTCCGAACTGCTCCAGGTAATCCACCTCAGCCCCAATGCCTAGAACTGAGAGGGAGGGAGTCAGTACCACTATCGCCGTCTGCCACAACCCAGGCCTGACAGCCACACGCTAGCATCCCTCAAGTGACCTACAAGGCGGAACCATTGTTCTTTGGTGAAATGCATGCAGCAGGTGTTCCCACTGCCGGGCCAGCCACTTCATCTCCAGACCTCCTGAGCTGTGTACACTGGGAGTGACCCTTCCCTTCTACCACCCACCCCAAACTCTGAGGTCTTTGCTTCACAGCGAGATCTCTCACTCGGTACTGCTGACTGAAATCTGGGGCTAATGATTCTATCGTGGGGTGTCCTATGTACTGTAAGATGTTGGAAAGCATCCTGGTTCCCACCAGGAGATGCCAGAAATATGGTCCCCTGTCCCCAGCTGTAACAATTACGAATGTCCCCTGAGGGGCAAAATTGCCCTGGTTGAGAATTACTGTTCAAAATTACCCTAGAAAAATCCTCTGATGGTCCAGCCCCGTATGTGGGGAGCCAGATCCCTCCTGGCTGAAGGAGGTTCAAATACCAGCTCTGATGGCATGAGAAACCAACCAACCAACTAGGGGTGTGTGCCTCATATACTGATGGGATGGAAAAGACAGAGAGGAAAAGTGAGTGCATACGCCCTTTGGCAAGAGAAAGAAAGAAAAGAGTTGTTTCCAGAGTCTAGTGGTTAAGAGAGCTGGGTCCCACATGGCCAACGGCACAGTTTGAATTCTGTCCTCCGCAACTTAAAAAACACGACAAGCATGTGTGTGTGCGTGCCCCAAATCCCAATAGGATAGATAAATGGAGAAGAAAAGACTGCGGTGTGACCACACTTCACTGGTGGGGTGCTTTCCCCCACCCGCCTCACTCTCTGCTAAGCACATGTGTCCTCTGGAAAATGAAAAAAATGAAGCCAAAAACTTTCTAGGGAACATCTTTCTTTCTTTTTTTTTTTTTGGGAGAGATTTTTGCTACAGGGCATGTGCACTCACCAGAAAGACAGAGAGAGACAGAAAGCAAGAAATCGCCCTTCAGGGAGGGTGGCCATGCCACAATCCCTTCTCCTCCATTCTCCTCTTGGGATCTTGGGCATGCATGCACACACTAGGAGTGCGTTTAAGCCACCAGGCCCAGGACTCGAACTATGGTAGACTACATGGGAGTCCAGCAACATAGCCATTATGCCACCTGCTGGTCCCAGGACCATCATTCTTTAAAAAAAAAAAAAAAAAAGAGATTTTTACTATATGGCATGTGGGCTTACCAGAGAGACAGACAGAAAGCAAGAAATCACTCCCTGGGGGGATGGCCATGCTGCAATCCTTTCTCTTCCTGGGATTCTGGACACGTATGCACATGTGCCCAGCATGAGTTTTAAGACGCGGGGGTCTCGGACTTGAAATGTGGTCAACTATGCCGGAGTCCAGTGACATAACATTATTCCATCTGCTGGCTAGGGACCATCTTTAATAACAACAAAAAAACTTGAACGTGGGGCCAGGCTTCCTTAATCACTAGAATACAAGGCTGGCCCAATTTCTTTTTTAGTTTGCTATATAGGGCATGTGCACTCTTGGCTGGGAGGGAGAAAGTGAGAAGACACCCTCCCAGGGAGGATGGCCATGTTTCAGTTCCTCCTCCTCCATTTTCCTTTTGGGATTTTGGCATACATATACATTCCTGGTGTGATTTTCAAGCTGCCAGGACCAAGACTTGAACTGCACAGTCGGCCACGTGGGATCCAGTTGCCTTAACCTCTGCACTACCTGCTAATTTTCCTTTTTTTTTTTTTTTGAGAGGTTTTTGCTATAGGGCGCATGCGCTTGCCAGACAGAGAAAGACAGAGAGATGGAGAGCGAGAAGTCATCCCTAGGAGGGATGGCCACGCAACAATCCCTTCTCCTCCATCCTCCTCTCAGGATCTTGGGCATGCATGCACACGCGCCCGGCATGAGTTCTAAGCCACTGGGTCCGTGACACGAACCAAGGCTGACTACATGGGAGTCCAGCATCGTAGCCATTTCACCAACTGCTGGTCCCCCTGCTAGCCTTCTTAAGAAGAAATTTTGCTATAAGGCGTATGTGTTCACCAGAGAGAGAGAGAGAAAAATGAGAAAGCACTCCCTACGGAGTATGGCCAGGCCACAGTCCCTTTTCCATCATTCTCTTCAGGATTTTGGGCACACACACACACATATCTACTGTGCTTTTCAAGCTGTTAGGTCCAGGAATTGAACTGTACAGTTGATCATATGGGATCCAGCTGCCTCAATCAACATGCTACAGGCTGGTCCTGCCCGATTCTTGATAACATAATCTTTGGTTAAAAAAGAAAAAAAAACAGGGGCCAGCAGTTAGCGTAATGGCTATGTTGCTGGACTCCCATGTAGTCAACCGCGGTTCGAGTCCTGGACCTGGTGGCTTAAACTCACGCTGGGCGCGTGCGCATGCGTGCCCAAGATCCCGAGAGGAGAATGGAGAAGGGATTGCGGTGTGGCCATCCCCCCTGGGGGGTGACTTCTCGCCTTCTGTCTCTCTGTCTCTGTCTGTCTGGCGAGTGCATGCACCCTATAGCAAAAACCTCTCCGAAAAAAAACCAAAAACCAAACAACAACAACAACAACAACTAAGGGGGGAGCCAGCAGATGGCATAATGGTTACATCGCATGAGTTTAAGCCACCGGATCCAGTACTCGAACTGGGTTTGACTACACGGTAGTCCAGCGATATAGCCATTATGCCACCTGCTGGCCCCAGGGCATGCTTTCTTACTTTCCTTCTCTCTCTCTCCTCCTCTGCCTTTCTCTGGCAAGTATTCGTGTCCCATGGCAAATTAAGGGCGGGGGAGTGAGTAAAGATCTTTTTTACTTTTAGGTTTTGTTTTGTTTTCCATGGAGTACATGCACTCCCCTAGGAGGAGAGAGAGAGAATATGAGTGAGAGAAAAAGAGAGAGCAAATGAGAAAGAAGAAATGAGAGAGTGCACGTGAGAGAGAAAGAACATGAGAAATCACCCCCTAAGGGGGTTGGCCATACTGCAGACCCCTCTCCTCCATCCTCCTGTTGAGATTTTGGGCATGCACACACACATGGCCTGGTTTTTTTCCAGTCTGCTGGGTCTGGGGATCAAACCGTACAGTGGACCATGTGAGATCCAGCATCTTCACCACCACACCACCTGCTGGCCTGTGAGTAAAGATCTTGATAGATATTTCTTCAAAGATATACACGTGGGCAACAAACACATGAAAAAATGCTCAAAAGATGCTCATTAGCCATCAGCAAAATGTAAAATCAAGACCAGAACTAGAGGAGCCACAGGTGATGTGGCAGTTAAAGGCTCTGGGCTCCCACGTCGCTGACTGCAGACTGAATCCCAGACCTGGAGGCTTGCTTTCTCTCCGTCTCTGATGAATGCATGTGCCCTATAGCAAAATTAAAACACGATGGCAATGATGAATAAAATTAAAAAATACTTCTTTAAAGAAAAGAAACCCCAGGACTAGATATCACTTCATACCCTAGGATGGCTAGAATTGACAAGACAGATAGTAACTGGCAAGAATGTGTAGAAATCTAAACCTTCCTACAATGCTGGTAGGAATGTAAAATAACACATCCACTTCAGAAAACAGTCTGGCAGGTTCTCAAAAAGTTAAGCAGGGTTATCAGCAATTCTACTTCTAGGCATATACCAAAAAAAAAAAACAAAAAAAAAAAGAAACCTGTGTCCACACAAAAACTTATATGTGAATGCTCCTAGCGGTCAGATTTATAACAGATGAAGAGTGGAAATAATCCAAGCAGCCATCAGTGGGTGAATAAACAAAATGTGACAACTATTCAGTCACAGCAAGGAATGAAATATGACCACCCACTACACATGGGTGAGTCTTGAGAATGTGTTCAGATGTCAGACCAAAAGTCTAGGTTGTGTGTGATTCCAGAGGTCCCATGGCAAGCCCCAGAGACCCACAAAGCTTAGCTTGCCCTTCCCATGGGTGAGAACCCATGATTATCTTGTCAGATACTCTACACTTTACATATGTCTAGTCTTTTTGATAACTGGGTTCCTATTCTTTTTTTTTTTTTGGAGAGGTTTTTGCTATAGGGTGCGTGCACTTGACAGACATAGAGAAACAGAGACAGAAAGCGAGAAATCACCCCCGGGGGCGGGGGATGGCCATGCCTCAATCCCTTCTCCTCCATTCTTCTCTCGGGATCTTGGGCATGTACGCACATGTGCCTGGCATAAGTTTTAAGCCACCAGGTCCAGGACGTGAACCGCGGTCGACTACGTGGGAGTCCAGCTACATAGCCATCACGCTAACTGCTGGTTGCCATTGGTTCCTATTATTAAAAATTGTTGTTATTGTGTATTTTTTAAAAGAATTAATTTTATTTATTCATTTGTTTATTTTAACCTGACCAGAGAGAGACACAGAGAGGGAGAGAGGGAAAGTGAGAAAGCAAGTCTCCAGGTCTGGGATTTGAACCGTGGTTGGCCATGTGGGAGTGTCCAGTGCCTTAACCACCACACCACTTGCTGGTCCCATTGTTCATCTATTTTTATTTAGAGATGTAGGCACCCCAACAAGGCCTCTGCCATCATCCATCAGTCTTAGTTGGCATGCCCAGGGAGGTCCCACGACACAAACCTAAGACCTTTCCCGTCTGGGTCCAGTTGTAATAACCACTGAACCACCACCTGGCTACAATAACTGGGTTCTTAAGTGACCAGATTTACACCTTACCAACCTTTAAATCAGTTCAGTTACAATTTCTCACTGAATGCACTTTAATAACTATTTATCCTCTCTCAAGGCTAGCAGGTAGTGTGGTGGTTGGAGTGCTGGACTCCCACATAGCCAGTCATAGTTTGAGTCCCAGACCTGGTGGCTTGCTTCATCTTTCCTCTCTTTCTGGTTAAAATTAAAATAATAATAATAATAATAATAATAATAATAATAATAGTAAAGAAACTAGTTATCCTTTCCCATCTTAGGGATATACCACATTTATCCATAGCCTAGTGTTGAAGATTTAAACATATTTCATTATGGGTTTTTGTTTCAAACAGTGTTTTTCTGATTACCATATGAGCTAGCCAGAGAAAGACAGGCAGACAGACACAGACAGACAAACACAGAGAGAGAGAGAGAGAGAGAGAGAGAGAGAGCGCGAGCGCGCAAGCGAGCACAAGCGCACACACCCCAATGGGGTGTAATCATGCTGCAATCTCCTCTTCTCCATCCTGTTAGGATTTTGGGTGTTTTTCAAGCTGCAGAGCTGGGATTCAAACTGCAGTTGATCTGGCATCTGACTCTCTTAACCACGAGGCTACGGGGCCAGCCTTGTATTTCTATCTTGACTGTGGACTACTTTGTTCACATCTTTTACCTCGTTTTATAAATGAATCTACAATTTTCATTTCAGGAAGTCCTTTAAATTAAAGGCACCCCTTGGGACCAGCAGTTGGCTTAATGGTCATGTCACTGGACTCCCACGTAGTCGACCACGGTTCGAGTCTCAGACCCGACAGCTTAAACCCCACAATGGGTGCATGTGCACCCAAGATCCCAAGAGGAGGATGGAGGAGGAGAAGGGATTGCGGCGTGGCCATCACCCCCTGTAGGGGGGTGATGATCTCTCCCTTTCTGTCTCTCTCTCTCTGTCTGGCAAATGCACACACCTTATAGCAAGAACCTCTCAAAAATAAATAAATAAATAAATAAAAATAAAGGCATCCCAGTCCTGTTTAATCAAAAATGCTCATCTCTTCATAAACCAGAAGTTTATGTGGAATAATCTGAAGTCAGGGAATAGAACAGCCTATAGAATGATCACCTGCAAATGACAGAGGGAAAGCAAGCGACTGAGCAAATATGCCCACCGGACATTTCAGGTATACTGGGAGTGACAGTCCAAGGCAACATACCCTCAGCTGGGTCTCTGAACTTCTCCTCCTTTAGCTCCAAGACAGGCTCCAGTCCCTGCTGAGAAGGGAAGGCCACCGGTTCAGCGTGTGGGGCCTTCAGCTCACTGTCCTGACAGCTCACAGAAACTGACATGTCTGAAAAATTCAAAGTTCCCTCCTAGAGGGAAGGTCAGAGTCATCTTGTGTCCTTGAGGACAAAGCCCCACCCTCAGTCAAAATAAGCCTGGGATGAGATGAAGGGTAGAAGGGCAGTGGTTTATCCCAGCCTGTCACTGGAAGACCCTCTGGCCTGTTACGTTTCTACATGATACGCAAATGGTGACTAAAGTGTGGAGGCACATGCATATCCTCTTACCTTGCCTTCAGTTCTTGGGGTCTCTGCTACCATATGTACCACAGACGTATCATCCGCTGAGGCTGCACACAGCTGCCTGGAGAGAGAGAGTTAACAGAAGCCTGTGTGGTACTCCCACTGCCATGTCTCCAGTATGGCACCAAGCCGCTACCTGGCTCCCATCTGCACGGTTGTGCTGGTCCTGTGAACCTTTAACTAAAGAATACACGAGGCACATGGGGCCAGCCCAAGTGATGGCTGCAAAGCTACCCTCACCAACCTTACTCAGAACGAAAAGTGAGCCTGGACAGTGAGGTTAGGGAGAAGCAGGCAAGAAGCTCTGAAATCCTCACAACTTAATGGAAAAAAACTGCAATGATTCATTGATCTTTTTTATGGCGAAATTAGTAAAAGGCCCCATGTGGGTAGGAGACTGGGAAGGGACAGTCACACACTGGAGGTAATGGTTCTCCTGGCTGAGCAACCCCACCCCTGGGAACACAACCGAAGAACAGCCAGAGGCAGCAAACCCTCAGCAAATGCCAGCTTCGGGGAGGTTGTACTACTGGGTGGTCAGAAAAGTCATGAAATATTTTTCTATGCAAACATGTCATGACTTTTTCAACAACCTAACAAAAGAACTCCGAGTCAGAGCACTGGCCTGCAGGACACTGGCAAAATCTCTCATGGCTTAAAACTTTAACCTCAAAAAACAAACTAACCTCAAAGAGCAGTAGCCTGAGAAGGTACTGGGTTTCCAGGAAAGCCATGACCCATCATATAGAAAAACATGTCACGACTTTCCCGACGACCTCATACATGAGAGCTACGTGAAGACACCACTCTAAGTGGTAACAGCTATGTTTTAGTTTTGGCTGTTGGGGCCACAGCATTCGATCAGATCACAGCAGCTCGCGATGGGCTCTAACTGGGGACACTGCCTTGCTACAGTGCTGGCCACATTCTGTTTTCAGCCGAGTGGCGGCCCGCGGGCATTTGACTTTCCCCTCAAACGCAGGCGCACTATTACGTAAGTCAGCTCTGTGCCGGGCACCTGGGAGCTGGGCTTCTTGTACCTGTTTAAGCTTTGTTTCTGCTGGAGGCCCCTTCTCAGGTGGAGTCGGCCTGGCTACAAATGAGTGCAGACTTAGGCCCTTGGCCCACACACCATGGAGTGGTCACCTAGACGCAGAAACCCACACTTACTGGCTTAGAGGCAGGTTCTCCAGGGTTACTGGCCCAGCACTTGACTGCAGAGCCACCTCAGAGCTGTCTGGGGGCTGAGCTTTGCTGCTACTGGAGGTGGAGCCAGTTCCAAAAGGGTTAAAGTCTGGGTCATCCAACTTGTTCCAGTCGAGGTTGTAGGAGCCCCGTGGAACAGGCGCAGGGCACTCGTCTTCCCCTCTCTTCTTATCTCCCTCCTGCGCCGCCTTGGGGGCCTGTTCCTGTCTTACCTCCTGCCTCTTAGAGGGATGTTTGAGGCCCAGTCTTTTTGGTCGGGGAGCCTTTTTGGTGGTGGTGTCAGAGAAGTCAAATTCTAGCCTTACAGGCTCACCCCTTGCCAAGTCAGCCATCTGTACAGAGGCGTCTTCCTTCTGAGGGCTGGACGGGGCTGTGTCCTCAGAACCAGAGGATCTTGTGCAGGGAAGGGACTGAGCACTGTCTCCTGGTCCAGGGGCGTCCTCGTCACAGTTCCCTGTGAGGGGACCTCCTCTGTGTGGTGCTTCAAGGGTCGGATCAGGAGGTAGAACGGCCCCCAGGGAAGCAGCAGAGACGCTGCCTTGTGAATTTCCTTCCTCAGCTCTATGAGGAGTCTCTGCTCTCTGCTGGGACGCTATCCCTGGGGGGTCTTCTAGGGTCTGAGAGACGGAAGTTATGCTTTTATCGAAAGAATGAAGACTACCGTCTTCCTCCGCTGCTTGCTGAGGGCTGCCAGGCATTTGTCCTAGAGGTACTGCTTGTTTTTTAGGACTTTCTGGGCTGTGGCTTGGAGAGCTTAAGGAGCCTGGGTCAGCCAGGGGGGCTGCGCCAAGCTTGCTGGAACTGCCATCTTCAGAGGCTGGGGTCACATTCGCTGGAGGAGAGTTGGCATCAGCCATGGCTTCTTTCTGAAGAATCCCATTGGTAATTTTGTTGTCCACTTCCTTGGTAAACTGTTGGCTTTTCAGAAACAGATTTAGTTAACACCAAGGAACTTGTTAGCTTTTCAATTATACCTAAGTCCATGTGAAAGGCAGGAAGCAAGAATATCAGTCAACTATGTCACCTGGCTTAGGTCCCACTTGAGTACATGCCCCCAGATTAGTGCTGGCAGCTACTTTGGGACCACACAGGTTCTGAGAGAGGCAGAACAGAGAACTCTCTGGAAAACCAGCCAGCAAGGTGCAGGAAACCAGTGGCTATGTGGTCATGGGTTATCAGAGCACACAAGGGTCAAGCTTTCCACTGAAACGAGGGGAGGCTGAGGTCAAGAACGCTGCTTTTAGAGCTGACCCTACTGGCCAGTGGCCTAATGCCCACTGACAGAAGCACCCCGAGCAGAGAGCACCTCCCTGAGAGACCACTGTCCAATAGCGCTGGACAGAGTGCAGGAGTGGTGGAAGCCATAGAACTCCTGACAGACAGGAAGGCTTGTTAAGACAACTGGAGGGTAGGAGTTAGGATTGGAACCATAATGGAGGACACAAGCTGCCACATTCGGGGCAAGCATGATCCAACCTACAGATCACTCAGAAGGACATTCCAGTCATTTCAGTGACTCAGCTGAAGGGGACCCCCTGGTTCACTGACTACTCTTGCAAATTTTCTCCAAGTTTCTCCACCCAACCATATTGCTCACAGCCACTCCACTTCCACCAGCTGACACCTCAGTCATACGTGAGGACAACGTACCACCACAGTCAGCACCTGGCCGGCCACTCTCTGGTTTCATCCCCACTGAGCCACAACAAGCTCCGTGAGAAACATTACCACCTGGGTGTCATGGCGTCTCCAACACACACCTGTGAGAGTACTGGGAAGATGAACTGCACAGGCAGAGACACCATGCCAGAGCCACCAAGGACAAGCGCACAGTGAGACAGCCAAGGCTGGGACCTGTCAGGCCCTCCCTGCCTTGACTGGCTGCAGCCCTGAAAGTACAGGGCAGAGGCAAGAACTTCCCTGGCCTCCAAGGCAGGTCAGATTCATGGCAGCTGGAAGGTAATCTCCTTTATTTTGGTTGTCAAGAAAAAATGATATTCACTTTATTTTCATTTAGCTGAACTTCAAAAAGAAAAGTATAAAAGTTAATTTGAAAAGTAGCAAGAAGACACAAGAACAGTAAATTCGGGTTAGAAGAGAGGTAGGTATGTGGCCTGAAGGACCTAAGAAATGTCACATGTATTCACTAGTGACATTCTATTTAAGCTATGTGAACAGCATGTAAATATTTTAAACCTTATCATTTTCTCCATACATCTTGAAACTGTTTAGAAGAAAAAGCTTTCAAGAGTGTAATTGCTATGTCACTGGGCTCCCATGGAGTCAACTGAGGTTCACGTCCCGGACCTGGTGGCTTAAATTCATGCCAGGTGTGTGTGCATGCGTGCCGAAGATCCCGAGAGGAGAATGGAGAAGGAACTGTGGCATGGCCATCCCCCCTGGGGGGTGATTTCTCACTTTCTGTCTCTTTCTCTCTGTCTTTCTGGTGAGTGCATGCGCCCTATAGCAAAAACCTCTTCCCCAAAAAAGCTTTCAGTAGCTCCATCAGCAAAAACTAGCACCATGCTGTCTGATACCGAACTTGACCTTGGCTAAAAGGCCAAAAGGTGAAGAAGCCCCTTCCCACTCTGGATGTGTCCCTTGGAACCCAGACAGATTAGTTCAGCCATGGAGAAGAGCTGTCTCCAAGGCCCTCCTTTCCAGGTAAAGACAGGAAGAGCCTCAGCATCTACTTGTCGTCAGGTCAGTGAGCCGACCACACAGCCTGCCGAACACCTAGCCGACCCCTCCTACCACATATCTGACCAGCAGATCATACAACACGGTCTCTCTGCCCACAAGTCTCTCCCTGCCCTCTCTGGTACTAATGTAGAGAACGCCAGTGATGGCTTTTAAGCAGAAGGGAGAGAAGCAGAACACCAGAGAGAAATGAAACTGCAGATTGTCCTTCCCTGAGCTGGAGTCAGGATATTTCAACAAAGTAGAGAAACAAAGATCGAGGCAAACTGGCTGGCACAGCAAGAGTGAAGCATAAATTTAAAAGTTATTCCAAATATCATGATCAACATCCCATTAATGAAAAGGCCTCCTGCCGTATAAACTGAGCAGAGATCAGGAAATATCCAGCTGAGATGAAACTGTGTAAGATACCATGTTTCTGCAATGTCTGTTAGAGATGGCAAGGTTAAATATGCTCAACAGCATCGACACTTACTTCTCTTCCTGTGTCCAGACTTGATGAGAGTTCTCTAATTCGATGTTGTCACCCAGAGCAAAAGGAGTCTCAAGTTTGCAGGTCATACTAGGACTTAAGATCCTATGTGTCTGTGGATCCCGCAGAGGGGTCTGAAAAGTCACCTGCGGTGAGGTGGAGCGAGAAGAGAGCACCTACTTAAT
Organism: Tupaia belangeri chinensis; assembly: GCF_000334495.1. Classification (NCBI taxonomy): domain Eukaryota; kingdom Metazoa; phylum Chordata; class Mammalia; order Scandentia; family Tupaiidae; genus Tupaia; species Tupaia belangeri. The sequence goes on along the minus strand of NW_006159856.1, from coordinate 851,412 downwards.
AATTCAAGTCTTTACAGCACATTGGCAGGGCCTGGCAGCTCAGAGGACACTAGGAAAGCAGGCCCCAGAGTGGCCTGATGGGCCACACACTTACCTTCACAGCTTTATTCAGGTTCTTGGGTGGCACATTTTCTTTCTGTGACAAACGAAGAACAGACGATCTTCCGGTAAGTTCTGGTGGTGAAAACAGGAAGTCGCAGTTCTCTTTACTTCTTTGACTGGTGACATTTTCGTCATTTAAAACCTGCAGACTCATTCTAGAAAAGAATGTGTTTACTTCAGCACAAGGGCAACAACACTGTGTCACCTAAACACAGATATGACAGGGACAGAACTGCCCTGCAGTGCTGCAGGGAGGACGCCCCCTATCCGTACGGGTATGGTCAGCGCCTTGGAGCTCACCCCTCGCGTAGGTGTCCTGTGCCAGACAGGACAGAGAACCTTAGCGTAAGTCCCCGGCCTGCCCCCAGGGATTCTGGCTCTCCAACCAGGCAAGGGGAGCTGTGGGCTGTGCTGTTACATGCTGAAACCAAGATCTACAAGGACCTTTAGGCTGAGACCATGAGAAAGAAAAACTAAGTCCTTATAACAGTTCCCACTGCTATGTAATTTTGTTGAGTAGAAGTTAGGAAAATTCTGGCCTGTAAGAAAACTGGAAGAGCCAGCAGAACCCCAGATCTTCCCTAGCCTCTATGCATGGCACAATGCGTGAGGCCAGCTGTGGTTGAGTCAACAGAGGGCAGACAAGCAGGGCAGCAGTTCTGGTTTGGTCTCCCTCCCACCAGGCTAGAGTACAAACCCGGATATCAGGAGGGATAAGGTCCCAAAGGTGGTAGCAGCCCTGGGGCTTTGGTGTGAATGTAAGGCAGGAGGAGGCCTGGTCAGGAGGTCGGCATTATGAAGTGCTAGAGTTCACTTGGTATGAGAAGCCCATTCTGGTGCTTGTGTGGCTGGACAGGGAAGGGCAGGAGAGGAAGTGGCAATACCAGAGGCTCCTACAGCCAGGGCAGCAGAGCTGAACCCCCGCTCCGCCAATGGGCCTATGCTGAATGTGTAGAAATCAAAACAAAACAAAACAAAAACAAAGAGAAGTCAAAGTAAATGCTTAGATTTTTGGCCTGGGCAACTGGCAGAGGGAGTGCTGGACTGTGTGAAGCACAAGCCTAGAACTCAGCAAATCAATGACCTAGAGGAAACCTTTCTGGCAGCTCTCAGTTGGAGAAAGGTAGGTGTACAATGAACCCAGCTTTTGCTATGTTGGGCTTCTAGTGACTACGGGGTACGGGGCAACAGGAGAAGGCTTTGAAGTAGAGGGGTGGCCAGCCAAGATTGCATTACATTGCTCTTCTGTGATCATATAGGGGAAGGGTGGGGAAGGAACAGAGATGCTGTTGCTGCACCAGTCCTGAGAATCGGCAGCGTGGGAGAGAAGTTAGGCCTTCAAGGAAGGTGGTACAGCTGGAGTTGGTGATGGCTCACAGGTGGGGGGTGGAGAAAGAAGCATAAAGGATAGTCCCTGCAGGAAGGTGAAGGGACTACTGCCTAACTAGGGAGGATAGTAGCAGCTAGGCAAAAACTGTAAGGGAACTAGGGATTAGAAATCCTGTTTAAGCTGCCTGTGGAGAGAGGCAGTTGAGTACACAAGTGTTTAAGCATTGGGGACTGGCTCTGCAGTGCAGTGGTAATATGCTGCTCAAGAGAAGTCAGATCCCAGGACCAGCAAATGATGTAATGTTACGTTGCTGGACTCCCATGTAATTGCCTGTGGTTTGAGTCCTGGACCTGGTGGCTTAAAACTCACACTGGGCGTGTGTGCATGGAGGGTCCAAGATACTGAGAGGAGAATGGAGAGAGGATTGTGGCATGGCCATCCTCCTGGGGGGGGTGATTTCTCACTTTCTGTTTCCCTGTCTTTCTGGTGAGCACACGTGCCCTATAGCAAAAAACTTCTCCAAAAAAAAAAAAAAAGGACTTTGAGGATCATGTGAAAATACGTGGTGGAGAAAGAAGCATAAAGGATAGTCCCTGCAGGAAGGTGAAGGGACTACTGCCTAACTAGGGAGGATAGTAGCAGCTAGGCAAAAACTGTAAGGGAACTAGGGATTAGAAATCCTGTTTAAGCTGCCTGTGGAGAGAGGCAGTTGAGTACACAAGTGTTTAAGCATTGGGGACTGGCTCTGCAGTGCAGTGGTAATATGCTGCTCAAGAGAAGTCAGATCCCAGGACCAGCAAATGATGTAATGTTACGTTGCTGGACTCCCATGTAATTGCCTGTGGTTTGAGTCCTGGACCTGGTGGCTTAAAACTCACACTGGGCGTGTGTGCATGGAGGGTCCAAGATACTGAGAGGAGAATGGAGAGAGGATTGTGGCATGGCCATCCTCCTGGGGGGGGTGATTTCTCACTTTCTGTTTCCCTGTCTTTCTGGTGAGCACACGTGCCCTATAGCAAAAAACTTCTCCAAAATAATAATAATGATAATAACAACTTAAAAAAAAAAAAAAAAAAAGAAAGAAAGAAAGAAAAGCCAAATCCCACATGACTACTGCAGTTTGAATCTCTGGCCAGTCAACTTACACACTAGGCACATGTGAGTGCCCAAGATCTGATGGGCTGGAGAAAAGGGATCATAGCATGACTAAGCCCTGTGGTGATTACTTGTTCTCATGTGTACACACACACACTCTATTATGAATAAACAAAGGAAAATAAAAAAGTTAAGCACTGGGGCTAGACGGTGGCATAGTAGTACAACGGGACATGCTAAGAGGCTGACCCCTGGAGAAGGATGACGCTGGAGAGGGAGCCAGTCAGGTGGAGACCATGATAGCTTCCAGAAGCAGGTGAAGGAAGTTTTTGGAGAGGAAGATGTCATTGAGTCCCAGGAGGAACGTCAAGCAGGAAGGGGACCGAAACCAACAAAGGATTTACGTAAGGACTGTCAGAGACCTAAGAAGAAAGGGTCCCTTGAGTGGTGGCAAAAGCCGGACTGGGGTGTGCTCAGGGGAAGAACTGTAGAGGAGGTGAACACAAACAAGTCTTGGAGTTCCGCTGAAAAGCAGGTGGAAAACAGACTACTGGAAAGAAACGTGGGGATAAAGGAGGTTTTTTTTTTTTTCTTCCAGAGATGAATGCCACATAAAGGGAGGACTCGCCATAGAAAGCTGAGAGGCTGGACGAGATCATCACTCTAAAATTGCCCGGACAAAGAGGGAGTGAACAAAGCCATAGCCGTCAGCTGTGGCGGGCGGGGGAGGGCTGAGAAGAGAAAACGAACAGTCGGCCAGGCAGCCCCAGGACAACCACGGCCACCGCCCAACCTAACCCACAGACACCCGGGTCGCGGCTCTTTCTGAGGCCCAGACGGGGGGCGGGATCAGAAAAGGGCCCAGCCGAAGGGGCCCCAAGAAACTGGGCTCCGGCAGAGGAACTTCCAGGAGGTGCTGCAGGGGGCGCTTCCTCCGGCAGCGGTGGCCCCCCCCGGGGGGAGCCACGACTGGCGGGGCGGGAAGGGCGGCGGTCGGGTAGCATCAGGAGCGGGGATCCCTCCCCCCACAGCCCGGCGTGCAAGACCTGGGCGACGCTGCCTACCTGCCCGCCCGCTGTCGGGATCCGGGCCCGCACCGCCGCCCACTACGGGGTAGGAGAGAAGCCGCGCCTGCTCCGCTTCAAGAAGCCGAGTCGCTCCGCTTCGCCGCCGCAGCGCTTCCAACCCGCGATCACCGCCCACCGCGCCAGCGGATTCAAATACCGACGGTTGATTCGCTCCGCCAATCAGCGCCCGGCCGGGGGCGGGCCGCCCGGGCCCCGGCGGCCAACAGGAGGCCGTGTCGCATCCGCCTCCCCCTCCCTCCACCAGGCGCACAGGCTGTTCCATTTTCGCTGCCGAGGGCATGCTGGGAGCTGCGGACGGGTCGCCTTGGAGACGTCACGGGCTGCGGAGACAGTGGGCGACGGTTGATTCGCTCCGCCAATCAGCGCCCGGCCGGGGGCGGGCCGCCCGGGCCCCGGCGGCCAACAGGAGGCCGTGTCGCATCCGCCTCCCCCTCCCTCCACCAGGCGCACAGGCTGTTCCATTTTCGCTGCCGAGGGCATGCTGGGAGCTGCGGACGGGTCGCCTTGGAGACGTCACGGGCTGCGGAGACAGTGGGTCTCCAGAGGAGGTGGAGAGCTTCTCCGGGGTGGGCAGCAACTTGTCCCGGGTATCTAGGGCTCTGCCGCGGATGCACCTGGGCTGTGCGGCTTGGCCAGGGCCTGAGAGCCGCTTTCTCGGTTCTGTTTCTCCAGCTGTAAAATGGGTCCAGTGCAAAGCCCTTTTCAGGGCTGCTTGTGAGGAGGAGTTGTACTCTCTGGGACCATACGGGCAGCTCACGACTTCTGGCCTGTCGGCTGGCCTGCTAAGGGGATTCCATGTCCCACAGTGCTCCGCGGGCGCTCGGCCTGTCGGGGTGGGGACTCCATTTCCCGAAGTACCCCGCGCGTGGGCAGCCTAGGGACGGGACTCTATCTCCCAGAGTGCCCCACAAGCCGCCGGCCCGATGGAGGGACTCCATCTCCCACGGTGCCTCGTGGGCGGTCTGATTGGGGAGACTCAATTTCCCAGAGTGCCTTACGGGCAGCTGCAACGACCGCCCAGCTAGGACTGGACGCTGCGGCCTTCTCGGTGCTGGGGCCGCAAGCCTGGCCGGGCGGCGGCGGGATGGACAGCCCGGAGGTGACCTTCACGCTGGCTTACCTGGTTTTCTCCGTGTGCTTCGTGTTTACGCCCAACGAGTTCCACTCAGCCGGGCTCACCGTCCAGAACCTACTGTCTGGATGGCTGGGCAGCGAGGACGCCGCTTTCGTGCCCTATCACCTGCGTCGCACTGCGGCCACACTGCTGTGCCACTCGCTGCTGCCTCTCGGTGAGGCGCTCCTCCGTCTTGGCTGCCTCTGGCCGGTCCTACTCTCCTTACCTTGGTCAGCCATGTGCCTGTGTCCGCACGGCCCCCCCCCCCCCCCCCCCCCACTCCCCCATCGGAAGGCGCTTGGCCGGTGGCTCTTGCACAAGGAGTGCAAAACTAGAGAGAGTTAGGGCGTGGCTGAGACCTCAAAGCTGGCTAAGATGTGGTCAGCAGGAGTCTCCTTCCACCTCTCTCGCCTGCCGGTGATGAGAACCCCAAAATCCCGTTAGCTGAAGTGGGGAGAAGTGGCGGGCCCACCCCGACCTGAGTGGGACCCCATTCGAGCTTCTCAGTTGGGCAGGGGCACATGCCTGCCCAAGGACTGGCTTGCAAGTGACAGAAATCAAGTGACAGGGAATGCCCGGCCCAGCTGGGCTCAAGTTCTGAATCATCACTTGGCTGGGGGACAAAAGACCAAGCAGCCTGCACATGTGTGTGTGTGTGTGTGTGTGTGTGTGTGTGTGTGTGAGAGAGAGAGAGAGAGAGAGAGAGAGAGAGAGAGGGGGGGGGGGGGGGGGGGGGGGGGCTCCCTACCGCTAGCTCGTTTGTTGGAGGCTGAATTATCAGTAGAAAATCTTCATTCCCT
>NW_006159856.1:843267-845596 GCF_000334495.1 Tupaia belangeri chinensis | reverse complement strand
GTGCATGTGTGTGTGTGTGTGTGTGTGTGTGTGTGTGTGTGTGAGAGAGAGAGAGAGAGAGAGAGAGAGAGAGAGAGAGGTGGGGTGGGCAGATGGGAGGGCAGGGGAAGGAGAACTCCTGCCAGGAGGATAGGTGTTGATTGACTTCAACAGAAGGGTCTGGAGGCTGAATCCTAGAAGGTGGGTGTGGAGAGGGCAGGCAGAGATATAGGCAGTTCCTGCTTGGGGGCACCACAGATGCAAATGCTGAGGAGGGGCCTCAGTGCCTGGCCAGAGTGCTCTGAAGTTATCCAAGGCAGTTCTGGTCAGTGATTCAGGTGCTCCCTGAGCCTCTGGGAGGCTGCTCCATCAGCTGGTTGGAAGATAAACTGGCAGGGGTTGGGTGGGATATCTGGAGGATGGGGGTTTGCAGAGGCAGCCCTGGGAGAACAGGTGTCTGGCCATGACTGGAGCTCTGTGGACACAGAGAGGGTTTCCTGCTGGTGTGAGGTTACAGCAGCCTGGGCCTGGAGAGAGGAAGACCACTCAGGAGACAGACTTGGGGCTGCTGGAGAAAATTGGTTACTCAGGCTGAGGACCTGGAGTTCAGTAAGGCATATGAGGAAAGCAGGGCTCAAGCTGGATATCCTGACCAGATTGTTCCATGGAGGACCATGGGCTGGGTCCTGGAGCCCCTCTAGCTGTACCTCCCCACAGGCCTGTGAAGTGCCCATCCCACGCACAGGAAGCCTGAAATCTGAGAGCATGAGTGACTCACAGAGCCACACTTGGACAGATAGCAGAGCCAGCCACACAGCCCAATGTCGCCCCTTTTATTTTTAACTTGTTTTGCGCAATGTTCAAGTTTTATGCAAATTAATTACATATTATTACATAACAGCTTGCCTTAAAGTGAAGTGATGGGGCTGGGTCAATGACCCGGGGAAAGGCAGCCAGATTCCACATGGCTAATTGTACTGTTTGAGTCTCAGATTCAGTGGCTTGAGATACACACTGCGCGTTTGTGCACAGGTGCCTTAAATCCCAAAAGGAGGAAAAGGTGGAAGAGAACAGATTGCTCTGTGACTGTTCCCCACAAGCGGGCGGTGCTTTCTCCTCTCCCTTTCTCTGTTTCTGGTCAGTACAAGTGAAAAATGTATCAAGTTGGCTGACATTGTTTGGGCTGTTGTTTTTTTTTTTTGCAAACCCGGACCTATCATGCTGCCTCTCACCAACTATCATTCATTTTGGTGTTCAAATTGTCCCCAGTGTGGACTATGGAGACCTGCAGCTGGCTCTCATGTCTGTGACATATTCCATTCTTTGTTGATTACTTGCTTGCTTCCTGGTACACAACAACCTAGCTTGGATGGGACAGGATTAAGAGGCCAAGATTTGGCCAGGGAACTGCTCCCAACAGGCCAGTGATGAGCTGTGTAAGGTGACATCAGACCATTATGTTTGTTTTCTTTATGTAGGTTTTTGTAGTTGTTTAACATTTCATGTATAACTTGTATAAAGCTAAAGTAGTAAATATGCTTCCCTCTAATATTTTATACAACTCTTGGCAAGGGCTGGGCCCAGCCTGCCGTGGAGATGCAGGAATAGGTAAGACCACCTGCTTTGGGAACTGACCAAGTCTCAGGTGGCCAAGCCTAGGACTGAAAGAGGAAGTGGTCCCTTCCCCATTGTGGTCCTCAGATGGGCAACATGGGGGGAGGACCGTGGCGTGGTGGTCCTGACTTCCACTGAGGCTTACCATGTCCTTTGCAGGCTACTATGTGGGCATGTGTTTTGCGGCCTCAGAAAAGCGGCTGTATTCCCCCGGCCAGGCTCCAGAAGCCTGGCGGTTCTTTCTGCTGCTGGCCCTAACCCTCCCCTCCATCGCCTGCACACTGATCTACTACTGGTCCTGGGACCGATGGGCCCGCCATCCTCTGGCTCGCACCCTGGCGCTCTATGCCCTTCCACAGTCTGGCTGGAGGGCCGTGGCCTCCTCTGTCAACACCGAGTTCAGGAGGATTGACAAGTTTGCCACGGGCGCTCCGGGTGCCCGTGTGATTGTGACAGACACATGGGTCATGAAAGTGACCACATACCGTGTGCACGTGGCCCAGCAGCAGGATGTGCACCTAACTGTGACTGAGTCACGACAGCACGAGCTCTCACCAGACTCAAGCCTGCCTGTGCAGCTCCTCACCATCCGCGTGGCGAGTGCCAGCCCTGCTGTGCAGCCTTTCGACATCCGGTAAGCATGTGGTGGCCTGATGCTCTTGAGGCCACCCTGCTTCAAGGCTCTGGCCTAGCCCCCCCCCCCCCCCACCTCGTGCCTGCCAGTTTTCCTTGGGGG
>NW_006159856.1:837479-843147 GCF_000334495.1 Tupaia belangeri chinensis | reverse complement strand
CCCTGCTTCAAGGCCCGGGCCTCGCCCCCCCCCCCCAAGCTCTGGACTGCCTGTTCTTCTGGGAGGTGTTGAATGGCTGGCATGGGCTCTGGTACTCCTGAGGCCTCTGTGGCACTGGGCAGCACATCTATGGGATACCAACCACTGACCCCTTATATGTCACCCTCCCCTGTTGCCCTCCTGCACTCTTAGCTTCACTTCGGGCTGCCCCTTCCACTCTACCTTGGAATAGGACAGGACTAAGGCTTGGTGGGTGCCTAGGTTCACAGGGCCTCCTGTTCATCCCTCAGGGTGGACTCTGCTCTGAGGGCCATCATTGCTGATTGACCTTGGTGGGGAAACTGGGCTAGGAGCCCTGGTCACCCTTGGGGCACTGCCTTGGGTTCCCCTGTGCCCTGCTACCTCAAGGTCCTGGCAAGGCTCCAATGGAAAGAGGGCCCTACCCAGCAGAGTGGTCCAACCAGCAGGACTGTTTCTCCGCAGGCTGAACTCCACAGAGTATGGCGAGCTGTGTGAGAAGCTCCGGGCACCCATCCGCAGCGCAGCCAACGTGGTCATCCACCAGAGCCTGAGTGACATGTTCTTGGAGACTTTTGCCTCCCTGGTAGAGGTCAACCCAGCCTACTCAGTGCCCAGTAGCCAGGTGGGGGACTAGACCAGGGACGGGTGGGTTCCCATGGACTGTCCCCCTGAACTCTCTGTGACTCCCTCTGCCCCTGCCCCACAGGAGCTGGAGGCATGCATTGGCTGTATGCAGACACGTGCCAGCGTGAAGCTGGTGAAGACCTGTCAGGAGGCAGCCGTGGGCGAATGCCAACAATGCTACTGCCGCCCCATGTGGTGTCTCACTTGCATGGGCAAGTGGTTTGCCAGCCGCCAAGACCCCCAGCGACCTGACACCTGGCTGGCCAGCCGTGTGCCCTGCCCCACCTGCCGTGCCCGCTTCTGCATCCTGGACGTTTGCACGGTGCGCTGAGCCTGCAGGGTGGGGCCTTGGGGGTCCCAGCCTGGCTCTGCTCCCCACTCCCTGCCCCTGCCTCCTGCAGAGGTGCCTAAGCCTCCTGGGCCTTAGCAAAGGGCTCTATTCAAAGCACATGATCTGCAGTGACTTGCTTTTACCCTGAGTCTGGAGAAGGTGAGGACTTTGGCTTAAAAGGAATTCTCATGAAACGCACCATTCCTTATTCCCCATAGCAGCAGTGGGATGGGGTCTTTAGCACCTCTTCCCTCCTTCCCTCTGCCTTCCTCTAGGTAGGGGCAAGTACTTGACACAGAAAACAAGGCATTGGGCCTATATCCAGAGCATTCCAGGCCTTATTTATTCCCTGGGAGACTGAATCATAACAGCAAGAGCTCTTTCCAGACTCAAGCCTGCCCGTGCAGGCTGGGCCACTTGCCTTAATTTAAGGAAGCACACTTGTCCCTCAGCTACATGCCAGACCCAGACTCATCCAAGACTGGTCATGGTACATTCTTTTGCCCTGTCCTAGAGCTGACCACTGGCCTTATGGGGTTGGGCCCTACTCATAGGCCATGGGCTGCTTGGAGAACCCTGGGCAGAGTCTGGTAAAGGAGAGGAGAATGGGGGGTGCTATTCCAGTGTGAGAGTGGTGGCTGCGATTAGTCAAGGGGCTGCTTCTGGGTAGGATGGCAGTAGCAGCACCGTGAGGACAAGCTAGAGTGTCCTCCACTCCTTTATCGGGGCCACCTCACCCCCTGGAGGGGCACTTGATCTGTCCTTGTTACCTTCTCTCACAAGTCCAGAGAAGACTGAAGCCTCAGACGCCTGACTCAAGGTTGGGGTTGGGGCTTGAACTGAGGACCAGATGCCACAGTGGCATTCCAGAAAAAAGGCCCAAAGGGGAAGCAGCACAGGCTGGCCACTGCCCCCAGGTCTGCCTGGTTTAAGCTCTGGGCCTTGATGGGCATTTTGCCCAATTCTTGTGTGCAGGTGGGAAGGGAAGACAGTGGCTGGGCCCCAAGGTGCACTTGATACAGGCATGGCTGCCAGAGGGAGCCACCCTCACACTAGTGGCCCTAAAGCCCCTAATCCTGGCTGTTTCAGGCAGGGGTGATAGACTTTACCTGCCTGACTCACCCAAAGCTGCACCTAACCCCAGAGTATTAGGAGCAAAGAAGGCTGGTTTGTCAGGCTCCCTGGGGTGCTCAGAGCCAACGGCAGATGAAGTTGGGGATCAGGAGCCAACCCAGCCTGGGTCCGGAGTGTTAAGGGCTGCGTGCTTTGGTGTTATTTTTACTACAAAAGAAAGTTACTTAGTTTTATAAAGACAAATCCATTGTAGCTATATAATACTGGTATTTAATAAAATGTTAGTCTGAAGTGATATATTTCTTCATCTGATATTAAAAACAAGCTTGTGTAATGGCTGGGGAAGTGGCCTAGGGACACTGCAGAAGAAATAGAATTGTGTCCGTTTCAAATGGGCCTGCCTTGTTCAGAATAGGAAAGACATATTGTTTGGGAGGTGGGTGTTATAGGAACCTTCCTCTCTGATTTCTAGTTGAGAGGGGCCTAGGGAGTGAGGGTGAAGTGTCTCAAAAACCCTGCCCTTCTCCAGGGCCACCTGCAGGAGCAGCATGGAACAGCTACATAGTGCTGTGCCTAGGTGCCTAGTAAGGGGCAGTCAGGGCTGGCAGGTGGCATGGTGGTTAAGGGTGCTGGACTCCCACATGGTCGACTGCAGTGTGAGACCCAGACCTGGTGGCTTGCTTTCTCACTTTTCACTTTCTTTCTTTTACTCTGTCCCTCTCTGGTCAAATTAAATTAATAATTAAAATTAAAAGGGGGGCAGTAGCCAATCCTTAGAGGCCTCCTGCTGCAACTCATTATGGGGGGGAGGTCACTGTGTGGTAAATTTTAGATGCAGGATCTAATGTGGGGACACTCTTGTGGCCAAAGAGCAAGTGGCCTGTGATCCACTCTCTCACTTGGACTGTCTCTGCTGAATTTGCTGTGGGTCGAGGTGACCCAGGATTGCCAGCTAAGCACCAAGGGCAGTCATGCAGTGCCTGCAGTTAGACAGCTCACTACTAGCCCTCATCCTGATCCAAGAAACTGGCCCTGTTAGCCAGATTCTCTGGGCAGTGTCCTGGAGCTCCTGCCAGCACTGGCCAGTGTTGCCCCGTGTGTATACAAGTGAACTCTCCAGCAGCCAGACTGTAAACATTTGGTACTTTTTCCCTCTTTTAATCCTTGACCCAAAGAAAGTTCTTTGAGAGAGCAGTACATATAACCCTATTGAAAGATAGGAGTGATGGGACTAGCAGTTGGGACTAGTAATGGCAATGTCGCTGGACTCCCATGTAGTTGAGTCCTGGACCCGGTGGCTTAAACTCATGCCGGGCGCGTGTGCATGTGTGCCCAAGATCTTGAGAGGAGAATGGAGGAAAAGGAATAGCAGCGTGGCCATTCCCCCAGGGGGTGATTTCTCGCTCTGTCTCTCTGTCTTTCTGGCGAGCGCACGTGCCCTGTAGCGAAAACGTCTCAAAAAAAAAAAAAAAAGAAAGAAAGATAGGAGTGGTGGGGTCTGCCCTGTGGCCTGGTGGCTAATGGAACTGGATCCCGCATGGCTGACCATGAGGTTCTAGTCTTGGACCAGAGACTTAGGGGACAAGCCTGGTGTGCACGTGTCCATGTGTGTGCACCCTACAGGATGGAGAGATGGCAGAAAAGGGATTGTGGTGTGGTCATGCCCCATTGGGACGTACTTGCACTCTTTTTCTCTCTCTTGCATATACATATGCCCTCTGGCAAATTGAAAAAAAAGGAAAAAGAAAAAATAGGACAGCTGTACTCAGATTTTCTTTGATTCTTTCCAGTGTAAGTCTTTCTCTTCACCTTTATTCTTTCGTACACACTTGTTTCTTTTGCATACAACTATGCACATTGTTTTAACTGATAACAGAAAGGAAAAATATTGGGTTGTCAGAAAAGTCATAATGTGTTTGTGCAGACAGAAAAATACATCATGACTTTTCTGTCAGCTTAGTATTTGTGTGAGTCCTAATATTGCCCTTGGCCCCAGGGGGCTCACAGGAGCTTGAGGACCCTTTGTTTCCGTGCTGAGAGTTATGATGGGGATGCCCAATGCCTGGGGAAGGACAGGAAATACCATCCCCTAGCCTGGGGATGATCTTCCTAAGTTCAAAAGGGAGGCAAAGAAGGCACACACCTAGCTACTGTCCTGAGATCATCAAGCACAAAAATCCCAGCCCTCCAAGGGGTGAGGAGGGGGAGGAGGCTCCCAAGACTAACCCTGGGCTTGGCCTCCTTGACCTTTGTCCCCATTGCCTACTGTCTGCTGGTTTTACACTCAGCCCTGCATTCTCTCATCTTGGGCTGAGCAGTTAACTGTGGCAAGTTCCAAGTGCATCTGCACTTTTGGGGAGTCCTATTTGGCAAAGAGCCAAGGTTGTCTGCAGTGATGTAGGATTGGGCTAGGGTGCCTGCAAGCACCTTGCAGGGTCCTCCTCTACCTCCCCACCAGGCAGGGATTGTGCAGTGAGCTTCAGGTGGAGAGTGGGGCCGATGCACTGGGCAGAGGTGTGGTGGTGGTGATGGGAAATCACCCCCCAGGGGTAATGGCGGCAACACCATCCCTCCATTCTCCTCTCAGGATTTGGGGCACGCAAACACACGTGCCTAGCGTTTTCCAGCCTCTGGGTCTGGGACTCCAAACTTGCAGTGGGCCGTATGGGATCTGGCCGCCTTAACCTTCACGCCACCTGCTGGCCCGAGTGTGGTCAATTTCTTAAAGCCACAAATATGGAGCGCTTGTGAGCGTCATACAACGAGGTCACAGCGGAGGTCGCTGCAGACCGGACAGGGAGGGAGGCAAGCAACAACGGCGGCAGAAGGTGTGCCACCTGGTAGCGGGTGTGCGACTAACCAACAAGGCTGTGCCACCGAGGAGACTCATTGTACTGGTCATCTATCGCTGCCTAAAAGATTACTCCAAAACTGAACGACTTAAAACAATAGACCACGAGCCCTGGGATCTGCGGTGGCCACGGCGGTGTCGTAGAAGGTAAACCATGTCAGAAGACCGCGCCTTCCGGATTCCAGGTTCCCGCCAGTACAGAGGCCCGTTTCCACAAAGGCCAAACCAATTGGTGACACACCTCGCCTTGGCCTGGACAAATCGAGAAGCGCCCCACCCTGGCGGGAACCAATAGGACACGGACCGCGTCGCGCGGGTCCGAAATTCCCGCCAGTACCCCTCCCCCACCCGCGAAGGCGTGACCAATCAGCGTCCGAGGGGCCTGGGAAGGCACAACCGTCTCATTGCCACGGAGGGCAATCTATTCCTCGGGCCTTTCCTCAGTCAACTAGGTAGTGGGGAGCCTCTACTTCAGATGGCAGTACTAGACAAACATGTTCCGAAGCTCTCGAGGTCTGGGGCCTCAGCTCAAGTCTGGTCAATCCGTGAGGCGCAAGCAGCCGAGTACGACCCCCCCGCCAGCATGAGCCGAATGGTCTCGCCCGACCACGGCGCGCGCGGGAGCGCGAGGGGGCGGAGCCGACCGCCAGATAAAGGCAGTTGGGGGCGGGGTGAGCACAGATCCTGTCAGCGCCGGCGCGGGTTACGTTGTGTGCTTCTCTCCGTGGCGGCCGAAGCCCGCACCCTCACCGGCCGAGCACACGCTC
>NW_006159856.1:836664-837413 GCF_000334495.1 Tupaia belangeri chinensis | reverse complement strand
GACGCCAGGTAAGGCGGGGCCGCGCGGCCATAGGAGTCCACAGCCTAGTCCCGGGCGCGTGGGGTGGGCTGGGCTGGTTGTTGGTGGAGATCTTGGGGCCACCCGGGGCCAGGGTCTGGTCGTGTGGGGGTGGGGGCGGGGGTCCTCGGGCCATTCAGGACGCGGGTGTTTGCCTGCTGACGGTGGTTTCTGCCCGCAGCCCTCAGTCTCCTGCGAGGTGGAGCCTCGGACGAAAACGCAGAGCCGACGGGAGGCGCCGGGAGCCTGAGGATGTCGAAGAGGGCGATTTCCGAGGCACCGACTGCAGACCTGAGAGGTGGGCCTTGACCCGCTCGTGACTGGGGGTCTGGACACTGGGGTGTGGAGGGGCTTGTTAGGGATCTCATCATTGCTCCCTTTTTCAGAAGATCCCTAGATGAGTCAGGTAGGTCTGGGTTCCTTTTATTTCTGCCAGCGTCTTTCCGGTTGGTTCAAGGCTCTGGCGGGCAGGCGTCAGAAACTTCGTCCCGGTGGTAACTGTCTGCAAAGCTGGTTTCCACTCCAGTCGGTCATCAGTGAACTCTTGTCCCGGGGGAGAATGTCAGAGACTCGTGAACTATTATTTTTCTCGTTTAATTTCGTATTTTACATAAAGTTCCCTCATGATGTATGTTTCATACATGTATACACACACACACACATATATAAACGATAGGTTATATATAAAATACATATATTTTTAAACAGAACTTTGGTGGTTTTTTTTTTTT
>NW_006159856.1:832723-836648 GCF_000334495.1 Tupaia belangeri chinensis | reverse complement strand
GTAAACTTGTGCCCCCCCCCCCAGCCCCTACCACCCACTCCTCTACCGTCCACTCCCCTACCGTCCACTCCCTTCCCTTACAGTCTCTGGTATCTACACTTATCGTCTCCACTGTGGTATCTTCAGCTCTTCCAATTTCTGCCAGAGTACAGATATTCAGTACAAATTGAGCGGGAATATACAGTGTGTACTTTCAAAGTCTGGCTCACTTTGCTCAACATTAAGTTTTCTATATTCATCCACTTTAGATCAAATAACAGAGTCTCATTGTTTTTAATAGCTGATTGATATTCCATAGTATATATGTGCCACAGTTTTTCAACTCAGTAATCATTTTTTTGGACAGTTAGGTTGGTTCCATGTTTTAGCAATTCTGAATAGTGCTACAGTAAACGTGGATGTGCAAGTGTTTTCCTGTCTGTTGGGTAAAATAAATACCAAGAAGTGGTATTACTGGATCATATAGTAGTTCTATTTGTAGATTTTTGAGGAACCTCCATATTGTTTTCCACAGAGGTTGTACTAATTTACATTCCCACCAATAATGTGAGAGGGTTCTTTCACCACAGCCTGACCAGCAGTTGTTCTTTTTATTATTATTATTTTTCAGTTTGATCAGAGAGAAAGGGAGAAAGCAAACCACTTGGTCTAGGACTTGAACCATGGTCTGCCATGTGGGAGTCCAGTGCCTTTAACCACCACACCACCTGCCAGCCCCCAGCACTTGTTCTTAACTGGGGTAAATGGTATCTTATTGTGGCTTTAATTCAAATTTCCCTTGTAACAAGGGAAATTAAACAACAAAACCATTTTTTAATATGCCTTTTAGCCATTTGTTTTCCTTGAAGAATTTGTCTATTCAATTAATTTGCCCATTTTTAAATTGGATTATTAATTTTTATGAATAAGTTGCTTGAGTTCCTTATATACTCTCAATATCAACCCCTTATCTGAGGAATAATTTGCAAATATTTTCTACTTTTCTGAGGGTTGTCTTTTCACTCTGTTGTTTCCTTTGCTCTAAGAAAGCTTTTTAGCTTGATGTAATCCCACTTATCTATTTTTTGGGATTATTACCTACCCTTTACAGGTCTCATTTAAGAAATCTTTCCTTACACCAATGTCTTTAAGAGTTTCCACTACACTTTCTATTAGTTTTATAGTTTGGGGCTTTGTATTTAAATCTTTGAACCATTTTTAGTTTTTTTTTGTTTTTCCTTAGAGAGGTTTTTATTGCTATAGCATACATGCACTTGGCAGAGAGACAGTGAGAAATCACCCCTTGGGGGGATGGCTGTACTGCAATCCCTACTCCATTTTCAAGAATTATTTTATTAACTTATTTATTTATTTATTTATTTATTTTAATTTGACCAGAGAGGGACGGAGCGAGCGAGAGAGAGAGACAGGGAAAAGGAAAGGGAGAAAGCAAGCTGCCAGGTCCAGGACTCAAACCGTGGTCATCCATGTCAGAGTCCAACACCCTTAACCAGCATCCCACCTGGTGAGAGATAGAGATCCACTTTAATTTTTCTGCAGGTGGAAAGCCAGGTGGCCCTGCTCACCTCTGCTCCTGGAAAGGTGGAAGGTAGGGTGGTGTCAACACAAGGTAGCCTCCCTCCCACACTCTAGGATAGGCAGGGGACTTTGATGGCTAAACTTTTCCTTTTTTTTTTTTTTTCCTTCTTTTTTTTTTTTAAGACAATTTAATTTTATTTAACGTTACATGTTTTTAAAAATTTGACCATAGAGAGAAAGAGAATGGAATAATGAGAAAACAAGCCACCAGGCCCAGGACTTGAACTGCAGTTGGCTATGTGGGAGTCTAGCACCTTAACCACTGTGCCACTTGCCAGTTTCTGAACTTTTCATTAAAATGGCTCTTCATAATCATTCTGCATTTTCTCCTGAAAGTCAGTCCAGAGGGGCTAGCAGTTGGCGTAATGGCTATGTCACTGGACTCCCACATAGTCGACCGTGGTTTGAGTCCTGGACCCAGTGGCTTAAACTCACACTGAGTGCATGCGTGTATGTGCCCAAGATCCCGAGAGGAGAATGGAGGAACAGGGATTGCGTCAGTCACCTGGGGGGGGGGTGATTTCTCGCTTTCTGTCTCTCTCTCTGGTGACTGCACACATCCTATAGCAAATAGCTCTCCAAAAATAAACAAAAAACAAAAGTCAGTGGGAAAAGTTAGCTGTTAAATTGGAATCACAATACATGTTAAGTGAAGGGACCAGTAATGGTTATGTCGCTAGACTCCCAGCTAGACTCCCACGTAGTCTACTGGCGGGCGACTCCTTGGCTTAAACTCATGCCAGGGACTTGTGTGCCCCAGATCTCGAGAGGAGAATGGAGGAGAAGGGATTGCAGCATGGCCATCCCCTCTGGGGGTGATTTCTTGCATCTGTCTCTATCTCTGTCTTTCCTGTTAGCACATGTATCCTATAGTATAAAAGTCTCAAAACAACAAAAAAAAGATGTTAAGTGAAAACTGGGATACCAAGATTTATGCTCAAGTTCCCTTTCTATCCTGACCGTTCCTGTAGTTCTTCCTATTTGATAAGCCTTCTGTCTTTTTAAAAAAAATTATTTATTGGGCTAGTAAGTAGCATGATGGTTAAGGTGCTGGACCTCCCATATGGCTGACCATGGATTGAGTCCTGGACCTGGAAGCTTGATTACTCACTTTCCCTTTCTCTCCTCTGTCTCTGGTGAAATTAGAAAATAAATAAAAGTAAATAAATTAAAATAAATACTTCTTTAAAGAAAACTTATTTTATTTAAATTTTTTTTTCTTTATAATTATTTTATTGGGACCAGCAGTTGGTGTAATGGCTATGTTGCTGAACTCCCACGTAGTCGACTTCGGTTCCAGTCCAAGACCCAGTGGCTTAAACTCAGGCAGGGCGCACGTGTGCGTGCATTCCCAAAATCCCGAGAGGAGAATGGAGGAGAAGGGATTATGGTGTGGCCATCCCCCCTGGGGGGGTGATTTCTCGCTTTCTGTCTTTCTGGTGAATGCATATGCCCTATGGCAAAAACCTCTCAAAAAATTATTTTATTTAACTTTATGTGGTTATTTTAATTTGCCCAGAGAGAGACAGAGTAAGAGAGAGTGTGAGGGAAAGTGAGAAAGCAGGCCTCCAGGTCCAGGATTCAAACTACAGTCAGCCATGTAGGATTCCAGCACCCTTAACCACCATGCCACCTGCCAGCCCCAATTTTTAAATTTTTAATATGACCAGAGAGGGACAGAGCAAGCGAGAGAGAGAGAAAGAGAAGGAAGGTGAGAAAGCAAGCCATCAGGTCCAGGACTCGAATCAATTGGCCATGTGGGATGGGAGTCCAGCATCCTTAACCACCATGCCACCTGCCAGCCCCAATGAGCCTTTTATCTTATTGCAGCATTTACTTGATTGAGCATTTTATAGATTAGAAAGTTTGCTGGGAAGGTGAAGACAGTATCCTTTCTGTTCTCGTGCTTATAGTCTGATGTGGAGTGAAACAGCAAGTTAAGCAAGATAATTCAAGAAGGACAAGCAGTATATGAAGGAAATAAACAGGTGATGTTGGTGGTAAAGTCTGTTAAAGGCCCAGTCAGGAAAGGCCTCTCTCTTGGAGGATCTTTGTGTGATAAGTGTGATGAAAAGAAGGTGAGTTCAGTGAGGATTTGCATGACACGACCCTCAAGATAGGGACATGTATAGCCTGTTTAACAACTGGTTAGGGGAGGACAAGATTCAGAGTGGGGTGCCTGGAGGTGGCATGGTGGTTAAGGGCACTGGACTCCTACCTGGCCAGCCATGGCTCGACTCCTGGACCTGGCGGCTTGCTTTCTCACTTTACTACTCTCTCTCTCTCTCTCACATTCTATCTCTCTCTGGTCAATAAATAAATAAATAAAGTTAAATAAAATAATTCT
>NW_006159856.1:811458-832709 GCF_000334495.1 Tupaia belangeri chinensis | reverse complement strand
AAGAGTGGGAGTGGCTATTGCTCCATATAGGTGGAAGAGCATGGTGACTTGACCCATATAGAACAGCGAAGGTAGTAAGAATTGTGTGGCTCAGTGTACTTTTTTTTTTTTTTTTTTAAGAGGTTTTTGCTATAGGGCGCCTGCACTTGCCAGACAGAGAGAGACAGAAAGCAAGACATCACCCCCCCGGAGGATGGCCACGCCGCAATCCCCTCTCCTCCGTTCTCTCGGGATCTTGGGCACGCACGCACACGTGCCTGGCGTGAATTTTAAGCCACTGGGTCCAGGACGTGAACCGTGGTTGACTACGTGGGAGTCCAGCGACATAGCCATTACGCTAACTGCTGGTCTCGTTCAGTGTACTTTTGAAGATAGAACCTGTGAGACTTGCTGATAGGTTGGGCACAGGAGGAAATAAGAGTCAAGGATGACCAAGCCTTTAGGCCTGAAAGCCTGTGTTGATTGTAACACCATAGCCCAGATGAAGAAGGTGGGGTTGGCAGACCTGGCATGGGGAGGGAATCAGTTGTTAGACTTGAGAAATTTCTTGAATGGGCAAGGGAAGATGTCAAGAAGGTAATTGGATTTTGGAGTCTAGGTGGAAAGTCCATGTCAGGCACAAATGTGGTTATCATACAAATGATATTTAAAGACCTGAGACTAGAGATGGGAGTGCAAGAAAGGCCTCAGGACTAGAGGTGAAGAGGAATAATCAAATCTGAACTTTGAGGTCAAGCTTTGAAGCCTCCAGTAGTCTCATTTGGCTGATATAATGTTAATTCCGGACAAGCCAGTGATTTGGTGGTTAAGGCAGCTAGGTTTTACATGGCTAGCTGTTCTGTTGGAGCATGTATTTGTGTGTGTGTGTCTCCCAAATCCTAAGAGGGATACGGGGGGAAAAGCAATTGTGACATAGACATCCTCTCTGGGGGTGTTTTCTTACCCCATGTCTTTTGCAGGAGTGCATGTACCTTAAAGCAAAGTTTTTAAAAATGTTAAACCCTTATAGTACTCTGGAAGGCTACTTAGTATCTGGATAGGTGCCTCTCTTATCTCACCAGTCATCCATGTGGTCTCCTCATTCCTCCCAAATAGCAGGATGTGGGGCGTGGTCATGTTGCAATCCCTTCTTCCCTGTCTTCATCCTATTGGGATTTTGTGTATGCATGCACCACACCCAACATATTTTTCTTTAATTTTTTTTTTTAAAAGAATTATTTATCTAAGAATCAGCAGATGGTGTAGTGGTTACATTGCTGGATTCCCACATAGTGAACAGTGGTTTGACCTGGCAGCTTGAAATTCACGTTGGGTGTGCATGTGTGCCCAGAATCCCAGGAAAATAGAAGAGAGGGGATTGTGGCATGTCCCCCCCGTGGGAGGGTGATTTCTTTGCTTTCTGTCTCTTTGTCTCTCTCTGTCTATTAGGTGAGTGTAGTGCCCTATGGCAAAAATATCTCTCAAAAAATTTTAAAAAATAAATATTTATTTAATTTTATTATTGTTTTAATTTGAACATAAGGGATGCAGGGGAGGGGGAGTGAGGAAAGCAAGCCACCAGGTCCAGGACTCGAACTGTGATCAGCCATGTCAGAGTCCAGTGCCTTTAACCACCCTGCTAACTTTTATTTTTTTTTCTTTTTTTAAGATTTTTTTTTTTTTTTTTTTTTTTTTTTGGACCAGCAATTAGTGTAATGGCTATGTTGCTGAACTCCCATGTAGCCGACCACAATTCGAGTACCGGACCCGGTGGCGGGCATGTGTGCTTGCATGCCCAAGATCCCGAGAGGAGAATGGAGAAGGGATTGCAGCGTGGCCATCCCTCCTGAGGGGTGATTTCTCGCTTTCTGTCTCTCTGTCTGACGAGTGCATGCGCCCTATAGCAAAAACCTCTCAAAAAGAAAACCCCAAAAAACCAACCCCCTACACCTATGGAGATGTAGCTGGCTTTACTTGTCAGGTGCCTCTAGATCCTGCACACGAGGCAAACAGCATTTTGGGGCAAAGAGAACTGAGCTCCTTGAGTAAGGTTTAGCCCAACTGTAGGGAGTATCTTTAATAGCAGACTAAATCCTAGTCCCACAGCCTGGTGGGTAAGGGAGCTAAGTCCAATATGGTTGGCCCCATGCAGTTCATGGCTGCTGCCTGGGAGCTTGGAAAATATGTTGGCGGGGCCAGCAGGTGACATGGACTGGTGGCTTGCTTTCTTAGTCTGTCCCTCTCTGGTCAAATTAAAATAAAGAAATAAAGTTCAATGAAAAAAAATTTGGGGGGGGGGGAGGTTTTTGCTATAGGGCACGTGCACTTGCCAGAAAGACAGAGATAGAAAGCGAGAAATCACCCCCCAGGGGGGATGGCCACGCCACAGTCCCTTCTCCTCCATTCTCCTCTCGGGATCTTGGGCACGCACGCACGCGTGCCTGGCATGAGTTTTAAACCACCTGACCTGGGACTTGAACCGCGGTCAACTATGTGGGAGTCTTAACGACATAGCTATTATGCTAACTGCTGGTCCCATGGGGTTGATTGCTGATAGGTTAGGGTAAGATGTGATCCCTTTACAAGGGGTTAGCTTGAGATGCAAAATAGGCTTTGTTGTCCTAACATAGGGTAGATTGTGAATATAATTTTCCTGAGGTGTAGCATAATGTGTCATGTTGGGTTAACTTTCAGTTAAATACCTAATTTGATTTCAGGCTTTCTAACCATTTTTAAAATATGGAAATTTACTTATAGAAATCGAATTTAAGGGGCTGGCTTTTAGCCTAGTGATTAAGGGAGCCTGGATCCTTCATGACTAACCACAGTTCAAATCCCAGCTCTGGTGGCTTGAAAGACAGAGACAGAAATCAAGAAATCACTCCATGGGCATTTGGTTATGCTGCAATCCCTTCTCCATTCTCCTCTTGGAATTTTAGGCATGTATGCATGCATATGGCCTAGCATGTTTTAAGCTGCCAGATCCGGGACTCAAACCGCGGTTGACCACGTGGGAGTCTAGTACCTTAGCCACTACACTACCTGGTGGTCCCAAGACCTTGTCTTAAAAGGAAAATAAAAATGGAGAGGAAAAATTTTAAAAAGTTATTCACACAGCTAATCTCTTGCAGACTTACCAACAATTCCAGCTGCCAGAAGTTTAGGGTTTTTTTTGTTTTTTTGTTTTTGTTTTTTTTTTGAGAGGTTTTTGCTATAGGGGGCATGCACTTGCCGGACAGACAGAGACAGACAGAGAGATAGAAAGCGAGAAATCACCCCCCAGAGGGGATGGCCATGCTGCAATCCCTTCTCCTCCATTCTCCTCTCGGGATCTTGGGCACGCGTGCACACGCGCCCGGTGTGAGTTTTAAGCCACCGGGTCCGAGACTTGAACCGCGGTCAAATACGTGGGAGTCCAGCGACATAGCCATTATGCTAACTGCTGGTTCCAGCTGCCAGAAGTTTTGACATTAAGCCTTAAGTTTTCAAGTTGCCTAATTCTGACTAAAAATTTCTGTGAGCTCAAGTTAGAATTCAGCTCCAGGTTAGATTGAACTCAACTGTAGGGCATATCTTTTTTTTTTTTTTTTTTTTTTTTTTAGGGCATATCTTTAACAATAAAATAAGTCATAGCCTGGCGGTAAGGGAGGTGGATCCTACATGGCCGATCAGTGGTTCGAATGTTGACCTTGGTGGCTGGATATGTGTGCTTGATTACAACAGTGTGATCACACCTCACATGGGAGTGTGTGCTCTTTCTGGCAAGTACATGTGTCCTCTGGTTTATTTAAAAAAAAAAAAAAAAATGGCCAGCTGGGGTTGTGGTGGTTAAGGCAGCTTGATCTCACATAGCTAACTGCAGTTTGAGTTCTGGACTCAGTAGTTTGAAAGACATGCTGGGTGCATCTGTGTGCATGTCCAAAATCCCAAGAGAATGAAGGAGATGGGATTGCAGTGTGGCCATCCGCCTTGGGGGATGCTTTCTTACTTTTCCTATCTTTGTTTCTGTCTCAATGAGAACATGTGCCCTATAGAAAATTTATAAATAAATAAATAAAAACAGTAAATGAAGTCCTAATGTTGTAAGGACTCCGACAAGTAGATACCTCCACACACATATATTTATTCCTTTTTTTTTTTTTCCTGAACGAGGTTTTATAAATAAAAACAGTAAATGAAGTCCTAATGTTGTAAGGACTCCGACAAGTAGATACCTCCACACACATATATTTATTCCTTTTTTTTTTTTTCCTGAAAGAGGTTTTTGCTATAGGGCACGTGCGCTCACCTGAGAGAGAGAGAGAGTAAGAGAGAGTAAGAAAGAGTGAAAGAGAGAGTCAGAAAGCAAGAGATCACCTCCCAGGGGGGGAGACCATGCTGCAGTCTCTTCTCCATTCTCCTCTTGGGATTTTGGGCATGCACTCACACGTGCCTAGCATGAGTTTTAAGCCGCTGGGCTGGGACTCGACCTGTAGTCAACTATGTGGGAGTACAGTGATATAACCATTAGACCATCTGTTGGTCCCAACACACACATACATTTTAATTTTGGAAGATGTAATAGAAATTTTCAAGACATTCATGGCAAATGCATATTATGGAAAAACTGCATGGATTGAAGTTTTATTTGCTCCAAAATGAATTGTGCTTTAATTCTGTGTTCCATGAACTTTTTGAAGTCCCCTGTATATTTTGAATTTTTGATTACATGTATCTAAAAGGTAAATAGCAACATATTAGGTTCCTCATGTGTGCTGGTCATTGTGCTTAGCACCAAGAGTTTGTTATATGAAATCTTGTTTCGTTTGCTGTAGGGCACATGCACTCACTGAAGAGAGAGAGGGAGAGTTAGAAAATGAGAAGGGGCGGGACAACGACCGCACTACAGTCCCATTTCCTCCACTTTCCTCTTGGGATTTTGGGCACCCATGTATGGGCGTCTGGCATGTTTTTTCAAGCTACAGGGTCTGGGCCTCCAACCACACAATTGGCCTTGTGGGATCCAGCCACTTTAACCACCACTCCACCTGGCTGGCTCTATGAAATCTTTTTCACAAGTCTTGGGAAAATAGCTTCTTATTTTGCATATTAAAGAATGTGAACTCTTCTTGACTCTGACTGACTGCCTGCCTTCTCTCAGTGAACTGTATCTTCGCGAATTAGCCAATGCCTACCCTGGGTGGATAGGCAGAAGTTGATTAATGAATGAAGCCTAGAAAGGCTTTAAGAGTATTACCCAAATTCAGTAAACTAGTGCATGCAGAGCAGATTCTCTCAAATCTGGGTCAGCTCCAAAGCCTGTTCCTTTGACATTCTGCCAGACAGTCTCTGAATATTTCCTGAGATGCAGTTTGAAATGAAACTGAAAGTACGCATTTCAGTTCAAATGTACATTTTCATTTCATTGCAGCTTTACAACTCCTGAAGGCCCTAAGCCTCGTTCTAGATGTTCAGACTGGGCAAGTGCAGTTGAAGAAGATGAAATGAGGACCAGAGTTAACAAAGAAATAGCAAGGTATATGTTTTGGACAACTTTGAAGTATTATTCTGTGGTGTTTTCAGTTACATATTAAATTAGAGTGGTGGTTCTCAAATGTCCAGTCTGCAGCCCGGTAGCATCATTGTCTTCATTTCAGAAAGGCCTGAATGTGCCAGAAGTGTCTGTTATCTGGCTGTCTAAAAGGCTGGCGGAAGGATCATGGGGTGGTGAGAACCCATTGAGGGTACCTGTCTGTTTTGAAAAAAATAAAAATGAAAACAGACTGGGAGTTGATAGGTATGGGTAAAATGTTTTGAGTGGGTTTTTCAGTTTTTGCTGTAGAGGATGTGTGTTACCTGAGGGAAGCGTCTGAAAACTTGTTTGCATACAGAGCACAGTATTGGATAACTTTAGGTTGCTCTGTTGATCTCTCCCTTTCTGATGGAATCACCTGGGTAATTTGGCCTCCAAAAGGGCAAGCTGAGAATTTGGAGATGTCTTTTAGTCATACCAAAAACCAGCCTTTCTCATCTAGGGTACCGGGAACAATGAAGCCTCTCAGAAATGATTTGTGGGACTAGTTTCTCAGTCGTCACAGGGATGGCACATAACCAGTGCTGTTGTAGATACATAGATCAATTATTTTGTTACCTGCTGGTGGCCAGGTGGGATGCATTGGACACCACAGCAAATGAGGATTTTAGCTTTTGGAAGGAAACACAATGGTGCAAGACATTTTTGTTATTGTTTTTTAAGAATTATTTTTAGTGAAATTTTTAAAATTTATATATTTATTTTAATTTGACCAGAGAGGGACAGAGAGAGAGAGAGAGAGAGAAAGCCACAGGCCGCCAGGTCCAGGACATGAACAGTGGTCAGCCATGTGGGAGTCCAATGTCCTTAACCACCGTGCCACCTGCCAGCCTCAATGTTTTTTTTTTCTTTTGTTTACATGACATCTTTTAGATAGGTGCATGAATTACTGCTTGAGGAATTTCTTAGGCTCTTAGGCTCAAATGAAAGCTTCTTTTGATGTCATAGCATTTTTGCAAAGCCAGGTTTTTGGTTTTTTTTTTTAGATAGTGTGATAGAAAGCATAGACCTGAATTTCTTAGGGAATGAGGTTAAAGGGGTAGCATTTAGTTTCTGAGATTGGAGAACTGTGCAGTGCCAAACAAACAGATACACATGTCCTGTTAGGAAGTAATAGTGATCATTTAAAAATAAAAACTTTTTTCTCAGAGAGATTTTTGCTATAGTGTGCATACACTTGCTGGACAGAGAGCGAGAAATCACCCTCGGGGGGATAGCCACAGCATAATCCCTTCTCCTCTCAGGATCTTGGGCACACACACACCGGTGTGAGTTTAAAGGTTCTGGGTCTGCCGGCACTTGAATCATGGTTGGCTATGTGGGGGTCCAGTGACGTAACCATTACGCCATCTGCTGGTTCCAGAAATAAAAACTTAGGGGCTAGCAGGTGGCTTGGGGGTTAAGGACTCTGGAGTCCCACATGGCCAACTGTGATTCAAGTCCTCGACCTGGCAGTTTGCTTTCTTACTTTCTCTCTCTCAAACTAAGTAAATAAAGTTAAAAGAATTCTTTTAAAGATAAATAAATACTTTCCAGGACAGTAGGTGGCATGATACTTAAGGCACTAGATTCCCACATGGTTGAAAGGGGTTTGAAGCTGAGACTGGTGGTTTAAGCATCACACTGTGCACGTGTGTGTCCAAAATCCCAAGAAGAGAATGGGAGAGAAGGAATTGTAGTGTGGCCAATCCTCCTGGGGAGTGAGTTCACCCTTCTCTGGCTCTTCGGTGAGTACATGTGCCCTATGGCAAAAACCTAAAACATACAAACTTTTAATTTCCACTTAATACTTTTTTTTTTTTCCCCACCTTCAGAAGGCCATTGAGTTTTGGGAATGTAAGTTTTGATGTTTTTATCTCAGTCCTTAAACTGAAACTGTGAAGTAAGGGTTTCTTTTTGCCTATGGGATCTCTGTATTCCATAGGATGATGGGTCTGGGAGTTTCAAGGTAGAGTTTTCTCAATTGATCAGCTTTCAGCATAGGCTTTTATATGATCTGGACAAGTAACCTTTGTTTTATAAAATCATAATTAATTAAAGGAGGTTGATAATTAAGGAAGTAACATGTTCTTACCCAGACAGTGCTGCTCTGGAAGACTATTTCTGGTGGCTTTTAGCTCTAAAAGCATTAAGTGTGTTGGCTCAGCCTGGAGATACAGTCAGTGGCAAACTGAACTGCAGTGCTGGAAGCCATAAGGTTGACCATGGTTAGTCCCTAGGTTGGCCTGAAAATATGCCTGTGCAAGCCAAAGATCCTGAAGAGCTAGAGGGCTGGGGAAAAGGAATCTTGGTGTGATAAGACCCTGTTGAGGGTACTTCTCTCTCATTTTCTCTCTCTTACATGCATGTACTATCATGAGTAAAATAAATTTAAAAGGAAAAAATACAAGTATTAAATGTCAAGTTTATTTATTTATTTATTTTATTCATTCATTTATTTTTAGTTTGACCAGAGAGAGACACAGAGTGAGAGAGAGGGAAAGTGAGAAAGCAAGCTACCAAGTCCGGGACTTGAACCATCATTGGCCATATGGGAGTGTACAGCACCTTAACCACCACACCATCTGCTGGTCCCAAATTTCAAGTTTTTATACTCTTTTAAAAACAGCAATATTTATTTTGCTCTCAGGTATAAAAGAAAACTTCTCATAAATGACTTTGGAAGAGAGAGAAAATCATCATCGGGAAGGTAAATGCTGTGTAAAGTTTCTTTTCTATTTTGATAGACCTGCGACTTCTTAATAAAAATTGGAACTGAGAAATGCTGATTGTCCCAATAACATTTATTGATTAGTCTTTACTAATTTGAATTATCATCTGTTGTGTACTAAATTCCCATATATATAAAGATTCTGGACCATTGTTCTAAGATTAATGTAATTTGGAATCTGGAGGATGAGCATTTCATGATTACATTTCAATATTTTCTTGGCTCAGCTTATCAGTGCTTTTAATTGCAACACTTGTTCCATTTATCTTTCTCATTTTTTTTAGTTCTGATTCAAAGGAGTCTGTATCTGCAGTGCCAGCTGACTTAGAGACAGATGAAAGTGTCTTGATGAGAAGACAGAAGCAGATCAACTATGGAAAGAACACTATCGCCTATGACCGCTATATTAAAGAAGTCCCAAGGTGGTGTCTCATTGGCATGTCTTCTGAACAAGACACACATGCATTGCTGTTCTAATAAGTTGCCAAGATTAGATAGTAAATCTGATCCTGGGAATGACTGACACGTGTTAAGAACTAAGAACGATTTATTAGTGACTCTTAGGAGCTTAATGATTTAAATAAACAGTGGGTTGGCAACAGAAAAACCAAGGGCATGGAAATGTGAAAATCATTTTCATAATTTCACATTTTAGATAACGTTTCATTTCTCAGGACTCAGCAATCATACATGGACATATACATACGTAATACACACGTAAATTTTTTCCTCATGATAGAAAAAAATAAAGTTAAATAACTTCATTTTATTTATTTATTTATTTATTTTTGGAGAGGTTTTAGCTTTAGGGTGCATGCACTTGCCAGAAAGACAAGAGACAGAAACAGAAAGCGAGAAATCACCCCCTAGGGGGAGATGGTCACACCACAATCCCTGCTCTTCCATTCTACACGTGCCTAGCGTGAGTTTAAGCCACCGGGTCTGGGACTCAAACCACAGTTGACTACATGGGAGTCCAGTAACGTAGCTATTATACCATCTGCTGATCCCAAGTTAAATAACTTTATTAAGTTCAGGTTAAATATCTAATTAGAGAAAAACTGATGTCCTTTTTCTTGTGAGCAGCGTGCTCCTGTCTATCTTGCTTCCTTGAACATACAGACATAGGTATACAAAAAATATTTGAATTTTTATGAACTTTTTCGCAGGATTGAGGTTAAAATTTACTTTTCTAGAACATAGATTACAATAGAATAGTAAGATTCAAAAACTGGCTTTTGATACATTTTTTTTGCTTGTTTTATATAATCTTAGTCGATTTATAATTTCTTTTAATTAATGCTAAACTCAAATTTGGGTTAATCTTCAAACTAATGTGTAAATCTGATAGCATGTGTTAAAGTAACCTTGCTCTTTACTGTAGACACCTTCGACAACCTGGCATTCATCCCAAAACCCCCAACAAATTTAAGAAGTATAGTCGACGGTCATGGGACCAGCAAATCAAACTCTGGAAGGTGGCTCTGCATTTTTGGGATCCTCCAGCTGAAGAAGGATGTGATTTACAAGAAATGTATGTCTTACTGCATTCTTTTTTTTTTTAAGAATTTTGGTGGGGGACGGGGGTAGATGGTGTGGTGGTTAAGGGCACTGAACCCCAGAGAGTCCCAGACTCTGGCTTACTTTCTCACTTGCCCTTTCTCTGTCTCACTCTGTGCCTCTCTGGTCAAATTAAAATAAATAAAGTTAAATTAAAAAATCTTTTAACAAAAGAATTTTGGAAATTTAACTGTATTTATTATTGTTATTTATTTATTTATTTTTCAATTTGACCAGAGAAAGAGGAAAAATGAGAAAGTAAGCTGCCAGTTCTGAGACTTGAACTGCAGTCTGCCATGTGGGAGACCAGTGTCTTTAATAACCATGCCACCTGCTGGACCCCTTACTGCATTCTTGTTTTCTGTTTCTTTGGTTGGTACAGTGGCTAAAATAGAATATCACTTGTATGTTGGGTTATTATGATATTGAGTTCCCCTGGGAGTTTTCAGAGTGTAGAGTGGCTAACTGTCAGAGCCTCCTGTCAGCTTTCTCTGCATAGAAAACTAGACAGGGGGACCAGCAGTTGGCATAATGGCTATGTCACTGGACTCCCATGTAGCCAACCATGGTTCAAATCCTGGATATGGTGACTTAAACTCACAGTGGGCGTGTATGTGCACGTGCCCAAGATCCTGAGAGGAGACTGGAGGAGAAGGGATTGCAGCATGACCATCCCCCCCTGGGGGTGATTTCTCGCTTTCTGTCTCTGTCTTTCTGGCAAATGCATGCGCCCTATAGCAAAAACCTCTCAAAAGGGGGGGGTGGGCAAAAAATTAAAAAAAAGAAAACTAGGTAGGATGGGGTTAGAGGGGGAGGAGTTTGCTTCCTGGGACTAAATTTACTTTTTTTTCTTCCTCAGTTTAGCTATAGTGTACGTGTGTTCACGAATAAAAATAAAATAAATCTTTTTTTTTTTTTTTTTGGAGAGGTTTTTGCTATAGGGCGCATGCGCTCGCCAGACAGAGAGAAACATAGAGACAGAAAGTGAGAAATCACCCCCCAGAGGGGCTGGTCACGCTGCAATCCCTTCTCCATTCTCCTCTCGGGATCTTGGGCATGCATGCACACGCGCCTGGCGTGAGTTTTAAGCCACCGGGTCCAGGACGTGAACCGTGGTCAACTACGTGGGAGTCCAGCAACATAGCCATTACGCTAACTGCTGGTTCCCCCCCCCCCCCAAAAAAAAAAATCTTAAAAAAAAGAAAAGAGAGAGACAGTAACCAATCCTAAAGTATTTGAGTCATTTTTGTAGAACTGTGAGAAAGGTCTTATTTTAATTAAAGAGTGCTTTTATAACCCCCCCCTTTTTTTTTTTTAAATAGTTTGCTATAAAGTTTGTGTGTTTGCTGGAGAGATAAAGAGAAAGGGAAAGTGAAAAAGCACTCCGCAGGGAGGACAGCCACACCGTAATCCCTTATCCTCCATTCTCCTCTCAGGGTTTTGGTTTACACATACCTGCTCTTGGCATGTTTTTTTAAAGCCTCCAGGACTGGAACTCAAACTGCGTAGTCAGCCATGTGGGGTCCAGCCACCTTAACCTCTACACCACCTACTGGCCCATTGACTTTTAAATGTGTACGTAATTGAAAATATTCCGGGCCTGAACTTTTACTCTCTGACCCAAATAGAGAGTGGACTTATGCTTGCCCCCCTCTGTGGTATTTCTTCTCTGCTCCCCTCTGGTACTGAGCCCCTCTTTACCACAGAGAAAAGTTTATTCACCAAAAATTATACTTAAAAATTAAAAAAATTGGCAGGTGGCGTGGTAGTTAAGGCATTGGACTGCCACAGGTCTACTGAGGCTCAAGTCCCAGATCTGGCAGCTTGCTCTCCCATTCTCCCCTTTTCTCTCTTTCTCTAGTCAAACCAGAGAATAACAATAAATAAATAAAATTAAAGAAAATGGCATTGTCTTTAAAAAAGAAAAAATACAAAATTGGGACCAGCAGATGGTGAAATTATGTCACTGGACTTCTACGTAGTCGACCAGATTCAAGTCCTGGACCAGTGGCTTATACAGGCATGTGTGTGTGTGCGTGCACGCACACGCGCACACATGCCCAAAATCCTGAGAGAAGAATGGAGGGGAAGGGATTACAGCATGGCCATCCCCACTGGGGGGTGGTTTCTTACTGTCTCTCTCTTTTTCTCTGTCTCTCTGGCGAGTGCATGTGCCCTATAGCAAAAATTTCTCTAAAAAAAATTTTTTTTTATTTTATTATTATTGGGGACCAGCAGATGGTGTAGTGGTTGGGATGCTGGACATTCCCACATGACCAACCATGGTTCGAGTCCCGGACCTGGTGGCTTGCTTTGTTTCTTTCTTCTTTCTCTCTTTTTGTGTGTCTCTCTGGTCAAACTAAAATAAAAATGAATAAATAAATAATTCTTTTAAAAAATGTATTATTATTTTTAAATATGCCGTAGGGCAATTGCACTCACTAGAGAAAGAGAAAGTGAGAAAGCAAGCTGCCAAGTCTGGAACTCAAACCACGATCAGCCTCATTGGAGTTCAGTGCCTCAACCGCTACTCTACCTGCTGGCCTTCATCAAAAGATATTTTGAGTTTCTTCTTTGTGCTGGGAAATATATTAAAAATGGATATGTTTAAAAAGATTTCAGGGGGGGGCCAGCAGGTGGAGTGGAGATTAAGGCAGCTGGATTCCTCACGATTGACTGTTCGATTTGAGTCCCTGGCCTGGTGGCTTGAAAATCATGCTGGGGGTGTGTATATGGGTGCCCAAAATCCTAAGAGGAGGACAGAGAAGGGATTGCAGCCTGGCCATTCCCCTCTGAGGGGTGGTTTCTCACTTTTCTCTTTCTCTCTGGCAAGCACAGGTGCGCTATAGCAAAAACTTAAGGAGAAAAAAAAGTTGGGACCAGCAGTTGGCGTAATGGCTATGTTGCTGGACTCCCATGTAGTCGACCGTGGTTTGAGTCCTGGACCTGGTAGCTTCAACTCATACTGTGCTTATGTGCGTGTATGTGTGCGCCCAGAATCCTGAGAAGAGAATGGAGGAGAAAGGGATTGCAGTATGGCCATCCCCCCCTGGGGGGTGATTTCTTACTTTCTGTCTCCTTGTCTGTCTCTGTCTTTCTGGCGAGCACACGTGCCCTATAGCAAAAACCCAAGAGAATGGAAGAGAAGGGATTGTGGCATGGCCATCCCCACTGGGGTGTGATTTCTGCCTTTCTGTCTCTCTGCCTCTCTGATGAGTGCATGTGCCCTGTAATGAAAGTCTCTTAAAAAAGAAAGTTGAGGCCAGCAGGTGGTATGGTGGTTAAGGGCACTGGACTCGCATATGACTGACTGCAGTTGGAGTCCCAGACCTGGTGGCTTGCTTTTTTGCTCCCCTCTTCCCCCCATCCCTCTCTGGTCACATTAAAATGAGTAAGTAAATA
This sequence comes from Tupaia belangeri chinensis, assembly GCF_000334495.1. NCBI lineage: Eukaryota > Metazoa > Chordata > Mammalia > Scandentia > Tupaiidae > Tupaia > Tupaia belangeri. Next base: position 819,486 of record NW_006159856.1, on the reverse strand, counting down.
CATTTAAATACAATATATTTTTTAAAAAAAAGTTGATGAAAACGTATAGTATAGTTTCTTTCAGTGTTCATTCCCCCTCTTCTGAAAATTGGTCTTGTTATTACTGCTTTTTGATGAGGATTCTTGTGGGTGTGTAAATAATCTCAGCTGTCAGGAATGGGTTGATTTGTGGTGTGCTGTGAGCTAGGTAGATCTTTTCATTTGTGTAATTGTCAACTTTCTATGGATTGATGAGGCAAGGTTTGAGTATGACAAATTGGAAGTCACTGAAAACTGGCCTTTCAGGAGTCTTCATTAAGGGCACTGTCAGTTTCTTGTGGCAGCACCTTGTGGGGTTTGTTTTTAGTGGACAGATTTGAGCACTGTGTCTCCTGCTTTGTTAAGCTTGTGACTGACAATGCTTGTTGGATTTCATTTCACAGACACCCTGTAGACCTCGGGGAAATGGAAACCGAGTCTGCAGAAAGCAGCTCCGAGTCCCAGACAAGCTCACAGGATAACTTTGTAAGTATTTCCTTTGAATTTTTCAGGTTTCTTGTTTCAGGAGAATTGTTGACAATATTGTCTGCTTTAGAAACTGAAATTTGAGTTGAAGTTTAAATCTTGTACTTTTTTAAAATAACAATTATTTTATATATTTTTTAATTTGACCAAGAGGGACAGAGAGATAGAAAGCCACCAGGTCCAGGACTTGAACTGCAGTCAGCCATGTGGGAGTCTAGCTCCCTTAATCACTATACCACCTGCTGGCCCCTGAATCTGATACTACTTACCATATTTCCACCATTGAAATATCAGACTTGGTCTTTTCTTTTTCTTTTTGTTTTTTTAAGAGAGATTTTGGCTACAAGGGTGTGTGTGCTCCCTGGAGAGAGAGAGAGAGCAACGGAGAGAGAGAGAAAGTGAGAAATTACTCCCTGGGGGGAATAGTCACAGCACAATCCTTTCTCCATTCTTTTGGGAATTTTGGGCATGTATGCACTTGGACCTGGCATGAGTTTCAAGACACTGGGTCTAGGATTTAAACTGCAGTTGGCCATGTGGAAGTTCAGCACCTTAACTACTACACCATCTGCTGCCCTCCACAATTGATCTTAAGATTGAGTTCTGGAGCCAGCAGATGGTGTTGTGGTTAAGGTGCTGGACTTCCACATGGCTGACTGTGGTCTGAGTTCCCAATCTGGTGGCTTGCTTTTTCTCACTTTCCCTTCCTCCCTCTCTGTCTCTCCAGTCAAATCAAAAAGTAATGATGTCGGGACCAGCAGTTGGCATAATGGCTATATCACTGGGCTCCCATGTAGTCGACTATAGTTTGAGTCCTGGACTCGGAGGCTTAAACTCATCCCGGGCACGTGTGTGAATGCCCAAGATCCCAAGAGGAGAAAGGAGGAGAAGGGATTGTGGCATGGCCATTGCCCCGTGGGCTAATTTCTTGCTTTCTGTCTGTCTCTTTCTGGTGAGAGCATGCACCCTATAGCAAAAACCTTTCCATAATAATAATAATGATGATAATAAAGTCAAATAAATAACTCCTTAAAAAAATTGTGTTCTGGGGACTAGCAGTTAGTGTAATGACTACGCTGGACTCCTACGTAGTCAACCGCAGTTTGAGTCCCAGACCCGGTGGCTTAAACTCATTCTGGGCATGTGTGGATGCGTGCCCAAGATCACGAGAGGAGAATGGAGGAGAAGGGATTGCGACATGGCCATTGCCCCTGGGGGGTGATTTCTTGCTTCCTGTCTCTGGCGAGCGCTCGCGCCCTATAACAAAAACCTCTCCAAAAAAAAAAGAAAAAAATTTTCCTCTGTCTCTGTGTGTGTGTGTCTCTCTCTCTGGTCTAATTAAAGTAAAAGAATGAATAAATAAAAATTAAATAAATAATTATATTTTTTAGAAAAAGAAAAAAATTTTAAAAAATTATGTTCTTAGGTTTTTGTCTAAATATAGGTTTCTTGGTTCTTTCTACCTAATCAGTTCCATCATTTCCATTTGAAAGTAAATGGTCTAGGCCAGCAGGTGGCTTGGTGGTTGAGGGAGGTAGACTCCCACATGGCCACTTGTGGTTCAAGTCCTGGACCTGGTGGCTTGCTTTCTTGCTTTCTCTCTCTCTCTTGCTCTGTCCCTCTCTGGTCAAATAAAAATAAAAATAAATGAATAAATAAATAAAATAAAACTTTTTTTTTTCTTAAAGAATTGTTTATTCAATTTTATTTGTTGATTCTTTTAATTTGACCAGAGAGAGAGAGAGAGAGAGCGAGCATAGGAAAAGTGGGAAAGCAAGCCGCCAGATGCGGGACTCAAACCACAGTCAGCCATGTGGGAGTGTCCAGCACCTTAACCACCACGCCACTTGCTGGTCCCCAATAAAATCTTTAAAAAAGAACAAAGAAAGCAAATGGCCTTGGGACTAGCAGATATCTTAATGGTTACATAGAATGTGGTTTGAGTCCTAGACTTGGTGGCTTGAAATTCACAGCAGGCACGTGTGTGTGTGTGTGTGTGTGTGTGTGTGTGTGTGTGTCCAGAATCTTGGTAGGTGATTTTGTGGTTTTGTTTTGGTTTTTTTTTTGGGAGAGATTTTTGCTATAGGGCGCGTGCACTCGCCAGACAGACAGAGACATAGAGACAGAAAGCAAGAAATCACCCCCCGGGGGGATGGTCATGCCGCAATCCCTTCTCCTCTATTCTTCTCTCGGGATCTTGGGCACGCACGCACACGTGCCCAGCATGAGTTTTAAGCCACTGGGTCCGGGACGCGAACAGCGGTCGACTACGTGGGAGTCCAGCGACATAGCCATTACGCTAACTGCTGGTTCCTGGTAGGTGATTTCTTGCGTTCTGTCTTTCTGTGTGTCTCCAGTGAGCACCCTACAGCAAAAATCTCTCTCAAAAAAAAAAAAAATCTAATGGCCCTTTTCATCTTTTATTTTTTTTAAGATACAGTTCTTATTTTTTAAATTTATTTATTCATTCATTTATTTTAATTTGACTAGAAAACGAGAGAGAGATACAGAGAGAGACAGGAAAGTGAGAAAGCAAGCCACCAGGTCTGGGATTTGAACCATGGTCAGCCATGTGGGAGTGTCCAGCACCTTAACCACCCTGCTACCTGCTGGTCCCCTCCATCTTTTTAAGAGACAGATTTTTGCAATAGGGTGTGTGCACTTGCTGGAGAGACAAACGGAAAGCGAGAAATCACCCCCTGGTGGGGGGTGACCACACGACAGTCCCTTCTCATTCTCGGGTTCTGAGCGTGCATGCACACTTGCACGGCATAAATTTTAAGCTGCCAGGTCTGGGACTTGAACTGTGGTCAACCATGTGGGAGTCCAGTGACGTAACTATGATGTCATCTGCTGGTCCCTGCCTTTCCTATCTGAATGCAGTGTCTACAATATGTATGCATTGTCATTAGCACTGAGTTGTAGCAATATACAGTTTGTGCTAGTGAATTGCTAGCATAGTAATCATCAGTTAACTGTTATTAAATAAGGGAAAGCTATTTGGCTAGATTTCCCTGCATTTGCCAATTTTAAGACTATATATTTTTTTTTTTTTGAGAAAAAATTAAAAAACCCTGAAAGATTAAAAGCAGTATATAGGCATCAGCTAGTGGTGGCCAAATCCCACACGGCTGATTGTGTGGCTGACACAGTGGCTTGAAAGACAGGCAGGATGCATGTGTGCGTGCGCCCAAAATCCCAAGAGGAGAATGGAAGACAGGATTGCAGCATGGCTATCCTCACTGGGGGATCCTTTCTTACTTTCCCTCTCTCACTTTGGAGAACATACATACCCTCTAGCAAATTAAAGATAGATGGATGAATGCATGTAGTGTGCAGGGCTGGCATCCATAGCATAAAGGTTAAGTGCAGTAGTTTGGGTGCTGGATCCCACTTGACTGATTATGGTTCAAGTCCTGGCCCTGGTGAATTAAGAAACACACTGGGCTTGTATGTGAGCCCCAAATCCCAGTGGGATGGAGAATTGGAGGAAAGAGGGTTGAGGTGTGACTATGTCTTTCTGGGAGGATATTGTTGCAGGACAACTTCTGTGACGATGTCCAGATTTTTGGTGGTTTGGACAACAAATTGAATGAATCATGCCAATTGCAAAAGGAAAGGGTAGTTTATTAAGTAAAAGCAAAAGTACACACCTAGGTGCTAGCGTGTGTGACAGAGACATACCCAAAAGACCCCAGCAGTTACATTCTGTGAAGGTTATGTAATACTGGATTGTCGGAAAAGTCTTGATGCATTTTTGCATAGAAAAGCACATCATGACTTTTCTGATGACCCAGTAATTTAATGTAGGCAGTGTCGGTTGAACTTGATTTTTTTTTTTTTTTAAATATATCTACTGATTGCTTTCATTTCATTGGCTCTATCAAATGTGGCTGGGCCCCACTGATTTCCTCTCATTTGCTATATCAAATGTGTTCTAATCAGCTCGACATCCCATACTGGAAATTTCCTGCCTACATTACTTTGGTCTGGGAATCCTGCTAGCATGGGAAAATGGAGGAAAAGGCATTGTGGGCATTGTGGCATCCCATGAGGGGTACTTTTTTTCTCTCACAACTGTACACATCTTCTGGCAGTTAATTCTTTTTCTTTTCTTTTTTTTTTTTTTTTAAGAATTATTTTATTTAACTTTCTTTCCTTCCTTCCTTTCTTCTTTATTTGACCAGAGAGGAACAGAGTGTGGGGATGAGAACGCAAGCCACCAGATTCAGGACTTGAACCGTGATTGGCCATGTGGAAGTCCAGTGCCCTTAGCTACCATGCCACCTACCGGCCCTTTAATTGGTATATGAGCTTCGGGGCTAGCCCATGCCTGGTGGTTAAGTGAGTGAACCATGTAGTTTGAGTCGGAGACGTGGCTTGACAAATACACAGCACATGTGAATGTGTGCCCAGAATTCCAAAAGGAGAAAGAAATGGAGAAAAGTTTGCAGCATGACCATTTCCAAGGGAGTGCTTTCTCCCTCTCCTGTCTCTGTGTATCTCTGGTGAGCACATGCTCTCTTGCAAATTAATATTTTTAAAAAAATAAGGTTTCAAATTAGTTTTAATTCCCTAATTTGTAAAATCTAACATTTCATTGTATGATCTTTCAATTAAATCTTTTAAATTAAAGAAGCACAACATGTTCATTAAAACAACCTAGAAATAACTTAAACACCGTCCTTTTCTGTCTTGAGATGGCCATTATTATTAGTCATAGTTTTGTCTAGCCTTTTAGGATTCTTTTTGTGCTGGTAAAACATGTGCACATATGAAATTTGTAATTTACAGTGTCTTGTAAATAGTACGTGTGGTCCCTCTTTGTAGTGTCAGTATTAGAATCCATCCCAGTTGGAAGTGGAAGATACATCTTGTTCATTATCTCAGGTGATTCCCTTAAGTGGAGGGATAGGGAGTACCTGTGTTTTCAGGGGTGCTTTTTATCCATGATTTTTTTTCCCCTGTAGGGTGTGTGCGCTCACCAGAGACCGATGGAGGAGGAGAAAGTGCCCTCCCCCCATGGGGCATGGCCACTCCTCAGTCCCTTCTCCATTTCTCCATCCTGTTGGGATTTTAGGCATGGATGTACAAACTCTCAGTGTGTTTTTCAAGCTGCCTGAGCTGGGATTTGAACTGGTTAGCCATGCAGAATCCAGCTCTCTTACTCACTTAGACTGACCTTCCATGAATTTTAATTAGCTAATTACTTTGGATTCTCAGTTGTGTATTTCTACATTCATGTGACCTTCACTGGTAATAATTGACCTGTCAGGACCAGCAGGTAAACAGGGTGGTTGAAGCACTAGACTCCCATGTGACTGACCGCAGTTTGAGTCCCAGACCCGGCGGCTTGCTTTCTTACTTTCCTCCTCTCTCTGTCTCTCTAGTGAGCATGTGTGCCCTGTAGCAAAATTTTAAAAATATTAATAATGATAAATTAAATAATTCTATTTTTTGGGGGGGGAGGTTTGCTATAGGGTGCATGCGCTTGCCAGACGGACAGAGAGACAGAAAGCGAGAAATCACCCCCCAGGGGGGATGGCCATGCCACAATCCCCTCTCCTCCATTCTCTCGGGATCTTGGGCACGCACGCACATGCGCCTGGCGTGAGTTTTAAGCCACCGGGTCCAGGATGCAAACCGCGGTCAACTACGTGGGAGTCCAGCGACATAGCCATTATGCTAACTGCTGTTCCAAATAAGTAATTCTTAAAAAATTTTTTTTTGGTCTGCCTTGGTCTTAGGCACAGGAACCTACCCTTGATAACAGACTTGTGCTTAGAGTCACTGACAGCATCCTGTGTGTCTGATGAATATAGACATGACCTATGCTTCTGTTTTCTAGGATGTGTACTCTGGTACCCCCACCAAAGTCAGACATGTGGACTGCCAAGTGGAGGATGAGTTTGATTTGGAAGCTTGTTTAACTGAACCCTTGAAAGACTTCTCGGCCATGAGCTAACTGTGCCACCTGGTGGCCACCAAGGAAAACAGTTGCCTCTGGCTAGGTGAAAGGCTGACCAAGCGCCAAGCATGTGTTGTGCATTTGTACCTGGATGGTTTCTCTGTTAATATCTTATTATTTTATGATAAATTGTTATTCTTGCCTTATTTTCTTAAGAGACAATTTTATGTATAGGAGTGTGTTTTGCATGTTTTAAATTGTAAATGGAGCAAAATCCACAGAATATTGATCTTGAAGCAGCGTTCAACAAACTTAATTGTTTAATCCCTGCCACCCTCCAAGTTAAACTGACAAGTATACTTTAGCTGGTTTTCCACAAGTACTCAGTCATCGAATTTCCACCTGTCAGATGGGATGGTGTTAGATTTAACCACATATTCGTGGGACCAGTCTAAGGTCAGATTTTCTTATAAGTATCTGACAAGATATTCAGTCAGATACTTTATATTAATATAAAGTCTTTAATATTTTTATGGAAACTTAATTTTGGCCTCTTACTAATGTGTGAGATGGGGTTTTTTCCTCATACAGAATACTGGATAGTCAAAAATGTTACATTGAGCTGTTAAATTAATGGTTTTTAGGTGAGTTGCACTGTCTTAATTCGGTACTTGTAAATAGTACTAGATAGGCTCTTTACTTATAATACTCCAAGAGTTAAGGAAGCAGAGATTTGGAAAGAATTTTTTTTTTTAATCAGTTAATTTACCATGTATAATTGCTGTAAATGATAATGTGTACAGATTTTTCAGTTCAGATATTCAATTGTAAACTTCTTGTTAAGACTTATGTTTCTATTGCTTTTGTATGGAATGATATTGCGAAAATAAAAATAAAAGAACCTTCTTTAACTGGTACATGACATTGCCAGATAGGTTCTCTGTCCACTGTGTCTGGAGGGCCAAATCAGCACCTGTCTTCCTCATGTCTAAAGCACACTCCTGTGACACTCTAGTGCAACACACAGTGGTGAGAGAACACCGTGACCAGTGCCCATGAGTGGTTGCTGAGTGCCAGGGACTGCTCTGGGCCCTGTGTGTTCTGCCTGGGCAAGGGGACCTTGTTGATAAGTGAGGAGCTGACATGGGGTCCTGATCATGACCGTCCAGAGTCTGCCACATCCAGTGTGTGCCTGGCAGACCAAACCGAGAAAGCCAGAGAGCTAAACCTGATGCCCATTCATCAGCAACTGGTGACAGTGTCCTTTTCTGTCTAAAAGAAGCCTTGAGCTTTGAAGAGACTGCAAGTGAGGGCTGGTGCAAAGGTAAGGAGGACAGGAATTTGGAGTACCGTGGGTCCTTGTTACGTAGCAAGTTCCGTGACCGCTACCTCCATGATGGTGGAAATAGAGGAGTCTAATGAATTGGATGCTCTAGCTAAGACTATTATTTTTTAAAAATTTGCTGGAGGTGTGTGCACTTGCCAGAGAAAGAGTCCCCCACAGGATATGATCACACTTTAATGCCTTCTCCATCCCATCGGGATTTGGGCGTTAAAGTGGGCACACACACAAATGGCACCTAGCGTGTTTTTCAAGCCACTGGGTCTGAGACTCG
>NW_006159856.1:795547-810523 GCF_000334495.1 Tupaia belangeri chinensis | reverse complement strand
ATTATTTTATGATAAATTGTTATTCTTGCCTTATTTTCTTAAGAGACAATTTTATGTATAGGAGTGTGTTTTGCATGTTTTAAATTGTAAATGGAGCAAAATCCACAGAATATTGATCTTGAAGCAGCGTTCAACAAACTTAATTGTTTAATCCCTGCCACCCTCCAAGTTAAACTGACAAGTATACTTTAGCTGGTTTTCCACAAGTACTCAGTCATCGAATTTCCACCTGTCAGATGGGATGGTGTTAGATTTAACCACATATTCGTGGGACCAGTCTAAGGTCAGATTTTCTTATAAGTATCTGACAAGATATTCAGTCAGATACTTTATATTAATATAAAGTCTTTAATATTTTTATGGAAACTTAATTTTGGCCTCTTACTAATGTGTGAGATGGGGTTTTTTCCTCATACAGAATACTGGATAGTCAAAAATGTTACATTGAGCTGTTAAATTAATGGTTTTTAGGTGAGTTGCACTGTCTTAATTCGGTACTTGTAAATAGTACTAGATAGGCTCTTTACTTATAATACTCCAAGAGTTAAGGAAGCAGAGATTTGGAAAGAATTTTTTTTTTTAATCAGTTAATTTACCATGTATAATTGCTGTAAATGATAATGTGTACAGATTTTTCAGTTCAGATATTCAATTGTAAACTTCTTGTTAAGACTTATGTTTCTATTGCTTTTGTATGGAATGATATTGCGAAAATAAAAATAAAAGAACCTTCTTTAACTGGTACATGACATTGCCAGATAGGTTCGCTGTCCACTGTGTCTGGAGGGCCAAATCAGCACCTGTCTTCCTCATGTCTAAAGCACACTCCTGTGACACTCTAGTGCAACACACAGTGGTGAGAGAACACCGTGACCAGTGCCCATGAGTGGTTGCTGAGTGCCAGGGACTGCTCTGGGCCCTGTGTGTTCTGCCTGGGCAAGGGGACCTTGTTGATAAGTGAGGAGCTGACATGGGGTCCTGATCATGACCGTCCAGAGTCTGCCACATCCAGTGTGTGCCTGGCAGACCAAACCGAGAAAGCCAGAGAGCTAAACCTGATGCCCATTCATCAGCAACTGGTGACAGTGTCCTTTTCTGTCTAAAAGAAGCCTTGAGCTTTGAAGAGACTGCAAGTGAGGGCTGGTGCAAAGGTAAGGAGGACAGGAATTTGGAGTACCGTGGGTCCTTGTTACGTAGCAAGTTCCGTGACCGCTACCTCCATGATGGTGGAAATAGAGGAGTCTAATGAATTGGATGCTCTAGCTAAGACTATTATTTTTTAAAAATTTGCTGGAGGTGTGTGCACTTGCCAGAGAAAGAGTCCCCCACAGGATATGATCACACTTTAATGCCTTCTCCATCCCATCGGGATTTGGGCGTTAAAGTGGGCACACACACAAATGGCACCTAGCGTGTTTTTCAAGCCACTGGGTCTGAGACTTGAACTGCGTAGTCAGCCATGTGAGATCTGGACATTGGGGCGTAGACTGGCCCAAAAGTTGAGAACTTTTCTATAGAATAATAGGGTCTATAAATTTAAGTGGGCAGCCAGCAGATGGCATAGTGGTTAAGGTGCTGGACTCCCACATGTCTGTCTGACTGTGATTCGGTCCTGGACTTGGTGACTTGAAACTTATTGCCAGGTGTATGTACATGAATGCCCAAAATCCCAAGGGGAGAACACAGAGAAGGGATCGTGGTATAGCCATCCACACTGATGGGAAGGAGGGGTTTCATTTCTCACTTTCCATCTATGGCTAGCACATGCCCTATAGCAAAAAGCTCTCAAAAAAAAAAAAGTTATAAGCAGGGATCCAGTGGTTGTGGAGATTAAGGTGGCTGGCTCTCACTTGGCCGACAGCTTGGTTCGCGTCCCAGACCCAGCGGTTTGAAGATCATGCAGACCAGTGGCTCCTGGGAGTGTCTAGAACAGGCATCCTAGATCTGTCCCTAGCACATGTTGTCTGGGGGGTGGAGGGCAGAGACAAGGCAGCTGCTCTAGTTCACTGGTCTTCATATCTGAGGAGCCTTGATCCACACTGGAGGTGACTCTGGAATTCTGGAATTGGAACTAGACTTGGAACTAGAACTGTTGATGTGGTAGGATGAAGCTCCAAGCTTTCACAGGACATTAGCATATCTTGTATTTGGGGGGAAGGTAATGATTTGTGGCCAGAAGGTGGACTGTGGTGAACTTAAATGAGGACAAGGAGGATGACTGGAGCAGGGCGAGTGATAGATGAGGGTGTGGTAGAGGGGAGGGCTCTGTGAGCTGGGCAGCCAGGGTGGTCTCAAGCAAGGGGCATTAACTGAGAGTCTGGTTTTGGAAGAATCACTCCGACCTGGCTGCAAGCTTTGCTTCACATTGAAATTCCTGGAGTGCACTTAAACACCAAGGAAATCAATCTTCAGACTTCAGTTCTTGCCTCTTAGTGCTGTTAACACAATCTAGTATTTTCTGTATGAGTGTTACAAATAACCAGTAGGCTAGGATTGAGTTGTCTTTATTCTTGACTCTTGTACATCGAACCAAGAAGTGTCAGAACTAAATTAAGTTTGTCCAGCATGATTAATTCTTCACAATCCCAGGCTGATTGCTATCTTGTCCCCATCGGTGAGTCATTTTCCTGTCTTTCCATGTATAGACGGGGTCAGCTTATCAGGGTTGTCATCCTACATCCCCCCACGTCCTTCTCCGTGTATTGTGGAGCCGTTTTTGTTTCTTGCTGGTCTATCAGGATCCTGTCCTTCACATGCTCTTTTTCAGCAATTGTGCCTCTGAGCTGCTGACTCCTCTGTCTCTCTGGTACAAAGATGTCGATTAAGTCTCTCAGGTGAGTCAACAGCCCCTGCTTAAACTAAAGACAACTGGACTTTCTGGAGCCTGGTGGAGATCTCTTGATAAACCGATGACTTTCCAGGGTCTTTTTTCCCCATGTAGGCACATGTAAAAGATCTGCCAGGTAAAGTTGTGGCACAGTGCTTGGCGAACTGAAAGTACTTTGCAAACTAGTACGTTAGTTACTGGTCTTGGAGCTGCGCTGATGCAGGATGGGCGGGAGATGGGAAGGAGGAAGTGTGCCTATTTGATGAGTCTGCATATATTATGTTTAAGAGGTTTATTTTTGCTTTTGCTTTTTGCTTTGTCATTATTGTTTTGTTTGCATTTTGATGTGCAGACTTGAATTGCACCTAAACCACTTTGTAAGAATCCCACTTCAGGGACCAGTAGATGGCGTAATGGTTATGTCGCTGGACTCCCATGTAGTCAATCATGGTTCTTGTCCTGGACCTGGTGGCTTAAAACTCATGCCATGTAGTTGATCATGGTTTGGGTTCGAGTCCTGGATCTGGCAACTTAAAACTCACTCCAGCATGTGTGTGTACATGCCCAAATCCCGAGAGGAATGGATGAGAAGGGGTTGCAGTGTGGCCATCCTCCTGGGGGTGATTTCTCGCTTTCTGTCTCTCTGCCTCTCTGGCAAGCATATGCGCCCTATAGCAAATCTCTCTTTAAAACAAAATCCCACTTCAGGGACCAAGAGGTGATGTGGTGAAGGTGCTGGATCCTATATGGTCAACTTCACAGTTTGAGTTCTGGGCCTGGCACCTTGATAAAACATGCCAGGTGTGTGCAGCTGCATGCCCAAAATCCTGAGAGGAGAATCAAGGAGAAGGAATTTCAGGATGGCTGTCTCCCCTTGGGATGATTTCTCACTTTCCCTCCCACTCATCTCCATCTGTCTCTCTGGTGAGCGCACCCACACTATGGCAAAAATCTTTAAAGAAAAATCATTTTAGGGAACCAGCAGTTAGTGTAATGGCTATGTCGCTGGACTCCCACATAGTCGACCGCAGTTCGCGTCCTGGACCTGGTGGCTTAAAACTCACGCATGCCAGGTGCGTGTGCGTGCGTGCCCAAGATCCCGAGAAGAGAATGGAGGAGAAGGGATTGCGGCGTGACCATCCCCTCTGGGGGGTGATTTCTCACTTTCTGTCTCTATGTCTCTCTCTGTCTGTCTGGCGAGTGCACGCGCCCTATAGCAAAAACCTCTAAAAAAAAAAAAAAAAGAAAGAAAGACTAAATTTGGGGCCAGCAGGTGGCATGCTGGTTAAGGGCTCTGGACTCCCACATGGCTGATTATGGTTCGAGTCCTGGACCTGGCAGCTTGCTTTCTCACTTTTTCTCTCTCTCTCTCACTCTGGTCAAATTAAAATAAATAAATATAGTTAAATAAAATAATTCTTTAAAAAATAAGAAATGAAGACTAAACTAGAAGGAATGTAAGAGAAAATAGACAATCCCTTAAGAAAATGAGGTACATTGAAAAAGGCAAAAAGAAATAAAGGGGCCAGCCCCAAAGCCTGGTAGTTAAGGGAGCTGGATCCCACATGGCTGACTACAGTTTGAATGCCTGCCCCTGTTGAAAAACATGTCAGATACATGTTCATGGGTGCCCATAATCCCAACAGGATGGAGAAATGGAAAAGGAATTGCAGAGTGACCACACACTTTTAGGAAGTGTTTTCTCCTTCTCGCTCTGTCTCTGGTGAGTGTATGTGCCTTCTGGAAGTTTAAAAAAATGGGAGGGGGACCAGCAGATGGCATAATGGTTGCATCACTGGACTCCAACATAGTTGATGATGGTTCAAATCCTAGACCTGGCCGCTTAAAACTCACACTGGGCATGTGTGTGTGTGTGCCTAAGATCCAGAGAGGAGAATAGAGGAGAAGGGATTGTGGTGTGGCAATCCCCCTGGGGGAGGTGGTTTCTCTCTTTCTGTCTCTCTGGTGAGCACATGCATCCTATAGTAAAAAATCTCTCTTTAAAAAAAAAAAAGGGAGGAAATAAAGGGAAAAATAATTTAAAAAGACACGGACTCGAAAGAAAGAGATGGGATTGTCTATTTGCAGATGACACAATGTTCTATATTGATAATTCTAAGGAATCTACCAAAAATTTCTCCAAACTAATAAGTGAAGGCTGGCCATATAGCAGCCACTGTGAAGAAGTCACATGGCTGACCAGGGTTCAAGTCCTGGCCTCGATGGCTTAAAATACACACTAGGCACACATGTGTGTCATGTATCCTAATGTGGTAGAGAATTCAAGGAAAAGGCCTACAGTATGTATAGGTCTTGTTAGGCTGTGCTTTCTCTCTCTCTCTCTCTCTCTCTCACACACACACACACACACACACACAGCCTCTGGCAGGAAAAACACGGAATAAATGAATTCAGCAAGGTCACAGGGTACAAAATAAACACACAAAAATCAATTATAATTTTATTTTTATTTATTTATTTTAAAGAATTATTTTATTTAACATAATTTATTTAATTAAGTTAATTTATTTATTTTAATTTGACCAGAGAGGGACAGACAGAGAGACAGAGATGGAAAACAAGCCACCAGGTCTGGGACTCAAACCACAGTTGGCCATGTGGGAGTCCAGCACCCTTAACTATCATGCCACCTGCCAGCCCCTTAATTATGATTTTATACACTAGCAATGAGCATGTGAGCAGTGAAATTAAAAATACAATATCATTTATAATTGCTTAAAAAACAAATAGTTAGGTGAAAATCTAACAAAATATGTATGGGATTTGTATGTTGAAAACTGCACAATACCAATAAAAGAAATCAAAGATATAAATAAATGGGGAGCTATAACATATTCATGGAATAGAAAAGACCAGAGGTGGCACATAAGATTTTTTTCTTTTTTTGGATGTGTGTATGTCTGTTCTAGCTCTCTGCTAAAAAGGTCTCCAAAGAGGGACCAGCAGTTAGTGTAATGGCTATGTCACTGGACTCCCACGTGGTTGACCATGGTTCGTGTCCCAGACCCGGTGGCTTAAAACTCATGCCAGGTGCGTGTGCGTGTGTGCCCAAGGTCCTGAGAGAAGAATGGAGGAGAAGGGATTGCGGCGTGGCCATCTCCCCTGGGGGGGGATTTCTCGCTTTCTGTCTCTCTGTCTCTCTCTGTCTGGCGAGCGCATGTGCCCTATGGCAAAAAGAAAAAAAGGTCTCCAAAGAACGACTAACCTAGTTGCAATGACCATCTCTTGCCCCATATTATAGTCTTGAATACCATTTCTCACTAAAAGGGCTTCTTGGAAAAGTGGCTGATCCCAGGTGTGGGGCAGGGAACCTGGCCTTATGCTGACAGCCAGGTAGCTCTTGAAGTCCACAAGGATTATGTCCAGAGGACTTGGAAGCAACTTGAAGAGATCCCGCCCTGGCCAAAGATGGGATAATTTGATCTCTAATAGGGATAAGAAAAGCAGCCACGAACTATGTTTACATTTTTAAAAAATTGCCAGAGGGTGCATGTATTTGCCAGAGACAGACAATGAGAGCATGAGGAGAAAGCACCCACCGTGGGACACGGCCACATTACAATCTCTTCTCCACCTCTCTCTTCTCTCAGGATTTGGGGCACATGTGCACAAACGCCTGGCTTGTTTCTCAAGCTGCCAGGTCTGGGACTCAAACCATGTGAATCAGCTATGTGGGATCTCTCTGTCTTCATCATCATGCCACAGGCTGGTTCCAAACTTTAAGTTTACAAGTTCATGAAACTTGTGGGAAAACAGAGGAATTTGTCACTTTTTGGAGGTTGGCGGGAGTCAGTTTGCTCTCTTGAGAGCTAGTCAGTCTAGGGACGAGTTGAGCATGTCTCCAGTCCTAAGTCAGCTGTACCACACAGTCACTACTCCCCGGTGTAGCGACTACACAGGGGATGCAGCCAACAAAGGTAAAGACAAGAGCTGAATTAGAGCATCACCATTTGTAGCTCGAAACGAGACACGGCTGTGCGTCGTGTGCCACTTCTAGTCTTGCCTGACCCAAGCTACAGTTTTGCCAGTTATTGAAGTCAAGTCTGATCCCTGCTCTGGATCCAGTTACCAACTGCCAGGAAATCCACAGGGATGAAGATCACACTTAATCACTCCCGAGGGCACAGCAGTTATGTCCAGACCACGGACAACTCCCTGGGTCCAATGCTCCAGATTCTGCAACAGGTTCAGAAGGGACAGAGGGCAACCTGTGTAGGTAACTGAGATGCCAAAGGCACATCAAATGAAGAAACAAGTGAGACTAAACCCATGAGTATTGAGGCATTCACTGCGGGGCCATGCGGGGCCATACAACTTTTTTTTTTTAGTTTTTTTTTTGCTATAGGGCAAGTATGCTCACCAGAGAGAGACAGAGAGAGAGAAGGAAAAGGAGAAATCCCCCCCCCCCCCCAAGGGTGAATGGCCATGCCACAATCCCTTCTCCTCCATTTCCCTCTTGAGATTTTGGACGCACATGTCTGGCACGATTTTCAAGTAGCTGTGTCTGGGACTGGAACTGTGGTTGTCCATGTGGGAGTCCAGTACCTTAACCAGTATGCTACCTGTTGACTCTAAGCCATAAAATTATTTTTTTTTTCTAGAGGACTTGGTTTAGGTGCCTGTGTTTGCCAGAGAGAGATAGACACAGTGAGAGGGAAAGTGAGAAATTACCTCCTAGGGTGATTTCTGCAATCTCTTCTCCTCCCAGAGTCTTGGGCACACACGCACATATATCTGGCATGATTTTCAAGCCACCGGGTCCGGGACTTGAACCTTGATCAGCCATGTGGGAGTCCAGTGATGTAACCACTATGCCATCTGCTGCTTCCTATTAAACTATATTTTTTGTTTGTTTTTGTTTTTCTTAGATTTTTGCTATAGTGTATGTGTGCTTGCCAGAGAAACAGAGAGAGATAGAGAGACAGAAAGCAAGAAATCACCCCCCAGGGGGAATGGCAACATCGCAATCCCCTCTCCTCCATTCTCCTCTTGGGACCTTGGGCACGCACGCACACGCACCTGGCGTGAGTTTTAAGCCACCGGGTCTGGGACACGAACCATGGTCAACCACGTGGGAGTCCAGCGACATAGCCATTACACTAACTGCTGGTCCCCTGGTGTGAGTTTTAAGCTGCTGGGTCTGGAACTTGAACCATGGTCTCAGACCATGGTTCAGCAACATAACCATTAGGCCGTCTGCTGATCCCAGAACTATTTTTAAAGGTAAGAAAATGATGATTTTATTTTAAATTTTTAAATAATTATTTTATTCCACTTTATTTATCAATTTATTTATTTATTTAATTTGACCAGTGAGGGACAGAATGAGAGAGAGAGGAGAGAGACAGAATGAGAAAGGAAGCTGCCAGGTCCAGGACTTGAACTGTGGTCAACCATGTTGGAGTCCAGTGCCCTCAACCACCATGCCACCTGCTGGCGCAAAAGTGATGATTTTAAAAGGCAGATAAATGTGGGAACCAGCAGTTAGCGTAATTACTATGTCGCTGGATTCCCACATAGTCAACTGCGGTTCGCATCCCGGACCCGGTGGCTTAGAACTCAAGCCGGGTGCGTGTGCGTGCGCGTGCATGCCCAAGATCCCAAGAGGAGAACGGAGGAGAATGGAGGAGAAGGGATTGCGGTGTGACCATCCCCCCTGGGGGGTGATTTCTCGCTTTTTGTCTCTCTGTCTCTCTGTCTGTCTGGTGAGCGCACGCGCCCTATAGCAAAAACCTCTCAAAAAAAAAAAAAAGGCAGATCAAATGTGACTCACACGAAAGGGGGTAAGTCACTGGGCCTACAGTGAGATATATTTTACATACATACAGTTCACCTCTTGGGGACTGGATGGTGGCACAGCAGTAAAACATGAACCTTTGTGAGGCTGATCTACATGAGAAGGTTTTGGGTTTGCATCCAGAGATTTTCCTGAGTCCCAAACCTGGTGACTTGCTTTCTCACTTTCCCTCTCTCTTTCTCTCTCACTCTGTCTCTCTGAATGAATGAATGAATGATTTTCCTGAAGTGTGTACATGCCCATTATCCAGCACTGGCTAAGGCTGAGACTAGATTGTGGAATTAAGATCCTACTGGGGACCAGCAGTTAGCGTAATGGCTATGTCACTGCACTCCCATGTAGTCGACTGTGGTTCAAGTTCTGGACCCGGTGGCTTAAAAACTCACACCGGGTGCTTGTATATGTGTGCCCAAGATCCCAAGAGGTGAATGGAGGAGAAAGGATTGTGGCGAGGCAATCCCCCCTTGGGGGTGATTTCTCACTTTCTGTGAAAGTGGTGAGTGCACGTGCCCTATAGCAAAACAAACAAACAAACAAACAAACAAACAAAAAACCTAGTGGCTGGGAACCAGCAGTTGGCGTAATGACTATGTTGCTGGACTCCCATGTAGTCGATCGCAGTTTGAGTTCAGGGCCCAGTGGCTTAAACTCATGCCGGGCGCGTGTGTGTGTGTGCCCAAGATCCCAAAGGAGAATGAAGGAGAAGGGTTTGCGGTATGGCCACCCCCCGGTGGTGATTTCTCACTTTCTGTCTCTTTCTGTCTTTTTGGCAAGTGCACGCGCCCTATAGCAAAAACCTCTCACACACAAACACACACAAAAAACTCCCAGCAATATTGAAGATACTCTACCATATCAATAACTACATAATTAAAGGTCAGATGCCAGACTGGATAGGGAAGCAAGGCCTATGTTGTTTATGATTCCCACTTTCAATATAAGGGTATGTACAGGTTCAAAGGAAAAGATTGGAAAAAGACCTACCATGTTAACTCAATCAAAAGAAACATGGGGTGGGGCAGGAGGTGGTGTGGCAGTTATGGCACTGGATTCCACATGGCTGACTGTGTGATTTAAGACCCAGACGTGATGGCTTGAGAATCACGCCAGGTGTGTGAGTGTGTGTGCCCAAAATCCTGAGAGGAGAATGGAGTTGAAGAGACTGTAGCCTAACCATCTCCCCTGGTGGGGGGTGGGGAGTGATTTCTCACTTTTCCTCTCTCTCTCTCCCCTCAGGGAGTACGTGCACCCTATGGCAAAAATCTAAAACAAAAAGAAAAGAAACATGGGGAAAAGAAGAAACATGGCATGGAGTTGGGATACTAATATCAGACAAAGCAGGCTTCAGAACAAGGACTGTTGCTATGGAGAAAGATCTTTCCTAATGATAAAGAAGGTTGTAATCACCTGTGCTAGAGCTATAGCCTAGCAGTTAAGGGAGCTAAATCCGCACGGCCGATCACGGTTCAAGTCCTGACACCAGTGTCTTGAAAAACACCCTGGTTGCATATGCACATGTGTCCAAAATCCTGAATAGATGGAGAAATGGAAAAGATACTCTTGTGTGACCACACCCCCTTTGGGGATGCTTTCTCTCTCTCTCCCTCTTTCTCCCTGGCAAGTGCATGTGCTCTCTGACAATTAAAAAAAAGAAAGAAAGAAAAAAAGAAAAAGATCTTGAGATGAAGAAATCATCTTGGATTATCCAGATGAACCAATGACAAGTTTTCTTGGAAAAGATAAAAGACAACACACAGACACACAGAGAGGAGGCCATGTGACCATGGAGACAGAGTTTGGAGAGATGCATAAACCAGAAAGTGCCTGGAGCCACCAGAGGCTGGAAAAGGAAGGAAAGACTCTCCCCCAGAGCCTCTGGAGGGAGCGTGGGCCTGTTGACACCTTCATTTCAGACTTCTGGGCTCCAGAGTGTGGAAGAGTTTCCGTGGTTTTCCGCTGCCCAGTTTGCAGCAAGTTATTACGGCAGCCACAGGAAACATATATGTGTTAACGAATGCTTTTTGCTCGAAATTTTAGGACCCCTTTCTCATTCTTGCAGTTGACTAGAAATCTGCAAGTATCCAAGAACAAATAGGGAAGTGTGGCACCCCAAGAATGTTCCCTCTCTGGGTGTTTCTGGATCCAGAAGTGGTTGTAAGAAGCCAAGCTGCCACAGGGCAAATCATTAAGGGTGAGATCACAGGAGGTCCAGGAACAAAGGTGACCATGAAATCAGCCCTCACCAGCACTGCAGCCTTCAGGCTGCCACAAAACTTTCTGGTGATCCTGGGAAACACAGAGATATTTTTCCCAAGGGAAGATCGGGTGATTCCTGGTCTCCAGCTACTTCTGTTTGTTTTTCTCAAAACAAGACCCAGTCCCCAACCAAACATAGTCAGACTGGGGACCAGTAGATGATATAATGATTACGTTGCTGGACTCTCATATTGTCTACCTTGGGTTGAGTCCTAGACCCAGTGGCTTAAAACCCACTCTGGGTGCGCATACGTGTGTGCCCAAGATCTGGAGAGGAGAATGGAGGAGAAAGGATTGCAGCGTGGCCACCTCCTTGGGGGTGATTTCTTGCTTTCTATCTCTCTCTCTGGCAAGCACACATACCCTATAGCAAAAATCTCTCTTAAAATAGCCAGG
This sequence comes from Tupaia belangeri chinensis, assembly GCF_000334495.1. Classification (NCBI taxonomy): domain Eukaryota; kingdom Metazoa; phylum Chordata; class Mammalia; order Scandentia; family Tupaiidae; genus Tupaia; species Tupaia belangeri. Next base: position 799,226 of record NW_006159856.1, on the reverse strand, counting down.
CTGAGGATTAAAATCTCAATGGCTGTGTTTGACAGAGAATTAGACAAGGCTGAAGAAGGAATCAGTGATCTGGAAGATGGGCCTGCAGTGGTCCGACTACCCTTCAGGTAGAGTTACCCTGTCATGTTAAGCGACCTCTTTGGACTAACATCCTGTATGGGGTTTCCTTGGATTCGGAGACCCACTGTGGTGGACTGGATATAAGGTCGCATGACATGGAGCAGGATTGACAGTCACTGAGTGGAGGATGGCTACTGGTCAGCTGGTTTGGCCCAGTGATCTCTGTGTGCATGGGACAGAGGGACTGATAATGGGGCAAACCCCAGCCTGGCTCAGGAGAGCTATGGTCTTTGCATTTACAGACAGCTGGCTTGGAGCTGTGAGGACAATGCTCACAGTGCTTTACAGAAGATGCTGGCTAGCCCTAGGGGAGGTGCTGGTGTATACCCTGCTTAGAGGGAGGGTGCTTGTGCAGGTCTCCTCTAGGCAGACCAGTTTACCCAAGGACCTTGGGTGGGCAGCAGCATGGGCACCTCTGGGGAGCCTGCAGCCTTCTCTCAGACTACCCACCCCATCTCAGGCACTGGGATCTGGACCTTCCAGGGAGGGTGGATGTGGAGCCTGACCCGCAAAAAACCAGGCACACTGGAGTGGGCTGTGGTGTGTCAGGGTGGGCCGCTGCAGCTGGCAATCCCTGACCCCATTGCTTCCTTGAAGCTGCGCCAGCCCACTTCTGTCCTAGAGCAGGGAAGGCAGACTTGGTCAGGTCTGTCCTGGGATCCCTGCCACTGAAGCCTCCCACGTCCCAGTGATTTGGGGACCTTCCTAGAATAGTCAATGGCCCTGGGAAGACATGTGGGTGCCAGGCCAACACTGCCCTTACCCTCTGGAGGGTTTCCTCAGCATCAGGCCAGTGTGGCCAGCAACTCTTCTGGGTGGGGCAGATAGCATCCTCAGGGAGCTGGAGTCAGGCAAGTGAAGAGGGGGTAGCAGCAGAGTCACTTGCTGCACCTCCTTGGGGGTGATTTCTTGCTTTCTATCTCTCTCTCTGGCAAGCACACATACCCTATAGCAAAAATCTCTCTTAAAATAGCCAGGCTGAGGATTAAAATCTCAATGGCTGTGTTTGACAGAGAATTAGACAAGGCTGAAGAAGGAATCAGTGATCTGGAAGATGGGCCTGCAGTGGTCCGACTACCCTTCAGGTAGAGTTACCCTGTCATGTTAAGCGACCTCTTTGGACTAACATCCTGTATGGGGTTTCCTTGGATTCGGAGACCCACTGTGGTGGACTGGATATAAGGTCGCATGACATGGAGCAGGATTGACAGTCACTGAGTGGAGGATGGCTACTGGTCAGCTGGTTTGGCCCAGTGATCTCTGTGTGCATGGGACAGAGGGACTGATAATGGGGCAAACCCCAGCCTGGCTCAGGAGAGCTATGGTCTTTGCATTTACAGACAGCTGGCTTGGAGCTGTGAGGACAATGCTCACAGTGCTTTACAGAAGATGCTGGCTAGCCCTAGGGGAGGTGCTGGTGTATACCCTGCTTAGAGGGAGGGTGCTTGTGCAGGTCTCCTCTAGGCAGACCAGTTTACCCAAGGACCTTGGGTGGGCAGCAGCATGGGCACCTCTGGGGAGCCTGCAGCCTTCTCTCAGACTACCCACCCCATCTCAGGCACTGGGATCTGGACCTTCCAGGGAGGGTGGATGTGGAGCCTGACCCGCAAAAAACCAGGCACACTGGAGTGGGCTGTGGTGTGTCAGGGTGGGCCGCTGCAGCTGGCAATCCCTGACCCCATTGCTTCCTTGAAGCTGCGCCAGCCCACTTCTGTCCTAGAGCAGGGAAGGCAGACTTGGTCAGGTCTGTCCTGGGATCCCTGCCACTGAAGCCTCCCACGTCCCAGTGATTTGGGGACCTTCCTAGAATAGTCAATGGCCCTGGGAAGACATGTGGGTGCCAGGCCAACACTGCCCTTACCCTCTGGAGGGTTTCCTCAGCATCAGGCCAGTGTGGCCAGCAACTCTTCTGGGTGGGGCAGATAGCATCCTCAGGGAGCTGGAGTCAGGCAAGTGAAGAGGGGGTAGCAGCAGAGTCACTTGCTGTGTAACCAGGGTGGAGTCTCAACTTCCTTATCTGTAAAATGAGGACGATTCTCCCGCCTTTCTGTAGGCTAATCCTCACCAAAGCCTGGTGACTGGCACCTAGCCAGTGAGGGCCAGTTGTCCCGCAGCAGCGTGGAACCCGTGTTCCTGATCTGACCCCACCCACATGTGCTCTGAGACCCAGTGACCACTTATGGTGTGCTGGACCAGCAGGAGGGTTTTGAAATGCTTTTTGGTTTTATGTCATGTCATCAAACTAAATGAGTACATGTGTACATGCACATGGCCGAGGGGCAGGGAGCAAGATGAGCACTTGTCACAGTGTCCTTCCTTTAGCCTGTTGGATCTTGGGCACTTACATGTGTTCCCAGAGTGTTTTAGGCTAACCAGGCCAGGGATTTGAACTGTGCTTGTCATGTGGGATCTTGCTTCTCTTGAGCAGGTACCTCTGTGCCATAGAGCTGGCCCCATCCTTGTTTCTTGGTTCACTGAAAACTGTTAATAATTATCCCAATAAGGGCTGAGGGGATAGGTGGACATAATTTGTCACATGGCTCAGGTGATCTTGGTGATCCGAGGCGGTTGTCTCAGGTCTCAGAGGGCTAGGACAGACCACTCAGCTCAGAAGGGGCCATCATTGACAGGACCTCCTCCCTGGCACAGGTATTGCCAGATGCCCAAGGCCTGGTCTGGCCTCTGCCCACTCTGGTCCAGGTTACAAAGCCATTTGTCCCAGGGTAATCTGGGTGGCACAGCCTGTTTCTGCAGATAGATGAGGGTCACTATTTCCAGCCTATTCTGGCATCAGGAGCCTGACTTCACAGCTTTTATAGGACTGACCAAGCTGGGTCCTAGTCTGACACCTGGGTTCCCCAATGCTGCCCTGGTATCTAGCCCTAGGTGTGCCCAAGGGGCTAACATCCTCACCCTCTGTGTGTCTCTCCCGAAAAGCCACCGTGAGTGACTTCATTCTCTACCTAAAACAGCTCCACACTGTCCTTTTCTACCCAGGCACTACCTGACTATCATGCATGCATCTGGCCTGGTTGGTGCCCAGTGTGTCTGCAGCAGCTGCTTCTCTGTCTGACTAATCAGTCCCATGCAAAGCTCAGGGCCTGGGGACTCAAATGGGGGAGCTTGAGACCATAAAGTCCCTAAGGATTCCTCCATCCCTAGTGACCTCTCTTCAGGTGGAGAGTATTTTCCTGCCAGAAGGTGCAGTGGGCACCCAAGCGTGTGTCTCATTCATATTGGCAGATCCAGAAACGAGACTCAAGGGGTGAGCAAGATGCCCAAGGACACACAGCTAGCCAAAGACTGAGCAGGGAGGCAGCGACGCCGGCTTCAGGTTCCGGGACCGAGTGCTGGAAGCTAGGCCCCCACTCTGGCCAAGTCCCGGAGCCTGTCGGATCTCCGCTGAGCGCCCGGCCTCACGGCAGCTGACAACTGCCGCCAGCCTTGGCCCCACCTCCGCACCGCCCCATCCCGGCCCGGGAGCACGACGTCAAGTTCAGCGCACGCAAGCGCGCACGGGGCGGGGCTCCGGTCCGGCAGTGGGCGGTGCGTGGGGGCG
>NW_006159856.1:793190-795462 GCF_000334495.1 Tupaia belangeri chinensis | reverse complement strand
GGGGCGGCGGCTGCGGTTGTGTTGCGCCTGGGCTGAGGCGCGTCGTCCCCGTGCGGCCAGCGCCTCCTCCGGCTTCGCGGTAGCTCCGCTGTGCTGGGGTACGAACCTGGAGTCGGCCCGAAGACGTCGTGGGGTGCGCGCGTCCGCAGTCTGCCCGCATGCCTGGGGGCTGTGCCCTCTCTGGCAAGGGGCCGCGAGGACTTGGTCTGGACGGTGCGCTCGGCCGGCGCTCAGACGCCTGCTCCCGGCTCCTGTCAGCCCCGGAACGGCCCGTGCCGCGGACGCTTTCGGTGCTAGTGGTTCCGAACGCTCCGCGGCTGAACGCGGAGAGTCAAGTGCGGGTCGCTGAGGGTGCGGACCCCTGGGCTTGAGACCGGGTGTTGGGACTCACGCTGTAAGAACGACCCCTTCGGACCCGCCCAGGCCCCCGCGCGCCCCAGAATCTCCCGCACACCCCAGAACCCCTGCACGCCCCTAGATTCCCTGCAGTCCGGGACCCTTGCGCACCCCAGGTCTCCGGAGCAACCAGCACCTCCCGCGCAATGCAGGACCCCCGCGCATCCCGACCCCCAAGCTTCCCGGGTCTCCTAAGCGACCTGGGGTCGTCCTGGGACGCCGCACACCCTGGGATCACCGCGTACCCCGGTATCACACGCGCGTCCGATCCCCCACGCGCTCCAGCCCGTCTTGGCTGTAAGGGGCCGCGGGCCTGGGGCGCGCTGCCACTTGTTGAATCAACTTTCCGTGTCGCTTTTGCAGGCTGTTTTCGCGGTGCTGAGCCTGGTGGGCCAAAGCAGTTTTCTGGGGCTCATGTGTTTGTCATTTTGTAGCGCCAGAGAAGCAGGAAGTTTGACGTGATAAAACGGTGCATTAAAGGAGTCCCAGAGGTCGACCCAGACGACGTGGGGAGGAGACCAGATCCTTCCCAACGGCCTGTGGAAGGTGCTTGGAAGTGGATTCCGAAGTTGCTTTTTTTGCGTAGACTGCCGGAGTGTAAGTTGCTTTAAGACTTTTGCTGAGTGGAGGAAGGAATGTTGGATAATACATAGTGCATTTTACTTTATTCGTGATTTGCTCTTGCCTTACTCTGAATGTTGGATTTTATTTTTCCCTTGATTTACATAGTCACACATCTGAAGTTTATCAGTCTGTGTTTTAAACTGACTCTTGATTCTTTTGAGTTTTTATATTTCATCCCTCTGTACCTCCTATCTTGAATCAAAGCTTCCATAACTTTAAAGTACTTTTTTTTTAAATTCAAACTTGACTAGTTACTTAGTTGATATTGATTTCTCAGCATTGAGAACTTTTTAAGATGGATTAGTTTGATTTTGAGAATGTTTCAGCTTTACAATATTAAAAAAATTACAGTAATTTTAAAATCAGTTTTACAATATTTAAGAAATCTACCTTGAGCATATCATTACCGCTTCTTTTTTTTTTTTTGGAGAGGTTTTTGTTATAGGGCGCGTGGGCTCACCAGATAGAGAGAGAAAGACAGACAGAAAGGGAGAAATCCCCCCCCCCCAGGGGTTGGCCAGGCCACAATCCCGGGGTTGGCCATGCCACAATCCCTTCTCCTCCATTCTCCTCTCGGGATCTTGGGCACGCACGCACAGGCGCCTGGCGTGAGTTTAAGCCACCGGGTCCGGGGCGGGAACCGCAGTCGACTGCGTGGGAGTCCAGTGACATAGCCATTACGCTAACTGCTAGTCCCTCATTGCTACTTCTTTAAACAACGGGTTTTGTTAAACTCAGTTTCCAATGTGTCTGTGAAGGGAAGTGCAGCTTGAGGGAAGAAGTCTGGGAAACTTTTGATTTTGAAGCTCTTGAATATTATCCCAAAATGGAAATCGAAATTGTTCTTTCAGTGGCTTTTCTTTTTATTTGGCAAGTTAGTGTAGGAATTCTAGGCAGTAATTCTTTCCTTCGGTTCTGCTTTTCAGGTCTGACACTATTGATCTCCTTCTGAGTCCCCTTTATGTGTTGGGCAGTAAGCAGTAGCAGTCCTGTACCCTTCTGCGGCTTTGGTTTTGGGGCTCTGTCCCACTGCTGTGCTCTGTGATGCCATCTGAGGGTCACATGGACTGGGATGGCAATGTATATCACAGTTTGGAGCCACGGTAACAGTTTTGCCTCTTTGGATGGATGAGCATATATATTTTTATATATATTTTTTTACTTACATTGGATTGAGGCTACAGAAAGAAGTTTTTTTTTTTTTTTTTTTTTTTTTTGGGGGTTTTTTTTTTAAGGGGCTTTTTCCCTTGCA
>NW_006159856.1:784201-793100 GCF_000334495.1 Tupaia belangeri chinensis | reverse complement strand
CACACACACACACACACACACACACACACGCCCGGTGTGAGTTTAAGCCACCGGGTCTGGGACTTGAACTGTGGCCGACTACATAGGAGTTCAGCAACGTAGCCATTATGCCATCTGCTGGTTCCTAAAGAACAGTTTTTTTTCCTAGTTGAAGTATGTTAGACAGAAATGACACATTAATCAATTTTAAAAAGTAGATGTGGGACCGGCAGGTAGTGTGGTTAAGGTGCTGGACTCCCACATGGCCAACCACACTTTGAGTCCTGGACCTGGCTGTAAGGGGCTGCGAGCCCGGGGCATGCTGCCACTTGTTGAATTAACTTTCCATGATTGCTTTTCTTACTTTCCCTTTCTCTCTCTTTCTGGTCAAATGGAAGAAAATGATAATAATAATAATAATAATAATAATAATAAAAACTAAACAAAATAATTCTTTAAAATAGGCAAAAACAAAGTAGATGCACTGAGATCTTTCTAGTTATAGAGACATTTACTCGTATGCACTTACGTGTACAGAAAATAGGAATATGAGGAGCCTCTAATCTCAGAGAGAACACATTTTTACTGGTAGGTGAACCAAGAAAACAGGTATTTTTCACTGATTCATTGGAAACATTTAAAATATTTTTTTAATAAAGCAAATTAAAATTTTTTTTATATAAACCCTTACAGCAGTATTTCTGAAGGAAAGTGGACTTTCACATGCTTTTAAGTGGTTTGTTTTAAGTGGTCATAAATTAAATGTGGCAAAAACTGAGGAACTTTCACACATGTTATTTGATTCTTTGAGTCTTTGTGAAATGGGTTCCTTCCCATTTTCAGTTTCCAGGAAACCCAGTCTGAGATAGGTGAAGTCACTTGTCTGGGAGAGCCCAGCTGGTGAGCAGGCCAAGTGGAGTCTGAAGCTGGGTCTTCTGCCTTGCCAGTCAGAGCTCACTTTGTGCCCTTTATCTCAAAATGGAATTACTTGGTGTGGTCTTCTTCCATGTGGTGATGTGCTACAGTCTGTACTCACTGGTAGGAGGGAACAATGAAGATCTCCTTTTAAGAGTGGCATTTTGGGCTGACGCAGTGTGTAGTGATTAAGTGAGCTATTAGGTCATTGGGAAGCCATGATGTAGCTGTTTTCCTTTTTTTTGGAGAGATTTTTGCTCTAGGGTGTGTGCGCCCACCAGAAAGACAGAGAGAGACAGACAGAAAGCGAGAAATCATCCCCCAAGAGGGGATGACCATGCTGCAATCCCTTCTTTTCCATTCTTCTCTTGGGATCCTGGACATGCACGCACACACGCCTGGTGTGAGTTTAAGCCACCAGGTCTAGGACTCAATCCGCGGTCTACTACATGGGAGTTTAGTGACATAGCCATTACGCTAACTGCTGGTCCTAAGCTTTCTGTTTTTTTTTTTTTTTTGCTAAAATGTGTCATGACTTTCCCAACCACCCAATAGATTCCACATTGCTGACTCTGTGTGTGTGTGTGTGTGTGTGTGTGTGTGTGTGTGTATGTGTGTACCCAAAATCTCAACAGGATGGAGAAATGGAGAAGAGATTGAGGCATGGCCATGCCCCACTGGGGGGTACTTTCTTCCTCTCCCATGCACTCTTGTTTTGTCTCTCTCTAGTGAGTACATGCATACTGTGGCCAAAAAAAGCGTGTGGAGAGGTAGTTCTTCTTTGGATTGTAAAGGTAATACTTTAAACATGGTTTCTGTGCACTTGAAAAAAAATGACTTTATTTTTATTTTTGGACACACACATGTACTTGGTGTGATTTTCTTTTTTTAAAAATTAGTTTTATTGAAGTTCAGTATTTATTTATTTATTTATTTATTTATTTACTTTAATTTGACCAGCGAGAGAGATAAAGCAAGCCACCAGGTCCGGGACTTGAACCACAGTCAGCCATGTGGGAGTCCAGTGCTCTTAACCACTGTGCCACCTGCTGGCCTCAAGTTAGTCTTTTATTTAAAGAATTATTTTATTGAATTTTATTATTTACTTATTTATTTAAATTTGACCAGATAGGGACAGAGAGAAAGGGAGTAATGAGAAAGCAAGCTGCCAGCTCTGGGACTCAAACCATGGTTGGCCATGTGAGAGTCCAGCGCCCTGAACCACCATGCCACCTGCCGGCCCCTCGGTGTGATTTTTCAAGCTGTCAGTCCCAGGACTCAAACTGTGGTTGGCTCTGTGGGAATTCAGCACCTTAACCACAATGCCACCTGCTAGCCCCCAGATGACTATCCAGTGAGCACACGTGCCCTATAGCAAAAACCTCTCAAAAAAAAAAAAAGAAAGCACTCTCTGGGGAGATGGTCATGCTACAATCCCTTCTCCATTTTCCTCTTGGGATTTTAGGCACATATGCACATGCACCTGGTGTGTTTTCTTTCCTTTTTTTTTTTTTTGGAGCGGTTTTTGCCATAGGGCGCCTGTGCTTGCCAGACAGATAGACAGAGAGACAGAGAGACAGAAAGCGAGAAATCACCCCCCAGGGGGTTTGGCCACGCTGCAATCCCTTCTCCTCCATTCTCCTCTTGGGATCTTGGGCACGCGCACACACGCGCCCGGTGTGAGTTTTAAGCCACCGGGTCCAGGACTCGAACCATGGTCGACTACGTGGGAGTCCAGTGACATAGCCATTACGCTAACTGCTGGTCCCCCTGGCGTGTTTTCTAAGCCACTGGGTCTGTGACTTGATCTGCGTAGTTGGCCATTCGACATCCAGATGCTTTACCACCACACCACCTAGCTGACCTAGTTTATTTACCTACTGAAGGACATTGTTTGGCAATGATAAAGCTACTATAAACATCTTTGAGCAGATTTTTGTGTGGACATAACTTTTAAATTGCTTTGTATAAATACCAAAGTGCACACTCTCTAGGTTTTATGGTAAGATTATGTTTAATTTTGTAAGAAACTGTCAAATTATTTCCAAAGTGGTTGTACCATTTTGCATTTTCAAAGCAAGGTTACTTCACATCCTTGTCAACATTTGGTGTCATCAGTATTCTGGATTTTGGCCAGTTTATTTATTTATTTTATTTTGTTATTTACTTATTTTTTTTTAGAGAGATTTTTGCCATAGGGGGTGTGCATTCGCTGGAGAGACAGAGAGAAAGACAGACAGAAAGTGAGAAATCACCTCCTAGGGGGAATGGCCATGCCACAATCCCTTCTCCTCCATTCTCCTCTTGGGATTTTGGGCATGCATGCACACACAAGTGCCCGGTGTGGGATTTAAGTTGCTGGATCTGGGACTCGAACCATGGTCGACTATGTGGGAACCCAATGATGTAACCATTAGATCATCTGCTGGTTCCCAGGAATTTGGCCATTTTAATATATGTACAATGGCACTGTGTTTTTGTTTGCTTGTTTGGGAAATTTTTGATATTGAGTGTGTGTGCCAGAGAGACAGAGAGAGACAGAAAGCAAGAAATCACCCCATCCCCTGGGGGGAGATGGCCACACCGCAGTCCCTTTTCCTCCATTCTCTTCTTGGGATCTTGGGCACGTACGCCCATGCGCCCGGCGTGAGTTTAAGCCACCGGGTCTGGGACTTGAACTGCAGTTCAAGTGTGAGTCCAGTGATATAACCATTATGCCATCTGCTAGCCCCCCCTGGTGTGAGTTTATAAGCTGCCAGGTCTGGGACTTGAACCGCAGTTTACTATGTGAGAGTCCAGTGACATATCCATTACATCATCTGCTGGTCCTTCCTGGATTTTTTTTTACAATTATTTAACTTTATTTTAATTTGACCAGAGAGGGAGGGAGGGAGGGAGGGAAGAGGGAAGGGGAAAAAGAGAAAGAGAGAGAGAGTGAGTGAGTGACAAAGAGAGAGAGAGAGAGAGACACAGAGAGAGAGAGAGAGAGAGAGAAAGAAAGAAAGAGAGAAAGCAAGCCGTCAGGTCCGGGACTTGAACTGCGGTAGGTCATGTGGGAGTACAGCACCCTTAACCACCACACCACCTGCTGGTCCCCTTGATGTTGTTTTAATTAGCAACTTTGATGACAGATGGTGTGGAACATTTTTTCACTTTTTTTTTTTTTTGAGAGAGATTTTTGCTGTAGGGTGTGTGTACTTGCCAGAGAGACAGAGAGATAGAAAATGAGAAATCACCCCCCGGGAGGTTGGTCAACCTGCAGTCCCTTCTCTTCCATTCTCCTTTCAGGATCTTGGGAACGCATACACACCTGTCATGAGTTTTAAGTTGCCAGGTCCAGGACTCCTAACTGTGGTTGACTACATGTAAGTCCAGCAATGTAACCATTACACAATCTGCTGGTCCCTCACACATTTTAAAAAAATTATTTATTTATGTAATTAATTCAATTTGTTATTATTTTTAAATTTTACCAGAGAGAGACAGACAGAGAAAGGGAAAGCGAGAAAGCAAGCCTCCAGGTTCAGGACTCAAACCCTGGTTGGCCATGTGGAAACCCAGCACCTTTAACTGCCATGCCTCCTGCCAGCACCCCTCACGTATTTTTTTATATGCCTATCTTGGTGAGATGTCTCGTATGGTCTTTGGTCCATTTTTCTTTCGGATTGTTTGCTTATTGTTGAGTTTTAAAATTTCTTTGTATATTTTGAGTAAGGTCCTCTATCAGATATAGCTTTAGCAAATATGTTCTCCCAGTCTATCTGTGGCTTGTCTATTTATTCTCTTGACAGTGTCTTTTGCAGACCACATTCTTTTTCAGGTTTTTGTCATAGGGCGTGTGCTTGCCAGAGAGAGGGGGATGGGAGGTAGGAGTGAGAAATTACTCCCCAAGGAGGATGACCATGCTGCAGTCCCCTTTCCTCTATTCTCTCTTCAGGATGTTGGGCATGCATGCACATGTGCCTGGAATGATTTTCAAGCCACTGGATCCTGGACTTAAACTGTGGTTGGCCATGTAGGAATTCAGCACCTTACTACCATACCACTTCCTGGCCTGAAATTTTTAATTTCAATGATGTCCAGCCTATCAATTTTTTTTTTTCATGGATTGTGCTTTTGGTGTTATAACTCAAAAGATGTTGCCAAACACTAGATCCTCTAGATTTTTTTCTGTGTTCTAGGAGATTTATAATTTGGCACTTTACATTTAACTCTGAGATCTATCTTGAGTAAATTTTTTGTGAAAGTTGTAAGGTCTATGTCTAGAGTCTTTTTTTTTCTTTTTTTGCATGTGGATGTCCAGTTGTTCCAGCACTAGTTGTTGAAAAGACAACTAGTTGTTGGGGCTACCTCAAAAAGTGTTTAAGGCAGTTGGATCCCACATGGCCCAATGCACAGTTTGGGTCCTAGACTTGGTAGCTCCAGGTATGTGTGCATGTGTGCCTAAAACCCCAAAAGGAGAGAGAGGTAGATAGAAGAAGGGATTTTTGGCATGACTATCCACATAGAAGAAGGGATTTTTGGCATGAGTATCCACATGGGGAGTGCTTTCTCCTTTCCCTTTCTCTGTTTCTGTCTCTCTAGTTAGCTTATATGCTCTCTAATGGAAAGGAAAACTAAAGAAGACAAGACTGTCTTTTCTCCATTGCACTGCCTTTGCTCCTATGTCAAAGGTTATTTGACTCTATTTATGTGAGTCTGGATTTTCTGTTCTGTTCTATCCTTAGATCTGTATGTTTATTCACCAATACCGCAGTGTTTTTATTACAATAGCTTTATAGTAAGTCTTTTTTTAATATTTATTTATTTATCCATTCATTTATTATTATTTTTTTAATTTGACCAGAGTTAGACACAGAGAGAGAGAGAGAGGGAAAGTGAGAGAGCGAGCCACCAGGTCCAGGACTTGAACTGTGGTCGGCCATGTGGGAGTGTCCAGCACCTTAACCACCCACCATGCCACCTGCTGGTCCCAGCTTTATAGTAAGTCTTTAAGTCCAGTAGTGTCAGTCCTTCACATTTGTTTTTTTCCTTCAATATTGTGTTGGCTATTCTGGGTCTTTTGCCTCTTCATATAAATTTTAGAATCAGTTTGTCATATCCACAAATAACTTGTTGGGATTATGACTGGTGATGTAGACTGATGTTTATGTCCTCTCAAAATTCATATGTTGAAATCTAATCACCAGTATGATGGTATTTGGAGGTGGGGCCTTTGGGAGATGTTGCCCTTGAGACGTACTTAGATCATGAGAGTAAAACATTCTGGAAAGAGATTAGTGTTCTTGAAGAAGAGACTCCACAGAACTCACTTATCTGTGTTGCCATTTGAGGACATAGGGGAAAAAATGGCCATATATGAACTAGAAAGCAGGCCTATACCAGTTACTGAATAAGCCAGCCTTGGAATTACTATCCTCCAGAACTGTGAGAAATAGAGTTTTGTTGTCTGTAAGCCATTCAGTCCATAAAAGTCTGCCATAGCAGCTTGAATGAACTGAGACAATTGGGAATACATTGAATCTGTAGAGCAAATTGGGAAGAACTGGCATCTTGACAATATTGAGTCTTTCTGTATATGAAGTATCTCACATATATTGAATTCTTTTCATCAGAGTTTTATAGTTTTCCTTGTATAGATCTAGTACATATTTTGTTAGACTTATACCTAAGTATCTAATTTTTGGGGATATTTGGGGGTAAACTGTTTTTAATTTAAAATTCCACTCATTAGTTTCAGGTATTAGTTTGTCAGTTCTTTTGGATTTTCTTCATAAGTGATCATGTTATCTATGAACAAAGACAATTTTTTTCTTTCTTCCCAATCTGTATACTTTTCATTTTCTTGTCTTATTGCATTAGCTAGTACGTCCTATACAGTATTGAAAAGCAGTGGTGAGAGGGGATATCACTGCCTTCTTCTGATCTTAATGGCAAAGCTTTGAGTTTCTCACCAATTCTCAGATGTAAATTGTAGATTTATTTAATGTAATGTTCACTATAGATTTTTATGTAGATACTCCTTTTTAAAAAATTTAACTTTATTTATTTATTTATTTTAATTTGACCAGAGAGGGTCAGAGAGAAAGAGAGAGAGAGAGAAAAAAAAAAAATTAGAAGGCAAACTGTCAAGTCTGGAACTTGAACCACAGTTGGTCATGTGGGAGCCCAGAGCCCTTAATGACCATGCTGCCTACTGGCCCCTATGTAGATATTCTTAATTTTTTTTTATTCTTTATGAGAGAGAGAGAGATATACATGGGTACCCTTCACAGGGCCTGGCCATACCACAGTTACTTCTTCCTTTAGCCATTAGCTCTTGTGTGCATACTTGGGGCATTTTAAGGCTTATCAGACTGGATATTCAAACTACACTTGCCATATAGGATCTAGATTCTCTTTTTTTTTTGGAGCGTTTTTTTTTTTTTTTTTTTTTTTTGCTATAGGGTACGTGCACTCGCTAGAAAAACAGGGAGAGATGGAGAGACAGAGAGCAAGAAATCACCCCCCCAGGGGGGATGGCCACATCGCAATCCCTTCTCCATTTTCATCTCGGGATCATGGGCATGCACGCACATGTGCCTGGCATGAGTTTAAGCCACTGGGTTCGGGACTCAAACTGTGGTTTACTACATGGGAATCCAGCGACACAGCCATTATGCTAACTGCTGGTCCCATCCATACACGCATTTTTAAGGGCAAAATTAAGGGTAGAGATCTTAGGCACATGATCAGCTCCATGATTAAAGAGGGCATCTAGTGAGCTTTCTGTGTGCCTCTTGCTAGTGAGCTTTCTTTCTTCTTAAAGAGTTATTTAACTTTATTTATTATTATTATTTTCCAGAGAGAGACAGAGAGAGAGAGAGAGGAAAAGTAAGCCACTGGAACCATAGTTGGCCACGTGGTAGTCCAGCACCTTTAACCACCTCGCCACCTACTGGCCCCAGTGAACTTTCTTTTTTTTTTTGGAGAGGTTTTTGCTATAGGGTGTGTGCACTTGCCAGACAGACAGAGAGAGACAGAGAGACAGAAAGCAAGAAATCACCCCCCAGGGGGGATGGCCACGCCACAATCCCTTCTCCTCCATTCTCCTCTTGGGATCTTGGGCACGCACGCACATGCGCCCAGTGCAAGTTTAAGCCACCAGGTTCAGGACTCGAACCATGGTCGACTATGTGGGAGTCCAGTGACATAGCCATTACGCTAACTGCTGGTCCCTAGGATCTAGATTCTCTTGAGCTGTGCATTACTGTTACACCATGGAGCTGGGCCTGTATTCTTTATCAAGTTGGAGAAGTTTCCCTCTATCTTAGTCTGTTGTTGTTCTTTTTTTTTTTTTTTTAATTGCCAGAGGGCGCGTGCATTCACCAGAGTGAGAGAGTGAGCAAGAGAAAGACAAAGCACCCCCCAGTGGGGCATGGTCATGCTGCAATCCCTTCCCCATTTCTCCTTTCTGTTGGGATTTGGGGTACATATGCACATGTACCTGGTGTTTTTCTTCAAGCTGTTAGGGCTAGGATTCAAACTATGGTAAGCCATGTGGAATCCAGATCCCTTAATCACTAGGCTGTGGGACTGGCCCTGTTTAGTCTGTTTTCATTGCTATAATAAAATTTCTAAGCCTAGATAACTTCAAAGAATAGAAATTTTGTCAGTTCTAGAGGCTGGGAAGTCCAAAGTAATGTTGTTGTCAAGTTTGGTGTCTGATGAGAGCCCATTCCCCACTTCCAAGATGTCACCTTGTTGCTGCCTGATCATGCGTCACATTGTGGAAGACAAAAGGGCAATTTGTAGAAAAGCCTCTTTAATAAGGACCTTAATACTGTTCACAGGGAGGAGCCCTCAGAGGCCAGACTTCTCTTAAAGTCACCGTATCTTAATACTATTACATTGGCAACACCTGGATTTTGGAGGGACTATCATTCAAACCATAGAACCCTCTACTCCTGTTTGCTGAGAGTTTTTGTCATGAATGGGTGTTAGATTTTGTTGAATGCTTTTTTTT